>NC_134511.1:8963618-9267262 GCF_027942865.1 Odontesthes bonariensis
TACATCTTCAAAAACATGGGTTTAGGCTGAGTTAATGACAATTCAACAGGCATCCATCACACAGTCGGTGTCCAGTGGACGCTTTTCAGATCTATCCAAGCCAATTGTGAGAAAATTTACTTTTTTCTTTTTTTTTTAAACGCATGTTTCCATTGTTTTCCCCTATTAAATTGTTAAGGGATGGTTCGTCAAGATCAGAAGAGGGTGGCACCAGTTCTCCACCCACAACTGGACTGGACTGGATGGATAGATGGATAGATGGATACTTTATTTATAAATTCAAGTTATGAAGAAATACAAGATATGAGCCAAACCTCATGAATGAATTAACATTATGAAAAGCTGGTGGCAGAAGACAGCCGATATTCAGACTGACAAATATGGAATATTTTGCTGATATTTAGAGCACAAACACTTTTTATTATCATCTTGTGCGTTACTTGATGTCTTTGATCACAAATTGAAAATGTCCAGAAAATCATCTGTTTAGGAATGCAACTACTGAATCTGAGTAACTTGTTCTCAACGCTACGGAACAATTTACGTTGACGTGCACTGTACTCATGCACATCTAAATAACCTCTACCTTCATCCACATTGTAAAACACTTTTATAGCTGCGGCGCGTTGAGCTCTGAGAGACTTTGGGCTTTCTTTACATTCTGACATGTCACAGCAGAAAAAGCACAGGTGCAAATTAGATTGACGGCATGAATTTCTCTCAACTTTGGTTTCAGAGTCCTGATGTGGGTCACACTGGCTCACTGTCACACCGTCATGGGTTGCTGAGCCATCATTATTTCAAACGCTTGTATGAAAAATAGATTGAAAAGAAGCTAGAGCATGTGACATTAGCATTAGCTGCACTTAAAAACCTCTCTGATGTTGGAGCCTCATACTTCCAGACCGTTGGGTGACGGTCATCATGTGATGTTTTCAGCCCAGTTATCAGCATGCAATGTTTCGTGCGAGTGAGCCAACTCTGTGGCATATTTTGAAACAGGCAGCTGGGTGTGAACGCCCTTATTCTTTAACCGTGGAGGACGCAGACACACGAAACAGTAACAATAAGTCATTTGAGGTTTCAAGTGTTTACCAACCTGCTGTTTGGAGGAAGGCCTCAGTGCAAGATGGGGAGGGCTGCGACACTGCAGGGAGACACAGAAATATGATGGTGAATGATCTGAATTTCTTCTTATGTCACACAACTGGACCACAGTATGTTACCTGCAGTTGGCAGTGATGTAGGTTCCACCTTGTAGAGATTACACACCTTTGAATTTCATGAAGTTTGAGAGGACTATGACCTTTAATAAAACTAAGTCGTGTTCTTGCATGTATGACTGGTTGCCACTGTATTAAGTCAGACATAAAAAGTTTCAAAAACTTTACTCAGGTCTTTTTAAGACAATAAAAAAATAAAATAAAATAAATCTAATTTCATTTTAACTTGGAAAAGGTCTAAACAAAATACACACACAGAAATGGGCTTACCTTCGGTCACTTTCCCTAAACCTGAAAATCTATTTTTGGATGAGCTGACACCCTGCGGAACTTAAAAATGAAACCAATACAGAACTGCCAAAAACTGCCCTTCCTGTTGAGGCCGCCCAAAATCATACACTGCATAATAAAGGTGGTTTGTGGGCTATGGCTGTGAACACTCATTTTCAGCATCAGGCCATCGACATCTTTTGTCTGTTCATTTAATGAGTGTTAAAGTCTAAGGCAAGTTGGCTGGTTTCTCACACAGCCCTGACACAAAATTATTACTCCTGTCCTCCTTTCCCTTTTTGGCTTGATGGTGTAGGGTTTTATTACTTAGACCACTGCTCTGCTGACTTGACAAGAGCTCAGTTCAGATCATGGTTAGCCAGAGTGTCTGATAATCTTCGGATCTTCTTCAAAACACAACATCCTGGTGCACTTCGAACCCAATTCTTAACTGGTTCATGCTAACAATAAAACACCCAAATACAAGCTGAGTGACAGTGATGTATGCAGTGAGAAGCGCACAGACTTTTATTTAAGGAAACTGAACAACCGCTTTACAATTACATGGCACCGCAGAGCATATGATCCTTTTCAGGTCACTACTCTACGGTCCACCTGCATCCCATGGGACACTCTTTTTAGAGGACAGCGCCGTTCACATTCTGCACAGGGTTGACAGATGGTTGCAGAGAGGAGAGAAAGAATCTATGTTCAACAAGAAACTGTCAAACAGTTAAGACATCACCTGTCTGAGGGCTCTGATACGCAAAGCTGACAATCAGCTGTCTGGGTCACCAGGAGGGTCAACAATGATATCATTTGTGTCAATTTATATACCATTAATATGAAAAAGACTACACAATAAAACGCTGCCTAAAGCTTTCTATAATAATGAGGTCAGATCAGACCTCATGATCCTGACAGAGAAGCTGACAAACTGAACAATGATGACAGAAATAAATCACGTGAAGGCTGCAGAACAAATACTTCCCCTTCCACAATAAGAGGGTGAGCTATATTCCCTACTGGCTGTAACCTAAAGGCTGCAAATGCAAAATTGCTAATGGATTTGTTTAAACTGCAGGCATTAAGACACATGTAGTCATTAGCAGTATGAAAAAGTAAACACATTAGAGTTTTCAACAGAAGAGACGGCAGAACAGCAAACCCTAATGAGCGTTTAAAAGGCTGAACATGAAGCTCCCCGAGGAGGTATTTTCAGAGATAAGAATCGTCAGTGAGCTAATGAATTCCCACGTGAAAAAACACACACACACACAGACTTGAACACATACTTTAAACAGACATAAAGTGATCCAGAGATTAAGATCTGTATGTGAAACACACACAAGACTTAAATGCACGTCTTACAGAGTGGCAAAATATTCTATGTAAAGTACAACGCTTTTTCTTAAGCTAACACACAGAGTTGAACATTTAGACAATTTAATGTTTCTAACCCACAGCACACACACACACACCTCTACCCTTCTACCCACACAAAGATATTATTTGATCCATAAAGTAAAACCTGGTGGGTAGCAGTAAACCTTCTAGAGGAAGCTGGCTTCCATTTTACAAGCTCCACCATCTGGAGGTTTCGTGGGTGTGCGAGGAAAATTAGGTGTGAGATTGGAGGTGAGGAAGGGAGGGGAGGTAAAGGTGATAGTTGAGCAGGTGGTCATCTGCTGCCCACATTTGTGCTGAACACGAATGCAGAAGGCTTCAGCTGACAGGTTGATGGCTGGATGGACGGATTTATTTGTCCCACAGATGATTGATGGGAACAAAAGAGCCGGCACATTTTCCACTTGCTCTGTTCCAGCCAGGGGGACACACACATATATTTTTTTCCTTTCTTAAAACAAGCCGCTGGAGTTTTCCCAGCTCTCTACCACTGGAGTTGAGAAAATCTATGAAAATAATCAAAATACTCTTAAATCAACATTAAAGTTTATGGATGTTACCAAAAAAAAAAAGATTTTTCCGTGTTGTGCAGTTAGTCACAGTTCAGCCGAGCGTGTTTTTCTTGCCTTCGTGTTGGATTATTGAAGTTGGGACACTGAGTACAAACGTTTGCTGGGTGTGTTACTAAAGACAGACAGGTGGGTTTTAAGTGATGTGTTGCTCATTTCCATATCAAGGAGCTGTGCAGATACACCAAAGCAGTCCAACTACTTATTATCAAGAGTGTAGCACCACTCATGTCATAGCCCCGATGCATTTTTGACCTCTAAAAATCTTTACTGCCTGTGAAGACTGAAAAATATTTCCCCAATTTTTTCTCAGTCAGTGGGATTTTCCTGTTCTTTCCCACAGATCTCAGTTGGGTGGGAGGCTATAAAAGGCCTGCCAATTTAACTGCATGGTGGCATTAAATTACATAACATTCCACCGTGGTGCAATTTCTTTGCAGATGAATGGAAACCTAACTGCAGCTCTCGGAGAGAGCTATATTTGCTTTTTTCAGTTTTGTGGAACATGCACATGAAGTATTACTCAAAAATATTAGGCGAGAAATAATGGTTAACTGCCACGTGTTCAGTCAGTTCTGTGAAATATGTTAAAAGACGTGAAACCACAAAGCTTGCAAGATGCTCGTTTCAACTTTTCAATAGAAATTTTATTAATACGTTTTTTTTTTTCAACACTCCAGGTTTATTCCAGGTAAATTCTGGACGAGAAAAGAAGTTTTTGCTTCTTTTTGCTGTACACTTAACGTAGTCTGGAGATGAAATAACAATATGAAAGTCCGAGTAAATATGGCTCGATTGTGGCTCTGCAGGAATCGGTCACAATAAATTGGTGCATTGTTGTCGGTGTAGATAATATGTTTTTCATTTCCACAATTAACAAGCCAGGTGACACCAGCAGCGCAAAAGTAAAAAGAAACTGGTGGACAGGTAATGTTATTAGAGAAAAGAACAAAAAAATTAAACATTCTGTATGTCTTTCTTTTGAATTTTGTTTCTTTCAGAGGATCACAGCATTTTTTTTTTTTTACGGATTTTGTGGATGAATAAACCGAAGCTTGAACTAATTAAGAAAAATACACATTATTCATCAGTTTGTCTGGAAACCTCCAATACAGAAGTTAATCTCCATCATTCTCAGTGACTCCTTAAGCTGCTCGACTCCTCAACCCAGTGACCCCACACTGCTGAACCCTCTCACCTTTGCAGATGGACCAGTTCAGTGGGCTACAGTCACCAGGCAATGTGCTCGCCTGCTGTGAAAGGTCAGATATGTGTGTGTGGGGAGGGATCGAGTGCACGTTTGTGTATAAAGTCCCTTGGGGCTTCAGTGCCACAGTCGACCTGCAGTAATGAGGACCAAGGCGTCAGCGGGGTTTACAGGGGTCCTGTGGGGGCAGTCACCCGCGAAGGTCAAAGCCAACCCGATGACCTCCTAACACCGTTAACTTGGAGCAGTAACACCAGCCCTGACGTGGTTCCATCACACACTTTTATTCTTGTCCAACTGTGGAAGTGTTGTGTGTGCATGAAAGGCGGGCATGTCTTCTGATGGACAAGTCTAAGAAACTACTACAAATCATCCTGGCAGGATGTCTGGCAGCTTTATGTGATCTGTTTGAGCTCTGTCTTCCATAGCTCCAGCTGTACATCTCACAATTTCCCACCATGGATCATGAAAATGGCACATTTTGGACATGTGGACGAACATACATACTTGCCCTCAGGGGACAGCTGAATATTACTACACAATGTCAAGGTATCACGTTGTTGAGACATTTCACTCTGGACCTGACTGGCAGAACTGGCAGCTACCATTGATGCTGCTGCAGTAGTTTGAAGAGCAGTTGTGAGACTGTCCAGTTTCAATGCAATTCAAGGAAAGAGATATGCAACTGTGGAGTTTTCCACAAAGATTCCTCTCAAGTTAAAGACATGCTTTATCAATGTTCTTGACTTTTTTTTCCTATTCATTAGTAACCTTATGTGCTATGTTCTTAAGTTAAGTATGAGAGTTCCATGATCTGTTATTCAGCTCACGTGAAATACGAAGGCTACAACCTGCTCCTGGCACAGATTTTCTGAAGCTCTTATTTCTAGTTTTTCTCATTTGTAGTCAAGCTTTCCTCTATTCCAGACAGACTCTCACATCCATAACTGGGAACTGCTGAGCTAGTGAAACTTACTGTTGACAAGAAGAGCAGGTTTGCTGAAGGCTTTACCAATAGTCCGAAGCTCGTTAACTTTAAGGAACCGACAGTAGCTCAAACGTCTGTATGCCAGCAGATGCGAGTGTTACATTCAGTTGCAGAGTGTTTGTTTCAAGAAAACTTTAATCATTTAGCACAACACTCCTTTCAGCCTTGAATCTCACTTTGTGCAATGATCTGTGTGAGCCAGTTCTCTGAATGTCTGAACTGGAACTCCAGCTCTTATTAACGTGTGTGTGTGTGTGTGTGTGTGTGTGTGTGTGTGTGTGTGTGTGTGTGTGTGTCGGGGACTGCCAATGAGACTGTGTATGAGATGCTGTTGCGTGCATATAAATGTTAAGGCGTGTGAATACAGAGTGCATCCAGAGTATCTCATTGCTATTCATGTGGATGAACCTCCTGGAATCAAACAGCAGCCAAAAGCATATTTGCACAGAGTTAACATGCATGCTGCACAGGAGGAGATCTACTGCAGTTTCCTTCAAAATGAAATATGTCTCGCTTCATCAAGTTGCCTAATGTTTACAATGCTTCTGTTGAGAAACGTCTTTGCATGGTAATTTCAGCATGCACGACGCGACTTCTCATTCCTCAAACTTTGCTCTTCCTTAATTTTGGGCTACAGAACTTATAAAGTATTTAAACTCCAAGTTAGTGCGTAAACTCCCTCATGATTCTGTAACTGCGAGCTGAAGCGTCGACTCTGCCGCAAATGTGCACTTCAGATCAGATCAGAACAGAGTAAACTTTATTGTCATTGTGCAGAGTACAGAGCCAATGAAATGCAGTTAGCATCTTACCAGAAGTGCAATATGCAGACTTATTTACATAAAGTGCAGTGGAAATCTTATAGGAAATAAATATCTATTGTAAGTATATGTACATTGTTAAGAGAGTGCATATATATGAGGTATGCACATACAGTGAGTGGAGAATGCAGATTACATGTACTAAGAGCTGCATGTAGACAGTACTGTAGTGTGAATAATATGTATATAAGCATAAGGCCTGAGTTAGGCACATAAGCAGTGCAGAAGCTGCAAGGATGCAGTAAAGTGACAGTATTGGTATAAATAAGTTAAAGTGATGGTGCAGAATTCAGCAGGGTCACAGCCTCAGGAAAAAAGCTCTTCCTGAGTCTGCTAGTGCGGGAGCGGAGGCTCCTGTAACATCTGCCAGATGGGAGAAGGATGAAAAGACCAGGGCTTGGATGAGAAATGTCCCTGATGATGTTTCTCACCCTGCCCAGGCAGCGCCCGTGGTAAACGGATGGTGGGTAACTGGGAGCCTGTGATGCGTTGGGCAGTCTTTAGCACCCGCTGGAGTGCTTTGCGGTCAGCTTGCAGAGCAATTGGCGTACCACACAGAGATGCAGTTGGCGAGTATGATCTAAATGGTAGTGCACCAGGATCCTGGGACACTTGTGTTGGAGTCAAGTCTTTCACAGTAAATTTACAAAATTTCTTGGGGAATTGCATCCGAGGAGACTTCCAACTAAAGATGTGGCTCTTATGTGAACAAAAACATGTTTTTTTGCATTGCTTGTCTTTGGTTTTATTTGATTCTGTACAACATGTTGGACACATTAAATGGTGGAGTTGGATAAAAATCAATCATGAAAAGGCTAACATACAACTGAGTTGACAGTCACACCCCACTGTGTTTTTAACAAACTTACCTCTGGTATTCTGTTGAGGTAATTCCATGCGTATATTTCATAAATTTGAATGGGAAAACTGCCTCTCTCATAGCTAACACAAAGTTGATCCATTCAGAAAAAAATGCCTTTCCTTATGTATATGAAGGCTCGGGGGGCATAATCTGTATATTAAGGATCAAACGCACACATAAGGGTCAGAAAATACCCTGTAAAATCTTTCTGTATGCAACAATGTGTCGGATGACACATTTTTTTAAAAACTGATAGTAAACATCTGGACTTGCAAAGGCCTTTACTGCTGACTTTCTGTTCACAGCATCTGCTGATTCAAACAAACCAAACATCTTAGAAAACTCATTTCTCCTCTGTGAAACATGCAGTTTGGATTTTTTTAATCTGCCTATACTAGATTATAAATCTATGTAAATATTAACATGCGGAAAATGTCATTCATAGCATTCGTTGACAGTAGATTGAAGCTAGTATATGTGGGATATGTGTTTACTAACTATAACAATATGTGTGCTCCCTTTAAGTCGTAATACGCTGGCAAATAAAAACGTATTATTTGGACCAGACAAAGGCAGAACCCTACACAAGGACAGAAACAGTCACACATAGCTTACAATGAGCTCAAGATCACACCTCTCAGAGGTCCAGATTCTCAGACACTATTCTCTCTTGAGAACACAGTACAGAGGCCACTGAGTAAGACACTTTACTCTGTGACGGACTGCTTATACAACAACTGGCAGCTGATGAGGCGTCAAACATCACTGTGTGATCACTGACTTTCCACCTCTCCTTATCCTCCCTTCTTTCTTGATCACACCGATTCAGGCAGGCTGTTTTTATGCTTGAACCAAAGAGAGAGAGAGAAAAAAAAATCTCTCCTTCAAAATATTTCTAAAGCTTAATGTCCACAAAAATGTTCTCTTGCATAATTTCTTGAACTTCTTAAGCATCCAGAGGCTCATCAATTCCTAAATCCAGGGCCCCAGCACCTTTAATACAGAGCTGCTGATGCTGCACCTTCAGCTCAGGGAGATTTAACAGCACAATAAAGGACTCACATGAGTAATTGCTCTTTTCCCATTTGCTCAGCATGAGCTATAACAAAGTTATGGAAAACTGTATTTTTTAATGTTTGTGAGAAAGTGCAGAAAATAATTCATCACCTCTTTCTCTCTTTGGAACACATGCTGACGCCACTGATTTGCAATTCATATCACACACCGCCCCCTTGTGGTCAAACTATCACATAATAAATATACGGACAAAGAGATTATTTTATTCTATTTAAGCATGTTAACACAAACAAGAAGAACCAGCAACCACCCAGTCATCATCACATGTGTCGAATATCCATCTTCATAAAGCCTGCTGTACATCTAGGTTGAATACATGTTGGAAGCAAACTTCCTGTGTTCCTAGATTTCATTAAACAAATCACAGTTGTCTTATGTAAAATGGTGTTGAGTGTAAGCAGATGGACAAACATACAGGAGTCCCACAAAATGTTCTAAACGTACTCCTTTCAGATTTGCTTTGACAGCCATCATTCGACAGAAACAGGCAGGCATGAATTATTCCACAAATGTTTGTTTAAATTGTTTCATCATGCAGAATTCAGCTACATGGTTCATGTTTTCTGTGGTGATGGAGATTTTAAAAAAGGGGAACATGCAGATAGTGGAAAGGCTGGAGAATGCAAACAGGAAATATTCAGCTAAATAGCAAGTTTACCCTGCAAACATCTGTTCATTCAGACTACCGAGGACCTAAACTCCTGCAGATCTGCATGCAGTCATGGAGCTCAAGCTCGCTGCTGTCTGATGGTCGGTGAGGTCATCCAACTCTCCCTTCTGCACCACAGAGCAGTTTATCTGTGGAGGGTGAGGTGATAAAAGGTGGATGTAAAGTAACATGGAATTTAATGCACCATTTTTGCTGATGAGTCATTACTTTTTTTAAACAGCAATTTGAACTTATTTGACATCTTTATCATTTTTTTTTACAGCTACTTATTTTTGGAGTGAAATTGGGCCTTTGTGAACAGATCCCGTCTGTAGAAGGCTGACAGCCTGAGAAACCTGTCATATCCCAAAATATGCCTCACTTAAATATCCCCTTAATGACACAATCATTTCCTAAATTGCCTACAAGACTCAGTAAGAGACATTAAATTAGCCCCTGAAAGGTTTTTTTAAAGAAAATTTACTCGAATTCAAAAAGGGTTCAAGTGATTTTCTGCAGAGTTTCTGGAAGCTCGTCTTCTCTGGGGCTTCCAGATGGGCTTCGTGGTAATTGGTACTTGATCAGAAATAGCTTTGAATGAAAAGAAAGCTGGTCACTCATGTGTTTGGCACATGTAGGAGGCACAGCTGTTGGTCATGAAAGGAAAAGAGGCTCCGATAGCAGCCATCAAACACTCCCAAGCAAGAAACAGAAACTTGATTTGCAGTTCGATTTGACTGACACCTCCTACTAAAGGGACCGTGCACTGTGTCTATTCTCAGATGAGATGCTTTGGCCTAATGAAGCAGAGCTCCTGTTCAGGAAACACATCCAGAATGAAACAGTAGAGTGGCGTCGTGCAAAGTTTTTCTTTGAACATTGACTGCTCTTTTTTTTTTTTTTAACTCATTTTCAGTTGGGTTTTTGTTACTGATCTCTTTCAGAGGAATGTGTTTTTGTTTGTTAGGCCACTTAACACTACCTTATGGAACATCCAAGAATTAAGAATGCACCGAATTCAAGGGATGAACCAGTGTTGTGTCTACACATAACCAACAACTTAGCAAAGAACCAACATCAAATTTCCTCTTTTGCCACTTTGTTATTAGCAACATGTCCCAAAGACACATAATTTATTCCACTTTCTTTAGTTGAACAAACAAAAAGACCAAACATAACTGTTTGACAGACATGAAATAGCATTTTGACACCAACAAGGTGATTCTCAAAGAGCTTTTAGAAGAAAAGTAGGCCGATTTTATTGCATCTATGAAAGATGCTTAAAATAAAGTTTAACAGACATGAAATAGTATTTTTGTGACTACAAGATGATTCCCAAAGAGTTGATAGTTCAAAACTTGGCATATCTCAGCATGGTGTGCAGTGTGTCCTTAAAACATTTGAGGAAAGTGGACAAGTGGAGGACAAAATAAGTGTCAGGCTTAAAAAAAAATATCTACAGCAGATGAACAGGATCTGAAAGTGTTGTTCTTAAGAAAGAGGAAAAGAAAATCCAGCAAAGACCTGACACAAGAGCTGAGAGATGCATCTGGGCCTTCAGCTGATCCATCTGCTGTTCACTGAGGCCTCATCAGAAATGGGCTCCATGGAAGGGTGGCTGTCAAGAAGCCGTTCTTAAGGAAGGGAAACTGGGAGAAAAGGCTGAGCTGTGCCAAAGGACACAAGAAGTGGACTGAAAATCAGTGGCAGCAGGTCTGATGGAGGGATGAATCCTCCCCAGAGCCCAGAGCTCAACATTACTGAAGCAGTGTGGGATCATGTTGGCAGAGAACGGAACAAAAGGCAGCCGACATCCAAAGAAGAGCTTTGGGATGTCCTTCAAGAAGCCTGGAGAACTATTCCTGAAGACTCCTTACAGAAAGGACAGAAAGCTCGTCTGAGAGGGTTCAGGCTGTGTTGGGGGAGAAAGGAGCTCAGAGCAGATATTCACTTTCAAGCTTGTAAGAATTTTACAAACTGTTTTTCTTTCATGTATTGTAATTCCATTTATGTTTGCGTTTGAAAAAAAAAATTGAAATCGTTTGCCCCAGTTTATAAAGAAATGGGGAAGAGAAAAACTTTTGCACTGTAAATGATGTGTAAAATGTGGCAGAAATTATATGCTATGTTGTGTATTGTAGTTATTAAGTTGGTTTTCTTGGCCCAATTAACTTCTGCAACATAAAAAAATAGATCTTCAAGTCATTTCATTAAAAAGAAGCAGGGTAAGAACTTAACCGTCTCTCATCTTAACTTGATTTTCTTTTGTTTTCTTCCATATTCCGAGCAACATCCCTAAAAATTGTTCCTTCAGACACATTTGATGAGAGGTGGGATAACGGGGGCAATAAGTTACAGCTGAGAGCAAGAGGCAGCTTCACATTCATGCCCACACTGCTTCTACTCTCATAACAAAACAGCCCAACAAGAATCACTATGGAGAATGACAAAAATACTTTATTCACTATAAATTAGATACATTTTCGTTTAACTCAAATGCACAAGTAAAAAATGTTTGATTTATAAAAAGGATGTTTTCATCCCAAAAGGTATTTAATCTTCTTCTGTGCATCGACCTTTGAAATTGTTTATATTTTTTTTTAAGATTCCACTTCTGCTTTTTGCCTTTATTTCTGTATTTTCTCTTAGTAATGTAGTGTTTTTAGATGGGCAGCACAGCCAGCTTTTTGTCATACATTATTAAAAAGTACATCATACATGATAACAAAGGAATGGTTTTTTCTGTTTCGCTGACCTCAGCAATCTTACTTTAGAGTGAGGTTCATACCGACCCACCCAATTATATAAACAGATACAGAAGTATTCCAGTGAAAGAAAAAAAAAAAATCAAACAAAGAAATGTTCTGAATAAGAGTCAGAAATGTAGCGTTAAATAAAAAATTCATTTAAATGAAGATTTTCCATTATTCAAACTATGCTTTTCAGTTACATTTTTAATCAATTTTTGGCCTTCATAGCGTGGCAGTGATGAGAGTAAAATGTAAAAAGATGCAACGATCAAAACTTCAACTGCCACTTTTTCCTCATCAGTGTGCTGAATTTTAATGTCCTTGTCACATCGAGGTCTGTTGGAACTATCAAATAATCGATTAAAATCATTTTCACCAAGTGATCATTCTGCACGATTGCTTTAATTGTATGCATTAACCTGTATAATACCTGGATGAAAAAACAACATTTCCGTTCATTTGTACTCCTTTCTTATGAGAATAATGGATTATTCAGGCACTTAAATTCTGATGAGCATCGACTGATATGATGAGGATTTAGTTTTAAGACCACAGCTCCCCTTTTGATTTTCAGAAAAAGGACAACCCGGTAACATTTCTCAGACCTTTGGCTAAATGGTAGTCAACAGTGATGATGCAATTCATCAAAAACTACAGCTTACAAGATGATTTAAACATTAAATCACAATAAAATACCACCTCAGGTTTACGGTCATGTTAAAACTGGGATCTTTACTGGGATGCTATATCCAGCATGCTTTTATATGTGAAGACTAAAACAACCTGCCGATCGACATAAGGAATGTGATGAGTCAGCGTTCGAACACAGTCTACATTATGAAATTACTACCAACAGCTGATGGTTGTTGGTAGTAATGTCTGTCTGAGCTGCCTGACTTGCCACCATTCAACTGAAGTATTTTAAATGGACAGTTTGTGACCGATGTTTTTTGCCGAGTCTGTGTTGACAACATAACTCGTCGTGATCACAATCATTTATGAAAACAGCATCAACTCCAAAGAAAAAAAAAAATCCTCTGCCACGTGATGGATATCAGTCTGCACACGGACCCGTCAACATGATGTACTGACTTCTTAGAATGATCTCCTGCTCAGTAACGCGGCACCGCAGTAAAACATGGTGTCTGCCTCGCTTCATGCCGAGTGTCTGTCTCTGCTGTTGATTTATAGAGAAGCAGCTTAATCCTTTTTTCTTTTTTTCTTTTTTCCCTTCACCGATGCCCGAAAGGAAAACTAATTCAGCTTCTGACCCCTGGAACGATGTGATGAGCTGTTCATCATTTACCACTTTGATGCATTTCCACCAGTTTCTCTTGGTTGCATTACTGTGGTGTCCATCACAGGCAATAAATTCCACGGCTTCATTTGCTGAAGGAGTCTTTAACAAGAGATCTTTTACATTTTCAGATAATATCAAGATAAGGTCAGGGTCGAATAGAAATTATTTTTTTTTTTTTTAAAAAAGAGACCATTTCCCAACATTTATGTCCGCCCAAACATGCAGGAGATTCCCTTGCAAACATCTTTTAGATGACATTTACAGCTGGGAATTTTTTTTATTGAGGAAAGATGATCCGATTCAAACGATAAAACTTGACAGGCATTCAAGTTTAGCTTCCGTTTTCTGTCCAGGATAATATGCAGGAACTCTTACTTTCCCAGGTTCTGCATTTCATGGACGGTGATGCTGTGAACCAGGTAAAGTTCATACGAGACTGATGGCAGAGAGATTGAATTTCCAGACCAACATTCAGGCAGCAACAAAGGATGAGCAAAAGATTTTAGTCCTAAATGTTAAATCCAGTGAGAGGAGAGCTGAGAATGTTTTTTTAAAGCTTGGTGGAAACTGTACAGTACCTTTGCTTTTTCCATCATTTCCAATGGTTGTCATGGCAATGGAGACTTTTTGAATGTTACATTTGTAATATTACCTTGGCCCTCTATTATGACACGCTTTCCTCCCATTCCTCTCACTAAGACAGAATTTTCCACCCTCAGTCACAAAAAGATGCTGACAGTGAATTCTGGATGTAAACAGGCACAGACACAGAACTACTGTATAAACCCTCATAGGGATACTCACAACTCACTGAGACAAATAACAACATTTTCACACAGGCAGCAAACACGAGACATTATCATACTCAGTGTGTTTGAATGAACTGCAAACCGATATGATGAACACTCATGCACAACAGACACATCAACACCAAAAAGCATTTTAGTTGCTGCCTCAATTCAGCTTTAAAGTCTGTCCGAAGCAGACGAGAGGAAGCAAAAAGAAAAAATATATAAAAAAAATTAAAAAAGGCAGGAGCATCATGGGAGCCTTCTCAATCCTTTTTAACAATTTTAAACCATTAAGTTAGTCAAACCTAACTTTGAGCAACGCAGTTTTGCTTCTTTGAAATACGTCCGACATGAAATTCATACTGAATCTGATCCAAAACATTTTTTATTTTTCATGCACATCATTCATTCACTATGATGTTGATATATACGTGCATTACACAGCCTGGTCTAATGGAGAGGCGTTTCCACAGGGTGAGAGAAGGGCCATTTTGCTTAAACCAACAGATGTTTATAATTAAAGCCCATCTCATACATTTCATAAAGACCTCGGGAAATCGTTTCAACATGTTAGAAAGGGACACAATATGTCTCCTTTGAATTCATAAAAACATTCAGCTGCGTCTCTGAGAAATTGTGAAAGAGCCTAAAAATATTTTGGATCTGTAGATCACCTAACACACACACTTACTAAAGCGTGACACACAGTTCACAATTCTTGCGTCGGTGTGTCATTTTCTTCACATTAACAATATGATTCATATTCAACAACATTATGTAATAGCCTGACAGACTGTACAAAAACATATTTACTGGCAGAAATAAATCTGAAATTCTTTCAGGTAGGTGGTCTCCAGAATTGTTACATCCTTGTATTAAAATATAACTCCTAAAACAGACTTTTTTTCAGCAAACTTCTGTCTTCCAAACAAACCAGTACTTTGGATTTACTGAATTCACACATCTTAAAAACCTTTCAAAGCCACAGATCCAATCAAATCAAACTTTATTCATATAGCACTTTTCTTACAAACAAGCAGCACAATGTGCTTTACATAATAAAATCAACAATGAAATCAATTCATGCATTAACTCACACACAACATCACACCGACAACATCACTGCACACATACCACCCCCCACCCCCAGCATGAGCAACATCAATATATCAACAACTATAAACATCAACATCTGGCTTGACGCTGAAGTGAGGAAACGGTATCTTGGAAATCTGTCCACACCGGGAGCCAGCCCACCAATGATCACAGAGGCCGCCACCACGGGGAACCGCCCAGATCAGGGCAGGCCGGCGTCCACACCACAGCCAGGGCTGCAGTGCAGGATCCCCCAGCCACCCCGAACCAGGGCGATCCCGACAGCAATGACCCCACAGACTGAGTGGGCACAGTCCCCGGTGTGGAAGATCCCCATGAGGAAAAACACTGGATAAATAAGTATAAAATAAGTATATAATGAAATAATTAAAAGATAAATATTGAAAATGATGGATGAATAGATTGAAATAAACTAAACTAAACAAAAACAAACTAAATAAATAAATAAATGAAATTACAGCTGTAAGCTAAACTAAAATGGCAGGTCTTGAGCCTCTTTTTGAAAACATCAACAGTCTCTGCAGCCCTGAGGTTCTCTGGTAGGCTGTTCCACAGATCAGGTCCATAAGAGTGGAACGACGTCTCTCCATGAGTTTTTGTTCGAACTTTAGGAACAACTAAAAGGCCGGTACCAGAGGACCTCAGGGTCCGCGAGGGCTTATAATTTAAAAGCAAATCAGATAGGTAAGAAGGCCCAAGACCATTAAGTTTTGTAGTTTTGGTAAAATCATCTCTCGCGTGTCTTCAGGACCGATCATTAAAACTTCAGTCTTGCCCTGGTTGAGCTGTAATAAATTTTCTGCCATCCATGACTTTATATCTGAAATACAGTTTAAAAGAATGTTAACTGGTTCTAGGTCGTCAGGAGACACTGCGAGGTAAAGCTGTGTATCATCAGCATAGCTGTGAAAACCAATGCCATGTCTCCTGATGACATCCCCAAGTGGCAACATGTACAGATTAAAAAGCAATGGGCCTAAAATTGATCCTTGGGGAACCCAAAACTTAATTTTTATGAATTTGAGCGAGAGAGAGAGAGAGAGAGAGAGAGAGAGAGAGAGAGAGAGATATCGAGACAAAGAGAGATAGAAACAGATGACTTTATTAATCCCTTTGGGAGGTTCTCTGAGGGAAATTGAAATCTCCATCTCACTCACGCTCAGCACTGTTATATACAGAAATGTGCAAAGGACACAAAAGCAGAAAACACCCAACACCAGCACCCTTATAAAGATAATAATGATAATAATAATAATAATAATAATAATAATGTTATAATAGTAGTATACTAGTAATAGCAATGAAAATAGTAATAATAGTAATAATGATGATAATAATGAATAATAAATACTAATATGTACATAAATTTAAGTATAAAGTAAGATTAAAATTATTAAAGGAAGATTATTGCACACCAGAGAGATTATTGCTGATAAAAGGGCTGTCTCTGTACTGTGGTTCTTCCTAAAACCAGACTGATGTTTCTCAAAAACATTGTGTTTGTTTAAAAACTCATTTAAAGGAATACTATGTAACATTTCTACCTTAAAATAACAGCTTGAAAAAAATTGTGCGGCTAGAATGAGTTTTAATATTACGATTGGCCTGTCTCCTATGCCCTACAGGGGTCTGAGTTGGAAAAACTGCGCTATGTAACTTTGCTGGACCGGCCCGGGAGCTGAGCGGAAGTACTTCGACTTGCTTTCTGGCACACCTACCGCAAAAACAAATAGACCCCTCTCACGCTCCCAGGTACATTTGATTACTCTTACCTTCTCGGTCAACATAGCTTGCACCTTCTGACTCCTCGCCGGTTTGTCAACAAACGTGAAACGTGAAAGTGAAAGGGTGTTGTATTTACGACAGTGTAACTGTACATTACCTCCAAGCCTGTAGGGGGAGCTCCATAGTGGGCTTTTTGAGAAGTTACATTGTATTGCTTTAATTGAATAAAAACTACTTTTTCTATAATTTTACTTAAAAACGATGATATCTGTTTTGAGGGTGCACTCGTTTTTAGCTTGTTAGCAGGAAAAGCGGATGATTGAATGACAGACCTAGTTGCTCCGGACTCAACTAAGAAAGAAATAGGCTGGCCAGCAACAGTAAGAATCAACGAAGGAAGTCTTTTGCTTTTATCAGCAGACTGCATGTAGCTTCAAAAGGTTTCATTTTTTTCCTTTGCTCTTTGAACACCAAATGCTGCTCGAAAAACAAGCTATCTACCACGAATAAAGCCCAGCCCTTTGCTTAAAGGCTGCAGAGGATAAAAAGAAAGCGGAGAGGAGGAGGCCTGGCAGCAGAAACAACATGTCAGTGAAGGAAAATTGAGAGAGAAAAGAAATGCATGTGAGGGGAAACGGAGGGCAAAATGCGAAAAAAAAATAACTAAACAAACTGAAAACAAATTGCTGTCAAAACAAAAGATTCAGTTTTAGACACCAAGATGATGTCAATGAAAACAGGAAAAGTTTTAACGTCTCTTTTCATTTAAAAGTAACAAATATCAACTTGAACGTCATAATGTGCAGAGGAAAAAAGCAAATTAACCGCATCATTGATCATTTTGACAAAGGTCTCCAGATTATCTTTATGAGGAGTCCAACGATTAAAACATTTGAAGTAACCATAGCTCAGCTGTTTCTGCAGGAAAACTGTCCAGTCAGCAATGTGAAAAACATGATAAACTTTAAACAGATGGATCTTAATTCTGCCCAAAATTGTAAACAAATACTCTTTCCACATGCAGCCATAATGAATTACTTCCATTCAGCCAGCATAAAGATGTCCCTGATGCTAATCCACGCAAGGATGAAGATTTTAAACTGAAATACATATAACCCACCTAGGTGTCTGCAGGTGTCTTCTTTACAGCATACAATTTTTTTAACTGCTCAGTCATTGTAGGTTAGCCTGGCGACGCCATCCTACGTACTTCCGCCCAAAGATTTTGGCTCCGCACATAGTCTGGCCAAATCCCCCTACCTCGGTTCGCTCAGTGTTTTGCCAATCAGCAAACAGTTGCGAGTGGTGACGCAGAACTCACGCGCGGAGTCCATTGTAGTCCATATGATTGTAGTTCAACCGCAGCGGAAATAAACATGGCGACGGAAGAACGCTAGAAGCTATCCATGAAGTTGTCTCAACCCTGGAGAGCATTACACAATTAAAACAAGAGCAAGAGGAATGCCTCGTCAATTTTGTTAGTGGCAAGGATGTCGTAGCTCTCCTTCCAACTGGCTTTGGGAAAAGTTTGATTTATCAAATGGTACCGGTATAATGAAAGCGGATGTGGGAAGCGTGATTCGCGAGCTAGAGCCTCGCGAGAGTAAGCATGAACCTCGGCGCATAACCAACGTCATTTCTAAACATTATGATTGGTTAAGGGAACTCCGTAACTCCAATGAATTTAAGTTGCTGGGTAAGGTCCCACCCTCCATGGAAACGGATTCCTCTTGGGTTTTTCCAGACTGTTTGACGGAGTCAACAGTCGGCTTTCGCCCAGGCTAATTGTAGGTGCAAATCAAGCAATAACATTTCCTCCACTGTGCTTGCACAGTTCTACAATGAGTTTAACAGGAAATGTGCTATTTTCAACAGTAAAATTTGTTCTAGAACTCACTTTTCTGAGTTTGAGTTCTGAGTTTTTTTAATGTAAAAAACTGTGATTCTAAAACATCTCTTAATGTTATTACAGTATAAGACATGTACAGACATAATTTATAATAAAAAAAGCACCTTGTCCTTGTTGTTTGTTACTAAAATCTAAAACACTGAAGCGGAACCTTCAAAGGAGAAATTGCTTTTTTGAATTATTGTGAGATGTTAGACACACTGACGACCAGATCCTCTTTCCTAAGCCTCAGGCAGCTCTTTAGATGAGCATGATGATAATACATAATTCAGTAGTGAAGAAATCATTCTATTGATGTTTAGGGTTTAAGTAAGTGTGGTTTCCATCCTTTCACTCACTAAGGTGGTTCCAGCCGTTGTCGCTGACTTTAATTTATGGACTTGAAAGTGTGATAAATACAGGGGTGATTGATAGATAGATAGATAGATAGATAGATAGATAGATAGATAGATAGATAGATAGATAGATAGATAGATAGATAGATAGATAGATAGATAGATAGATAGATAGATAGATAGATAGATAGATAGATAGATAGATATAGTACTTTCTTCATCCCAATTTGGGAAATTATTTTGTTGCAGCAGCATACAGTATAAAGATATGTAAACAATTAAAGTAAAAACAAGCAAATAGTAAAGTAAAATAAAAATAGTGAATAAACATTAGCTATATACAAATCTACAGTATGAAGAGGTTTTTTTTTGTTGTTGTTGTTTTTTAGGAGAGACTTCAAGCCTATTGAGCTTGAAGTTCTCTTCCAGCCAGAGGGGAGGTGTTGAAGATGGTGATGGCTGCTGGTAGGAAGGATTTCCTGAATCGGTCCTTGTGACAGCGGAGCTGGATGAGCCTGTTTGAAAAGGAGCTCCGCTGTCCAACCAGCAGCTGGTGGAGAGGATGGGTGGGGTTATCCATGATGGATAACAGTTTGTTCAGTGTCCTCCTCTCCACCACAGATTCAAATGAGTCCAGTTTGCAGCCGATGACAGAACCAGCCTTCTCAATAAGTTTATTAAGCCTGCTGGCGTCACCGGCTCTGATGCTGTTCCCCCAGCAGACCACAGCGAAGAAGAGTGCACTGGCAACAACAGACTGATAGAACATCTCCAACATCTTGCTGCACACGTTGAAGGATCTCAGCTTCCTCAGAAAATAGTCGGCTCATCTCCTTCTTGTAGACAGCATCGGTGTTGGTCCTCCAGTTCAGTCCGATGTCTAGGTGCACTCCCAGGTACTTGTAGTCCTCTACCACTGCAACGTCCTGTCCCAGAACGCACAGAGGCTTTGGAGCCGTCCTCCACTTCACTGAGCCAATTTTCCCAATTAAACTGACTTATAACAATGATAACAAAACCAAAATGAAATGTTATCTAGTTGAGTAAATCATCTATATGGAGGTATAATCTCAAAAAAAAAAAAAAAAAAAAAATCAACATTTGTGGGCTGCTGGGTAGTTCAACAGGTTGAGCACGTGCTCCGTGTACAGAGGTTTTAAATCCTCATCACAGTTGGCCCCGGTTCAAGTCCTGAGCTGGGGGCGGGGAGGTGGCCAACAACACTGACCCAGATCACTTCAGCGAGTGGCTCAGAGTAACCCAAGTCCATAAAATTAACCGAGCTTTCCACCACTAAGTTCCAACTTCGTTACAACCGCTGACCAATAGGAGGCCGTTTCTACGTCCGCTTCCCACCAAAAGGAGCGAGAGCAAATTGCCAACAAGCTGAATTCTCTCTACGGTTAAACAGAAGGCAGGTTTATAAAAAAGGAGCATTTTGATGATCCACTGTGAGCATGAAAAATGTATAAGTTAAAGCTGAACTTACTTCTTTTTCCCATTATAAATATTAATTGAACCATAAGAACAATCTTAGTTTGAACAGCAAAATTGATAAACTTTCATACCAACAAAGGCTGTTTAAATATGACAGCTCAACCTTTGCACTGCACATTTCTGTGCTTGGCTGCTCAGATGCTTTAAATCTGCTTCAGGACTACACCACCTGTGTGAGTTTTCAAGTGATAATTCAAACTCCAGCTTTGAGTGAAAATTTTCCCACAGAAGTGGCAAGTATAACGCTCATCCACTGTGTGAGTTCGCAGGTGAAAAGTCAAATGAGAATTACGTTTGAAACTTTTCCCACATATTTTACAAGCCTCTCACCTGTGTGAGTGTTTAAGTGGTTAGTAAATGTTCTAATATTCTGTAGCATTTACTGGTTTTCCCCTTAAAGCAATAAAGCCGAGCTGCCTGCTGAGCCCAGTCTGCAGTGCATCATTTCAGCAGGATCAAGTTTAAAGTGGAATTGAAAAAGAAGCGTTGCGTAACTTTGATGAACATAATCTTTGTCACAATGCTCTATAAAAGGCAAACACTGGGGGGGTCACCATTTCATTTGCCCAGAAGTTACTACAATGATCCTCTTGGACACATTTTTGTGATGATTTGAATATTTGGTTTAGTCTGTGCGTGGCAGGGAGATTGAGATGAGGCCTGATGGATTGGCAATCCTGTAGAGGTTGTGGATTACAGAACGTGCACGTGTGAGTGTGTGAGGGGGATAAGAAAAAATCTGAACCAGTTTTTCATTTACAGCTGATGTTACGCAATGACCATCGGGCCCTCTGTTCTATAAGGCCTACCAAAATTACTGAGGTGAGCTGTGTTTTCTTTTCAGAACATTTTCAATTAACTCAGACACTGAAGTCACATTATACTCTTATCTTACTATTATCTTCACAGTCACATTGTCACAATTCAGGCATGAAGCATTTTTTTTTAATTTTTTTATATCAATCAGAGACATGAAACAAATTATTCTTTTTTTTAGAAAGTGTTTATCTTGAAATCCACTGGAAGCGCTGAAAGCGCTCACACGCGACTTCCTTTGTTAACTATCCGAAAACAAAAACGCTTTAAAGGAGTTTCCTTAGGTTTTAATGAAAAAAATGTGACATGCTTGGGTCAAAATACGAAAGAGATACAGCACTATTCAGCTCCATAAAGCCTTGGCTTGTTCTTCGGAACATATGGTTGCATGCACGCAGCTCAACTCGGACATTTCATTCATTTCATCCACCGTCCTTGTTCCAGCATACAATCGTGGGATTGAGTTATTGACTGAAGCATGAAAAAAAAAGGTGTTTAGCAGTCTGACAAAAGAATGACAGCAGCTTTATTGGGAAATCAGATGGAAGTTGAAGCATGTACACAGGGACAAGGCCCATTTGAGTCTACTTGAGCGTATAAATGCAGGAACCAGGTGCGTCATTCCAGCTTGTAAAAGCTTGGCTTTGTCGGTTGGACAAACATGTTTACTGTTCTGGGTTTGGTCTGACTAACAACAACAATTTTTTTGTACTGTCTTGTAAACATGCTTGGCGGTTTTTTTCCAACTATGTTCTACTTGAATTTGTAATGATGGCTTCTTGTGCTGCGATGGTGCATTGAATAACACGTGGGAAATCAGAATCAGAAACTTCCGACTGAGGGAAAAAAGTTAAGAGCACTAATTAGAAGTAAAATATTCAAGTGGGGACACAAAACATCAAACAAAATACTGGTAAAGTATTATTAAGTCATTTATCTAAGTTATGAGAACTATGTAACTGCTGATGAGACGTTTTTGTCAGCTGCAAGCTTCTCATTTCTCTCATTTTCCTCCTCACACTTCTGTCCTCCTACTTGAGACCCAGAAATCATTTACAGCTAAATATTTTAAAGGATGTCAAGTCCTGAATTACACCCAGAAGGTTTGATGGAGAAGCTGTAAGCATAGATAAAACAGTGCATCTGTGCCAAGGTTTTTTCTGGCATCAGCGACATGCAGTTGTGTCACATTTAGCTGACAGATGTAAAATTACGCTCTGAAGAAAGGGCGTCTCATTTTATTCACTGCCTCTTAAGACTGCTTGCATCTGTGGTGGGAGGGACTAAGAGAGGAGGAATCAAGTGCTCACCGGTCACAGTGTCCCACCTTTGCCTTAGGTTGTCAGAAAGTTTGGCTAAATTCCAGGTGTCACCAGAACAGCCAGACAGCTGCAGCTCTCAGGCAACAATCACACAGACGCGATGCTTTAATGCTCAACGTAGGCCTGATGCTTGGAATCATAGCGGCCATCAGTCACAACATCAGACGCACAATTAGTCAGGCAATTTGATTGGTTGGCTGCTTGGAAAAGCTGAACTGTTCTCAACTTTCCACAGCAAAGCAACAACAACAAGTAGTTATTTAACTACCATTTTAAACGTTTTTGTCATTTGCACAGTCCTGTTGGGGTGAAGTTTTGTCCATTTATTTTATAGATATTTTCTAAACTAAAATGTTAAAAAAAAAAAAAAAGAAGAAATCCAAATATCTATATTTCATCTGACACTATGCAGCTGTATGACTGACGGAAACTTATTCTTCTTGTTTGCATGCATTACTTCCACAGCTGCGTTTTGTTGCGCCGGAGATGAAACCTGGAAGGATTCTAAGTGATTGCAGTCTTTAAATAAAAGTATTTGTGACATCATATGTGCAGGAATGAAGTTTAAACTCAACATTTAGTCTAAAACACATGTGAATCACAGTGCATATCACCCAGCCTCACTTTTAGTTTGCTTTAGATGTTTGCAGTTTGACAGAGCAGTTGGATTGGGCCTGGCTGCACACAGATTAACCTTGATTAAATCAGAAAAAGGCTGATTATTTCTTTATCTTCTTTTTTTTTTATACACACACACACAACAGTGCAGCAGGTGGCCTTACATGTAACTGCAAACTAAGTATCTCTAGTCATCTGAAGCCTCTTAGATCAGTCCTCCAGTGCAGTCTTAGAACTACAGCCTGAGATATACAGCAAGTCATTATGTCAGTCAGTTCATCACCATCACATCTGTAAACTCTCATGACCCCAACATTCATTTCAAGACATTTCATACAGCCACGAGAGGCTTAACTCATTTAAGCCTCTAACCTCTAACAAAAAAGACTAAAGTGAGGAAGTAAAGTCGAGTTTGGTCATTCACCATTTCATCAAACTGACGCACTTCATCAATCCGGTACAGACACAGAGGCACAGGACATTTCTGTGCGTGAGTGGCCCACGGTTTGTGGCACACTGACCCAAATAGCAGAGTTGAGACTCAACAATTTCTTTCTTAATTCCGTTTTCTGGCAACACTGGTAGCACTACTTAAGGCGGGAAGCACCAGTGGCTTCAATCATCCCGGAATGATGTTTGGATGGAACAAAATGATATGAATCAAAGCAAACACTGGCGGGGCTACAAGTAAAAAAGATGCAAACATGTAATGCAATCTTATTATGACTGCCAATGACAAAGCTTAAACTAATCATTTAGGACTAACACAGAGAGGAAGCAAAACATGCGCGCTAATCTCCGCGCACGTTGCAAATAACCAACAGCCTGCATCCTAATGGCTGCGAGAGAGAGAGAAAAACAGCAGCCCACAGGTTAGAACTGTGAACACCACATTAGGCTGTAAAAAAGCCCGCAGGTCTGAGGGAATTTTAAAGCATCCTCACCTCATACAGAGGAGGGGGGGCCTTGTCTGGAAGTGTGCATCCCAGTAATTCAGCCAGGAACTTTGCCATATAGAGGTGAGAAGTGCGACGTATTCCTGAAACGAAGAAGCTCTGTCAGCAGGAGAGTCCTCTTTCTGTCCGCCTCGTCAACTTCTGTGCGGCGCTTGAGGACCCGGCGCGCATCCCCGCCTTCCTCACTGACAGCGCCCAGAACAGCTGGATAAGAGGAGCAGGATTCCGCGAGGCGCAGCGCAGGTTTGCAGGATGTTGTTGAGTTGTGGCACCATCAGCAGCAGCTGTGTGAAGGGCGGCAGGTGGGGCCCTGCAAAGGAGAGGTGGGCGGGCCGACGAGAAGCCGGTTGCTTTTCAGCGACCGCTGTACCCCCCCAGATGGAATGGAGAGTGAAGCTCCTCACGTTTCATTGATATGCAGTGGCAAGGCAAGGCAAGGCAATTTTATTTGTAGAGCACGATTCGTACACAAGGCAATTCAAAGTGCTTTACAGCTACATAAAATCACAAGAAGGCAATAAAATCATTAAGAAAAACAAAACAAAAAACATAAAAAATAATCATTAATTGATTAATTTAAAAGTGAAGAGTGCAGATAAAACACTTTCAGGTGTCATATGCACAGCTAAATAGAACTGTTTTCAGCCTGTCTCACATCTTCTGGAAGACTGTTCCAGATGTTAGGAGCATCAAACTGAAACGCAGCCTCAGCTTGTTTAGTCCTGACTCTGGGCACCAGCAGGAGACCCCTCCCTGAGGTTCTCAGAGCCCGAGTTGGTTCATGTGGCTCTAACATGTCAGAGATGCACTTTGGCGCTCGACCATGAAGAGACACAAGCAGAGCTGTTTTAAAGTCTATTCTCTGAATAGTGACCCAAATGGACAAATAAAAACAGATTTTGATGTGGTGTTACGATTATTTCCTTCCCTCGAAGTTTGAAGAAAGCTTAGACCCATAGAACTGTGCAAAAAAAACAACTTAGTTGCCAACACACTGCTGTTACATGTCTATCAGAGGGGATATTTAAAGGCATAGTTCGCCTCTTTTGACATGAAGCTGTATGACATCCCATATTATCAATATCATTTATGAACATTGACTTTCCCCCTGCTGCGTCCTGTGAGCGAGTTCCAGCCTCGTTTTGGCGTTGACGAAGGTAGTCCGCCAAGCGATGTGAGGTCTGACTTTTTCTGGAGGGACGATTTTGTGATCCAAATGTATTACTCATTTGAACGCATATTGTTTTGAGAAGCAAGACGCTTTATTTTTTGGCCCCAGCCAACTAGCCGGACTACCTTCATCAACACCAAAACGAGGCTGGAACTCGGCTCACAGGACGCAGCGGGGGGTAAGTCAATGTTCATAAATGGTATTGATAATATGGGATGTCATACAGCTTCATGTCTAAAGAGGCGAACTATCCCTCTAAACACTTTTCACAATTTTCTTGACACCAAGTATATACATTTTTCTTTCACAGAAAAAAACACCCTGACTATGATAACAAATTAAACTCTACAAAAATGTCACTAAAATGAATAAAATGGTCTAAAAATATACATTGTGAAACAATACAAGTCTTTTAAAAGGTGGGTAATTATAATCATGTTGCATAAAAAGACTAATGTTAGACATTTGTCACCATGGGCAGACATGAGCTTCTGTGCCTTTCTTTGCTGCAACGTAGCTGAAGAAGCCTCCTTCTCCATTGTTTAATTACTGTGTAAGGGTGTGCAGTGTTGTGCATTGTGTTTACTACAATCAGCTTTGGGGACTTCAGAGCAGTCCCCAGCACAAAGTAAACCTTTATCACTTTGTTCAGCTTCTTTGGGTCACTTTCTTTCATGCTGCTGCCCCAGCAGATGCCTGCAAAGCACTCCACCACACTTACGGAAGATACGCAGCATGTTGCAAACATTGAAGGACTTAAGAACAAGAGCATCCTCTGTTCCTTCTTTTGTTCAGCTTCAGCGTTGCATATTCAGTTCAATCTGTTGTCTGGATGAACACCCAGCTACCTGTAGTCTTCCATCACTACAGCCTCTCCTTTTCTAAATCGTGTTCATTTTCTTACTGGTCCTCCTAAAATCAGCAGCCATCTCCTTTTTCTTGTTCACATTCAAGATGGCACAACAGCAGTTGACCTTAGGAAAAATTCAGTCAAATCTTGAAAGTTTGTTCACATACTTGTAGGTTCCTCCCCCTCCGTCTCTGCTGTGCTTCAGCTCTGCCCCTCAGAGCCCCTCCCTGCAGTAGAAGCTATCCAAAATAACTCTCCATGTGGCGGTGATAAGAGATTCCTCTTGCAGCTCAGACTACTTTTCACCTGGGCACTGTGTATTCTCTCCAATAACATTACAGACACTGGGAGGAACCTTTTTTCACAGACTGTCTGTTTCATGTATCAAGCATGCATTGAGCAAATTTATGCTCAACATTCTTAACCTTGCGAATGGCAACACGCTGTAACAGCCAGAGTATAACAGAGCATTGCCTTCCTTTGTTCTGTCACTTGGTATTACCCTTGTTTCTCCCCTAGTCGACGTCCTTGACTTCAGTAATGTGGACGGTGGTGAAGGCTGCAGGCCACAAACGTTTTTGTCCTTTGTTTATTATTTTGTTGAGAGTTATAGTTTATGCCGTGAGACCTGGCTTGTATGGCCCGTATCTGTGAATAAATGTACACTGTGGAAAATCCCTCCACTCCGTCTCCTGCCTCGCAACTTTATTTCACTCTGGAACTATGCTAATAACATCCGTGGCTAAGCTTCCCTCCGGCTCCACGTTACAATGCACCACAAGTGACATCCCAAAACCGGGTATGCCAGGGGCTGTAGTGTTGTTTCCATCAATCATGCAGAGTAACGTTAGAAAAAAAACAGGAAGAGCGAGAGAGAAAATAAGTAAGCATGTCTGTCTACAGGCATATTTACACTACGTCAAATCCAAAGAAAACATAATGAATGGAAATGTTACAAAGGTAAAAAATGCTGCTTAGAGGTAAAACAGATTGAAACCGTACTTCTTCTACAACTAAGAGAAATACAGTACATCTTGTGTTATTCCTGCCATGTAGTTGGTGAAACCTACTGTTTAGGATTAAGATTTAGTTCAATGTGCCTCAAGCATCGGTATAAACAGTTATGGTGCTGAGTTGACGTCACAATTAGCTTGTGCAAAGACCAATGAGCCAAGCATGTTTGCAGCCTCAGAGTCAGGGTGTAGAGACAGTTGTAGCAAATATGTGAAAAAGTTATTTTAAGTTCTGCTTTAATGATAAACCAAGTTTTCTCATATTTAACCCACTAACAATATTTTTTGGTCTTTTTAACATTATGTAATGTCATTTTGTATTCTACCACATTCTTTACGTGTATTCTGTGCATTTTAAGGTCTTTTGGTGTCATTTTATGGTGTTTAGTGACACGGTCAATTGTTACGCTGGAATTTTGCATGGCAAGGAGTGAAAAAAAGATGGTTAAGATAGGCAGAAAACATAGAAAAGGAAGTTCAACAATATAAAACTACTGATTTATTGACAATTTCATTTTCTTTTGTTTTTCATCTGTCAACTCGGGGCTTCTTGAATAAAAAGGTGAATACACCAAAGCAAAACACACTTTTTAAAATACAGTTGCACTTCACTGTAGTTTTCCATCAGGGTTAAAGAAATGTGTCTATCATTTTTAATGCCAGCAGGCCATCCATCATGAGTAATGAGCAAATTAAACTGTCACTGGTGGTTTTAGGGCTGTGTAGTAGAATATTAACTGAATATTCATGGAGTCACAGGAAACCTCACAGGAAACCTCCAAAAAGGAGGAGCATCTGGAGGGCTGTTGGCATTCACTTTGCATCTTGTTTGGCTATTTCCATAATTTTACTATTATCATGTGAGAAAGTGATGCATATATTTGTCTCATGTTGCTAAATTAGTTTTCATTAAAAAAACCTCACAATTCATTTACAGATTTTGTTCAGTCCCCGGGTCAGGATGCCACAGGAGGTGAAAGATGTTTTGGTTCGTTAAATGTAGAAATATTCTTTATGGAACCAGTATTAACAGCTTCTGTGATTCTTGTACGAATTTTTCCATAAACATGTAAGTCATTTAGTTAAACACGAGGGGGCAATGCTGTAAGTTACGTTGCTCATTGTTCTTTCTCTACAGAAGCGCCTGAAGTGGACCATTAACCTTAAATGTTGTTTTTTCTTTTCCTAATGTATTCTATTTTGCAGTTAAGTGTAGTTGATAGTAGTTTTGTTGAGAACACATGACTGCTTTCATTACAAAATAGTGCAACATATTAGACTTAGTCAGAGTAGCGAAAACTGTATGCAACATAACCCCACAGGAACATTTCCATTTCAGCTGGTGATGCATAAAGTGTATAAATATGTTTAACTCCCACTTTAACAGGAGCATGCACAGAGGGAAATAAAGTAAATAAAACACCCTCATGATACCTGCTACTCATGAGTGGTTTTAGATTTTTTTCCAGCTGGCTAACAAAAGGACATTAACTGACTGTATATAGTGTATCTGGTACTTCTGGAGTCTTTAAATCTAACCAAACCAGGAATTATCACCACAACAGACCTAACTGATCTTACTGTTGTAATTGGGTTTGTAGAACTTCACTTTCAGTTCAACTCATATTTATTCTCAGAAAATATGTTGATTTTACTTTAAAATCGCCGAAAGCAAGTAGAATTTTAATGCTTGTTGTTAATATGCTACCACACTTTGAGTATGTCCTTATTCTGTCAATCTTTCCTTCTTTTTTCTCTCCCCAGCCCCCACCTGTCTCTCATGCCTGTCTCATATCTGCTCTGCAGCATTAGATTCCTCTGTGTTTTGTGTGGAAGTGAGAAAAGTCAAAGGTCGGGCTGCATGATGTCATGATGAACATCTGCACACAACAGTGTTTGAATTTGGTAGTCTTGTGTGAAGTCGGATTTTTGTGAAATGTTCTCCATGCTGTTGTAACAAACAACATCTGAATTGTTAAACGAGAGTATCAAAAACACCTTTTAATTGATTCTTTGTTTGTTTTTTTAATCCCTTCCTTGTACTTTGTTCCTACAAAGAAATTTACCCAAAAACACATGTAGCAGCATGATATGAAGTCAAATATCAGAAAGTAGCAGCAGGGAGAACCTTCTTTTCAATTTGAGCACCAAACATGTGGATATTCTACATGTTTTTAGGCTTGTCTTGCACCTCTGTCACCATTTAGTTTTTTTTAAACATGTAATTTACACTCATTTTGGTTTTTTTGTGTCTCTTTGTGGCATATATGAAATATTTCTTGGATAGGAACAGGGGCCTTCTCAATCCTTGGGCCCGGTTTGCCTGTTCAATAAATGCTGATACATTGTTTTCTCTTCTTCTGTGGTGCACTGTATCATACAAGAGACACAACCTAGTGTTTACTTCTTCAAACACTGGTTTTTAGTTGCCAAAGTTTAAATACAATCTCAATTAAAAAATGACACATGACATGATTAACTAAAACTCCATCCATCCATTTTCTATACCCGCTTAATCCAACAGTCAGGTCGCAGGGGGGCTGGAGCCTATCCCAGCAGTCATCGGGTGAGAGGAGGGCGGGGTGCACCCTGGACAGGCCGCCAGTCCATCACAGAGACAAACGAGATAAACAGCCACACACACACACACACACACACACACACACGCTCACACTCACTCCTAGGGACAATTTTCAGATACAGCAGTTCACCTAACATGCATGTTTTTGGACAGTGGGAGGAAGCCAGAGTACCCAGAGAGAACCCACGCATACACGGGAGAACCTGCAACTCTCTTGCTGTGAGGCGACAGACAGCGCTAACCACCACAACACGTGCAGCCTTAACTAAAACTCTTTCTGACTAATTACTTATTTAACAATGCCAAAATTGCTGAAGCCGTTTAAGTGTGAAAACTCCAGTCCAGTCGCACTAGTTTCCTTTGGAATTAGTGACGGCAGTAGCAGTTAGGCGCTGCCAATCAAATGCATCTTACATTTTTTTTATTATTCTTATTTTATATATATATTGTTTATTCATTTTTATTCATTTTTATTCATATTTGATTTTAATTATTTTTTATTTCTTAGCAGGACATGGAAGAATTTCACTGCACATTGTACTGTGTATGATTGTGTATGTGACAAATAAAACTATCTTGAATCTTGCATCTTATCAACTGATCATCATCAAGTGTGAGCCCCTCTATAAAAGACAAAATGTCTGTTTGTTTGCTGGTCTGGAGCATTCAGGTGTTTGTTAACACGATGCAAAGGAAAGGTGAGCTTGACAAGCTATTGAAAAGTGGGGTGTAGCTAGTTTGCCCCACCCTCTTTCTGCATTTTGGCTTAGATTTTGTCAAATAAATCATGAAACGGTGGTAATAGGTAAGGTTATATTTCCCTAGTTTTAAAACCTGGTAAGAATAAGATTTTTTATGATGTCCTGCAATCTAAAATTTAAGAACTGAAAGAGAGAGTACTTTCTTTTCACATGACAGTATAATAAATGGTACTGTATTATACTGTACACACTTCCTCGAACTCGCATTTGCACAAACTGAAGTTTGCTATTGATAAATATGAAACAGGTGGGTGCACTCCAGTGCTCATTCATCTGCCCCCACAGCTGCTGGGTTTTTGATGAATTGTGGAGCTGGGCACGCTACGTGTTTGTTTTTAGCGTGCACTTGTTTTTCTCATCATGACCCTTTTTTAGGTTTAATGAGATTCTGCTCTACTTGTACTGCGTGTGTAATGGTTTTCGCCACACCAGCGTTGGTAAGACAAATTACAACACAATCGGTGCAAAAAAACGTCACTGAAATTGATGATGATTGAGCTTTTTGTCTCACTCTCTGCATCATGTAACTGTGTCTGTATCCACATTTGTGAAGTCAGTGGTAAAGCTGTGATTGGCCTCCATTTGGCTGGAGAGAATTTCGCTCACTCATTTAAGGACTGTGCACCAAATGATACTAAATAACATTAATGCATAGATTATCCACTCCAAACATCATGTACATATTCCGGGTAAAAGCTTTCACTCTGTCAGTGCAATGTAAATCTCATCAGTATCTGCAAAGGAACATGAAAACATTTTAATTAGGGACTTAAAAGCTGCGAGAACAAAGGGACTCCTCTCCTCTTCCCCTTTCCGTTCAAAAAAAAAAGTTGGTATCAGAAATTAAAGAAGAAAGGAATCAAATCTTATAAGATACTGGGTGACAACATGACAAGTGACATTTCAATATTTCATTTAATAAAATGATCTCATCTCGAATTTGATGGCAAAAACATGTCTCAAAAGTTTGAAAGTGGGCAAAGAAGGCTGGAAATGTAAGTGCTAATAAAAGGAAACAGTTGGAGGGACAGGCTGTCACTAATTAGGTCAACTGGCAACAGATCAGTAACATAATTAGGTATAGAGTACCTTTGAGAGGCAGAGTCTCTCAGAAGATTGACAGAAATTTTGCAATCTGCTTAAAAACTGCTTCCACAAACTGTGAATTCCCTTATATCATTATACTAATAAGGCATGGCTGTCATCTAATACAGCTGTGATGGTGTGGTGTGTCTGTATAAAAACAAAATGACTGAAAGACAAAGAGGAGAGGATCTGGCACTCTGTTAAAAACCTGCATCTCTGGTGTTATGTAGATTCATTAGAGCCTACAGAACTGACAACATATACACCCGGAAAGGCACCATCAGTGCTAAATGATCTAAATGATTTTTTTTTAATTTAGTCATTTATTATTATTATTATTATTGGTTAGTAGTAGTATTTTTATTAGAATTGGTATTATTATTGTTGTTGTTGATTTACAATCATTGTAAATATTAACAATTTTTTGAGCGACTTGACCAATTTGAATATCCCCCATTGGGGGATGAATATATACACAGGTTTTAGAGCAATGTATCCAGGTTATGTCTTTTCCAGGGAAAGCCTTGTATAATTCAGCAAGACAATTATAAACTACATTTAAAAGCATGGCTTCACAGTAGAATTAAATTCAAGATGGGCTAATATTTTTCATTAAATAATAAAATGGTTTTACGTTCTACTGTGATTAATATTGGTTTGTGAGATTTGCAAATCCTTGCATTGTGTTTTTTATCTAAATATTTTTTATTATTAATGGGACACAGGTTTAAATGGAAGAGACTGTCGCTCTGACTGAATTACATCACAGTACACAAACACATGCCGAACCTCCTCCGACCTGGGGTCCACACACATGGACGTCACATTTCAGTTGTTTTTTTTATGAGTGTCCCCATATGTGGACAAAAGTTTGGTTATTACATTTATTGGTTGCTCCTATGAAAACATATCAACATGAGACAAACAAAAGTGAAGACCACAGCTTAGAAAACAAGTGTCAGGGTGTAAAATCACTTCTTGAATAGAAATCCTATGTAGGTCGATCAAACACATACCAAGTCCCACACCACTCTCACATCCACTCACTCTAAAACACTGCCACTGTCTTTGCTCTCTCACACAAACCTCCCTCTGTTCACTGCAGCAGCTGCCTAATGTTGCATCAAAGACCCAGCCGCTCGCAGCAAAGCCTCAGATGGAGAGTTTTTTTTTTCTTTTTATTACATTCTGCATCTCTGATGGAACTTCACAGCGTCGATTGCAACGTGCCAAGCTGCCACTCCATAACCAAACCCGTGAAGTATTTCACAGCTCCTGAGAGTAAGACATGGCGAGACAGAGGGACGAAAATAAAAGAGATGAAATAAAGTGGGGGGGGACTGAGGAGAGGGGAGCAGCCACCGTGACCGTCTGCACTGCAGCACAGCAGACAGGGTGATTTATCTATCAGTTGGCTGGGGCAGCTGAGTTTCCCCATTAGCAAATGAGCCCTAATTCACCCAGACAGCACAAAACACATTTCCTCAAGTCTCGTCATTCTTGACTGTGAGCTTAAAGCCAAGTTTCGGAGCTACTGTCTGAAGCTGCGTTCACAGATGCAGCTCAGATCAACACAGACGTCTGAGAGACATCCTCCCGCTGTGGCCTTTCCTGGCTGTCAGGTGCCAGCATCATGGGAGCAGAATCTGGAGGTAGCCAAGAACAGCCATGACAGGACTTATTCATTTTAATTGGGGTTTTCTTGAGATCATGGGTTGATTAATTTGCTGTCCTAAGAAAACAAATCTTATTTTCTCATGATGAGGGGGGTTATAACATGTGATTCAAGATCTGGGTCCAGGATGAGAAGGTTTTTGTGATATGCTGACGTAACTTACAGTTTAATTTTTTTTTAAAGTTGGAGGGGTGGGGGCATGGGGGATATATGCTTTGCTAAATTAGGTTCAATGACAGTGGTTACTCATGAAACTTTGGTTCTCTGAATCGGTATGCAGACTTTGAACCTCCACGATGAGCTGCTGCCTCTGCTGGTATGTTGCCCCGTCTGTGGTAGTGCTACATTTCAGCTTTGCTCATCACAAAATGAATCAAGCTCTACCTGTTCTCATTATTCCCGTGAAATTTACATAGTCAAAATCAAAAAATCTAATTTATTTGTACAGCACATTTCATGTACAAACAATTCAAAGTGCTTTACATAAAATAAAAGCATTGCATGCATAACATAGAGAGACTAACTTCCTCAAACTCTGCCTTCCTGGGAAGATGTAATGCCGAAAATAAGGCTGAACAGTTAGCTAGCTGGATGCTAGTCTGAGGTAAATGTATTATAGTAGGTTTGTTTATAACATTTAATTTTCAGAGGTGGGGTCATCTTGTGCTTATCTTCCATTTTATAGAGAAATGTGATCTCTGTCCTTAACAGAACATTAATCTAAAAAATGTTTACCTGCCCACCTACTCAACAGTAAAACATAGCTGTGGACACAGTTCCATCAACCTTCACTCAGCATTTCAAGCGGAAATGAGTTTCTCTTGAAACACATTTTCTGTTTGCGCTCATATCTTTGAAGATTAAACATAATTCTATGCAGACAAGCTTGGCGAATTTCAGAATCTCAAAACCCATTTGTGATTTATTCAAACACGTTAATCATAAATGCAAATCAATTCAATTTACAAGTGGAAAACAAAATTTTAAAAGAGCTTTTTACCACAGCAAACCAGCTGTGAAAAGCATGTGATGTACTCTGTAAATTTATAAAATTGTTGTACATGTCAGAGTGCTGAAATGAAGCCGTGCCAGTGCTGTTTTCTTTTTTTTTTCATCCGACATGGTTTTATCCGTTTGTTAGAAAACTAAGAGGCTGATAAAGACCTTCTTATGTTCTTGTCAGAACTGACATATTTCCGACATCAAACGCAGCCAGCCTGACAAACACTTACACGACCACAAACATGTACACAATTCCACTTTCAATTAAACCTGCACCAAGGGGAGCTTGAGTCTTTATCAGAAATTCCCCTCCCGAGATAGTTTCCACCCTGTTAGTAAGATACAGGCAATTTTTGGGGTAATGGTGTGAATTTTAATTGATTCCATGCATTGGCTGACACCAGACGGGTCCCTCATCTCAACTCTGTTCCCCACTGGCTGACAGAGGGACACATGTGTACACGCAAAATATCTCTTTGCAGACGTTTGCAGAAGTGGTTGGATGCAAGAGGACTGTTATTACTCCTTCTGTGCACATAGAGGCTTATGTTTAGATGTTACATCTGCCAACATTCAAATCTGATGCAAGCTTTACGCTTTCAGTTTCAGGGAATGTCAAACAAAATTAAATTAATAATTTTTTCATGTAATTTTACTACAGTTTGAGAACTGAGGAGACGGACTTCTGTAATTTGAGAGCGAAATGTTTAATCACTCTTACGTGATGTTAGATTTATACAACCCAACAGAAACAGAAAGCGTGGGGCCTTCATTGTCTTAATTTTGGTTTAATGAGCACTTGTAACCGTGTGTTGTTTTTTTTTATTCACGTACAATGCGGTTTGACATCATCTTGTTAGAATCAGCGAGACTTTTCTTGGAAAAGAAGAAGAAGATTGGTCCAAAACTTTGAAATAGAGTGTAGCCTTAACGGTAACTTCACAGATATGCAAGTTAACAATACAAAATGCACTAATGCACAAACGTACCATCATGATTTTTTATTTCCTTTTTTAATATCTGTGCCCCGTTGGCAACAGCTAATCTGTCTCCTCTGAGACTCCAAAAGGAACTGCAAGTTTTGATTCCTCAGACCACAGCAGAGCGTTCAGCTTTACTTCAGTGCTGTAGCATTTTTGGGTTTCGTTAAGATGTTCTGTTTTTCTGCTTTTTTTTTCAATGTTTGTGGTTTTAATTTTAATTTGTAGACGTAGTCATGACTTGTGTTTAACTGACAATGATTTCCAGATGTGTTGTTGAGCCCTTGTAGAGATTTAGTGATAAAGCATCCATCCATCCGTCCATTTTCTATGCCTGCTTATTCCAATTTAGGGTCGCGGGGGGGTTGGAGCCTATCCCAGCTGCCACTGGGTGAGAGGCAAGGTACACCCTGGACAGCAATTAACTGAATTCACCAATTAACCTAACATGCATGTTTTTGGACGGTGGGATGAAGCTGGAGTACCCAGAAAGAACACATACACGGGAGAACATACAAACTCCACCGACTCCCAGCCGGAAATCGAACCTGGAAGCCTCTTGCTGTGAGGCCATCTGCCATTGGCACAGTAACACCAAGGAAAGTATTTAGATAATCCCCCCTGATCTGTAAAACATTCAACATAGTAAACAAGTAAATAACCTTTCAAATTACAGGCTGGTGGTTTCAGCAGGGATCTTTGAAACCCACCAAAGACTTTGTACATTAATGTCTGGCCACATATGGGATTTCCTGATATTCATAATTCACAAACCAAAGCCTGAAATTAAATTATAGGTTGGATGCTGGCTTGGCCTCAAAGGGGGATCTGTCAGCTAACCTAAAGTGGTGAAGACCCCTAATCACAACTCTGGTTTTACGTGGACAGGCTCATCATAACAATTTTTATTTTTATTCAAACTTTCGTAATGAAAACTGAAAGCATGAATGAGATTATTGTACAGAATCCACTATGCAGCCCATGTTATATGTGAGCAAAGCATTTTTGGGGGGGCACACTTTTTTGCCAAATAATCGTGGTCTCCAGTAAACTTTCTTCCATTTACGGCTTCGATTTACAGCACAATTTGACTTGACTACAGTGGCCTGTTAGGAGTATTTTACCATCAAGAAAATACTTGGAGCAAATTTGAAATAAGTCACTTTCTGTACAAATTTACAGAATGCACATGTTAATGTTACTCTTAAGTTGTGACTTAATACCAGATAACCCTCATTCAAAGTCTAGACCAAAAGAAGCGTTTTCTCCATCAAATACAAAAGTAATAAAGTTACTAACTAAGTTACTAACTAGTTAAAGTAATAAATAGTATAAATGGGACAAGTTCAACACCCATATGCAGGTTTGTAAAAATGTTGTACAATGATAATCTTAATGAATTGTACTGTGACTGGACGCTAAATGATCATGTTCCCAGCCTGGATTCCAGTTGTCTCAATGAATTACAGGAATGTATTTGGCTCTCCTCTCTTTACTTTTTGTAATTTTGAAAAGAGAAAAATCTTAATTCCTTCTGAATCTGTTGGTAAAGTCAATTGTACAACAGCTCCTCCCTATTTAGTTTTGTGTTTTCTGTGTTTTCCAGCCAGTCGATCATTCCAGTCAATGAGAGTCTTTTTGTCAGTCTGTGTGCATGACCCAAATACAGTCACACTGCTGATGACATTACAGTAATTCTGCCAAAATAATTGATAAGGGTTTATGAATTTTGGGTGATTCTTAATCCTACCAACTACCTGTCACGGTTTTCTCTAGTTCCTCTTTCTCACTCGTGTTCAACTGTGAGGGTCCATAAAGCATGATGCATCAGATTTTTAAGAAAACAGATAAACACTGTTAATGTCAGGCTGCCAAGGGCCAGAAGTGTTATCTGGGACTGTTGAGAGTGTTTTTTCTGACGTAAAAAACTAATTACCCCCTGTAATAAATATGCAAAGTCTGGTTGTATGAATGCATTCATGATGAACAGCAATCCCAGCAGTCCACATCAATCCAAATTAAAATTGTGTTTTTAAGAAATAGTTTGTAATTTTTCAGAGATCAATGTTTCTGCTTTTTTTTTGTTAAATTATGGGAGAAAAATCAACCCTATTCTTATATATGTACACTGCACATGAAGCTTTTACTCAATTTTCCCAAATCCCTGTTGTTATAATTAAGCAATAATGGTATGACAGGATGAAAGTATTTTTGCTGGGAAGCATGACTTTTGATTTACATTTAAATAATTTAAGCAAACATTTCTGTAGTGTTCTGTAGTTTTCTGCACACTAACTCGCATCACCTCTCACATTTACTCATTTCAGAGTTTGTTGATAATCGCTCAGTCTCCAGTGGACGGCTAGTACAATCGGTCCATTCTTTCATCACTTTTATCTCTGTGCTACTCATTCTGTCAGTTCCACTTTGAACGCCGACAGCTAATTAACTCTGGCAGATATTAAAAGCTCTACCTCACTCTGAGTCTAATCATAATATCCTGGGTGATAATAAATCAGCAGGCAGCTTTGGCAGTAAACTCTGGAAGTTGTCCTACAGACACCGGTCTGTGTTCTAGCAGCATTGGTGAAGAAGGAAACATCCAACATCTCAGACTTGAAAACTAATTTTCATATTGTCAGTGTGAACCCAGCCATAATCATTTCCTAAACCTAACCAAATACTTTTTGTATTTTTGGCATTTTCCTCCTATCAGGTTTGGGGTTGGCAGGACACGGATGTGGACTTTTCAAAAAGCAAACAGATTTATTTATCAAAACAAAAGTCAACAAAAAGTGCGGCTGAGTCAGAAGACAAAACTAGACTGCGGAAAAATAAAACATGATTAAGGCTGAGACAAAAAACAAAAAGACTTGGCATGACAAGAAAATACTGAACTTGGTCGAAATTGGTTTAACGTGACGTGGCATGAAGGGTGAAAACGTAGAAAGGATTTCACAAACTGAAAGGGGAAACCTGGAAACTAAATACTGAACTGGGTGAATGGTGAATGAGTGCAGCTGGGGACAATGGACAGATGAAGTGAATGAAACTAATGACCAGAACATAGGGACTGAGGAAAAAAACAATGGCAAAACTTAACTAAACATGGACTTAAAAACTAACACATGACTAACACATGATAAAACGCAAAACTAAAAACATGGGGAAAACCCCATGAACGTGACACCTCCTGGAAGAGAAGGCTCCTGTCAGGATAGAAATGTAATGTCATAAGAAAGGTTATAACTCAAAGCAACCTTGAACTGAAATGGATTAACCCTCCCATCTAAGGAAACAAGTGAGCCCAAACAATGCCAGTCAAATACCTTAGCGTATTTGAGCAACCAGATTTTCTCCGCTGGGGTCGAAAGTTGAAATTTTTCCTTTTATTTGTTACACATCTGCAATCATAAGCCAAACACTGGATGTAGGTCTATCCTCTTAAAGTCAATGTGCTGCCTCTTGCACTTCCAAGTCTGTCATAGCCTCTCTGCAATGCTAAAACCCCTTCCCTGATGCTCTTTAATGATAACATCCGCTCTGCTGATCCGGCCTTACCCTACTGTCGCTGCCCTGTCCGCAGCCTGTTCATTGGCTGGCCTTCCCCATCCAGCCGATCACATCTCATCTGTCAGAGGAGAAAGCAAGGCAAAAAAAACCTTTACGTACATCACAGACACAGAAGCAAACTCACACATGCACAGCTAGCCACTCAACTGGAGTCAAGATTAAAGAGCAATTATATGCTACTTCAAAAATGAAAGATTGGAGGTGGAGTCAGCGTAATGCCAACCCACATCGGTTAGAGGAAAGGGAACAGGAAAGGTGCGGAGGGCAGATGTATGTATCAGAAGAGAAAAAATGTATTGTCCAAAATGAAAAGGAGATTTCTCTTAAAGTGACTCACACAGGTAAATAATCAACTTGTGCTCCGCAGACCTTTTCTGTAACTGCCGAAACAATATTTGATATAAAGTGAGAACTCAAAGCAAAAGTGAAGCAGATTTTTGCCTCTTCATTATCAACCAAGTAGATGATCCAACATCTAGTCCAAGTAGAGGTAAAGGTAATGCTGCTTCCACAATCCACACTCTGTTGCTGATTGCTGCTCTTTGTGCCAAATATGTGAAGTGCACTGGGGATGCGTTGCATTTTCACAGCCTTTGATGAGCAATGAGACTTGATCCGAGCTGATGAAACGATGGCTTTGAAAGTCACAGAAGCACTGCTAATGGCTTTGGAGTCGTGGTAATCACTAATGATAGAAGCGTGCGTGTGTGTGACCTTGTGTGTGGATTATACAGGTCAATCTACCTTTTGCTCTCAAGCAACTATGAGATAACATATACGAATTTGTCCATCAGTGAGCATATGAATGCTAATTTTATCCTCTATTGGCAGTCCTAAGGTCTGATCCAAGAGTTTATTTTGCTCCTAACTGAGTGAAATGACCGGTAAGTATCTAAGTTTCCAGCCATAAGAGCTCTCTGAATTCTCCCAATTCTAAGGAAAATAGCTTCAATGCTTTCTTTATGATCTCTTAGCACAGGAAGCGCTGGCTCATCCGTTATAGAAGGAGTAGACTTCATCCCACAACCAATTTACCAAATTTAATAATAATTAATTGGGAAACTGTGTAAAATAAAAAATAAAAGCAGAGTGCGATGATTTGCAAATTTCATGAACCAATATTTAATTCACAACAGATTATAGAAGACATGACAATTTGTAGGCACAGTTTTTGGTAGATTGTTGAATCTCTGTCCATCTTTACTTCTGAGAGACTCTGTTTTTCTAAGGTGCTCTTTTATACTCAATCCAGCTGTTTATTTTTAATAACATTTACTTTTCCAGGATTTTATTGTTCCCTTCCCAACTTTTTGAGACATGTGGCTGCCATCAAACTCAAGATGAGCTATTATCTTTCATTAAACAGTCAAATGTATCCACTTAAACATTTCTTCTATGTTGTATTGTGAGTAAAATGTTGGTTTATGAAATTTATAACGGATTAAATTTTGTTTATATTTACATTTTATACCGTGTACAAACTGTTTTGGAATCAGGGTTGTAGATTATATTTCATGGATATAAATAGTATAGATTCTGTAGTGTGTAGAGTGATGGTAGCCTTCTAACAGCCTATGTGTAGATGGTACAGGGAGAACTCTGCTGACACTGACTTGGTCAAACACAGAAACCTTGTATTGCCAACCAGAGGTCCGTTTCACGTAGCAGGTTTAGTGAAAACTCTGAGTAGGTTAACCCTGAAATGAGGGAAACCCTGAGTTTTCCGTTTCACAAAGGGAGGTAACTCAAACCAGAGAAAGAGGCGTAACTTTAGCCTGTTTCACAAAGAGAGGTAACTTAACCTCACGGTCAGTTACCGGAGTAACAGACTCTCTGAACCTAACCTGGTCGGGACCAGGTTTTACTCGATGAACCTCGAGTTTATCTCTGTCTCCGCCCTCTTTCAGCCACACACGCCATCTGATTTCCTCATTCATTCATTCAGCAGAGCGAGTTCTTCTACTTCTAGAAGTCCATTAGGCACAGTAGGAGGCGACTTTTTTCACGAACATGTCCTTTTACAACGATCCTGTGGATGAAGGTGCAGCATTCCTGCGCAGAGAAATAAATATTCGTCGGAGATGGTTATCAGACCGCGCATAGATTTTTGCATTTACAGACAATTATCTTTTTGAGCGGCACCATCAGAATGTGTTGGGACAAAAGAAAAAAAGACATAAAAGACAAATAAATATTTGTAAGAATAGGCTTTAAAAAAGACATATATATAGGCCTATTATATTTTATAAAGGCACTCGTGTCTTGGGGGTGGACTCCCTCAGCCACTGGCCTTCAGTAAGAGGTGGCGGTGCTGGGCACCACCCGTTTTACGGGCATCTGCCTTCTTTCTGTTGGCTCAGTAGAAGTCTGTGTTAGTTTAAATAGGCTTAATTATTTAACTGAACATGATATAGATGATGACTCTAAATTGTCCTTCGGAGTGACTGTGAGTGTGCATGGTTGTTTGTCTCGTTTGTCTCTATGTGGCCCTGTGATGGACTGGCGGCCTGTCCAGGGTGTACCCCGCCTCTTGCCCATTGACCGCTGGGATAGGCTCCAGCCCCCCCGCGACCCGACTGACGGATTCAGCGGGTATAGATAATGGATGGATGGATGATATAGATGAGAAGACATAGTTTATGTGTGTGAAAACAGCATTATGTTGGGAATAAAATAACTGCACAGTCAAATAGCCACTTAATATTTACTTTACAGTGTAAAACATGATCAAAATGAGGTACCTCCATGCCGAGGTCTCACCTGTTTGAACAATGTTTTTATATTTCATCTTAAGCTGCTGCCAAGTGCGCTTCTCCCCTGCGGGATTGCACCTAAATGAAATAAATGAATGGGCTACCATTCAAGCAGTTTCCCTGTAAAATTATTGTGATTGCAAAGGACTACATTTAAACTTACACTGTTGCAGCAGCAGCAGTGTTGCACTTATTTCTAAAAACGTATTGAAACTCTCCGTATGAGCGCATTAAGATTTCCAATTCGAGGTTGGTGAAAAACGTAGCCCCTCCTCTTCCCCGTTGCCAAGGTGACTCGTCGAATCGGGGCTCCATTGATGCTGGCTTTTTAAAGTTGTGGTGCACGCGCTAAACTCAAGGTGAACTTACTCAGAGTTGATTAACCTCACTCAAATCAGCGTTTCTGGAACCGAAAACTCAGAGTTTTCTATCTCAGAGTAGATCAACTCAGAGATCAGGAATAGACTCAGAGTTGGTTGAACCTGCTACGTGAAACGGACCCCAGGTCCGTATCAGAATTACAGATTGATGAATCAAATCTGGAGAAATCTTCAAAGTACAAAAGTCCACTTCAATCTCTAACATGCTGTGGGTGCTTCTTCCCTTATGTAAGGTAAAACCTTCCCATATTTGATAACCCTGCATGTGCTGTGCGTCCCCGTCAACAGGCATAATAATCACTATATAACGTATACATATGTCGTGACCCTGTCCCGGATACACTTAATTAAGGAATATGTTGTGCTCCAAATGTTTATGTGTTGGACCATTGTTCATCTCCTATCTGGACCCACTGAACCTCTGTTAAGTAAAGTCAGATGAGTCAAATTAAGTATCTGACACTACACTTCCATAAAACAAAGCAATAAGAACACATTAGACAAAGTATTTAACGCAGTGTTTGGTTAAAACTATAGATTTCACTCCTACAGCCCCACAACACAGGAGGGCAGATTCTTGTTCCAGCATGATTGTAATTTCCTTGGTCCTTACAAATTTCTCCAACAATGTGTCCTTAAGCTCATGTTGTTTTCAAACAAGGTCAAGAAAAAGTGCTTAAGAAAAAAACTATCTTGTCATTGGTTTGCGGTTCATGCAGCTCTGACTTGACACGCACTGAAGCGTGTTGACTGCATTTCTGAGCACAGATCATTAAAGTTTCTGTCACCTTGAGGGATTGTCACTTTACTGTTTTTCCTGAGTTTCCTTCTGTTCTTTCTTCTTTCGTCTCCTTTCTGTACCCTCTACCAAGAATGTCTTTTTCAGAAGAGAAGGAAAACTACTGAACAATTTCAAACTATTCCAGAATGCCTAAACTACCTTTAGAGTTCACAAACACTATATGAAACTTAAAACTTGAGGGAATTTTTTTGACAGAAAATATTTCTCAAGAAGAAAAAAAACATACTTATACAAGCATCAATGATCAGATAAAGTTTTATTCCCCACTCTATCTTTCACTCATCCGTCATACAAAAACAATTTAATCTGCCCTACACAGATATGGTCTCATTACGTTCATTCTTATACCAAATTAATTGTTTACTTTTAGTCAGTGGAGCTTTGTTAACCAGCCAAAAAGATGGAAGGGAATGTGTAGCCTTTCATTCTCCATTGACCGAACTGTGGAGCAGCCAATGGCTGGGCTGTGTCCCATCAAAGATCCCTGGGTAATTGGGTTTGAAGTAAAGGCTCATTACCTCCTCTATTTCTTTATGATCAACAAGAAAATCCATGCAGGCCTCCTGGTTCATTTCCAAGTACAGACTGTGGGTTCACATGAGCAAAAAGAGAGAAGAAATGAGCATGTTAGACATATTAACTGAAAAATGCAAAGACCCCCTCACACTGGCTCCCAGTATGTTTTAAACTGATTCTAAGATGTAACCTTTTACCTTTAAAACGCTAATGGCCTTTCACATTGTCAGGTCTGTTCTGGAGAGCAGTTTAATTCCAGAGGTCAATGCCCCTAAACAAGCGCTATGTAAATAAAGTTTATTAATGTTTGCATGCTTAAATGAAGATTCAGACATAATATGTTGGTGCAGCATGAGCATCACAGGAAGGAGAGGCTCAGTTGGCCTTACTAAGGTTACCTAGGGTCAGTTTAGATTCACCAATCAAGCATACATAGGCTACATGTTTTAGGAAGTGAAGGTACCAGGAGAGAAACCCCAGAAGAACAAATAAAAGGACTCAAGTGGCAGCACTAACCACCACACCAACATGCTGCCCACTGTGGACCTTTTGAAATGAACTTTTAAACTTATTTTAAAAGATTTTATTAACTTTTAGTATTTTTTTCAGTTAGGTTTAGGCATTAAACATATTCGCTTTGGGTTATGAAATTGCATATTGTTCTGGTAGCCTCCCATAAATGAAGAATTTTGAAAAGAATGACATACGGCAACTGCTCTGCATCAGACCGGAAAGCACTCCAGCAGGTGGTGAAAACCGCCCAGAGGATCACCGGCAAACACCCGAACAATAAACTTTTCACCCTCCTCCCATCCGGCAGGCGCTACAGAAGCCTTCGCTCCTGCACCAGCAGGCTCAGGAAGAGCTTCTTCCACCAGGCGGTGATCCTGCTGAACTCTACCCCATCCCTCCATCATACTCCAACCACCCACTCTTCTCCATCCACCCAGTAGCACCATCTTGCACTCCACTGCCATTTGCACTAGTTCTGGTTTGCACTGTTCTGGTTTGCACTGTTCTTTTTCATTTCACTCTGCACTGAAAAAAGTAGTAAACTCTATTAGAGTAACTCATCATTTCTACCTTGTATTTTTAAGATTCAATAAGAACTAGAGCTTCTTAAGTAAAATTAAACATTTTATTAACGCAATACATGAATTATGGGGGAAGAGTGAGTTTTACTTAGGTTTCCTCATACAATTTAAATGTTTAATAGTTGTATGTACATAAACCTAGAAATACTACATAAACTTTACTCTGAAAGTGTATTGTTAAAATCTACTAAGTTACTTCATAACAGCAAATACTACAGATATATAAAATTGACTTAAAATTTTGAGTAAAATGATGTTCCTGCCTATGAAAAACGAGTAGACTTTACATAATTTGTTTAAATAAATATAACTTAAAAACTTAGATGTAATTAAGTAAATGTTACTTAATGTCTTCAAATCTGTTATGTTTTATGGTAAGTACAACATAACAGATTACAAAGGGTTTTTTAAGTAAATCTTATGAGTTGTTTTTTTCAGTGTGTTTTGTACTGTCTATACACTATTTATATTTAATTATTTAATTTATTAATCTTCAGTTACTTATTTGCACAGCATATATCGTGTATATATTTAGTCTGCATATATTCTGTGTATATTATGTACATATTATTTATTCTGTATATATAAAAGCACACCTTTGCACTTCTGGTTGGATACTAACTGCATTTCATAAGCTTGTACCTGTACTTGCTCTTCAACAATAAAGTTGAATCTAATCTAATCTAACCTAATCTAATAAATCCATTTCTGTTCTTCTTTAAATGAATTAATGGATGAATAAATCTCAAAACCTTTTATCGTGGATGTATCGTCACCGCTGCCTGCCGTAGGACTCATCAGCCTGGCGGCCATGTTCCCGTCACATCTGTCTGCCAGATGTGACTTCTTCACAAGATTCCATCAACAGAGTACATGCTTGGTGCATCTGTGCTGATTTTTCCTGGCAGATAAACCCAAGTCTGTCCTCCATCCTCCAATGATTTGGCGAATCAACCCTTTGAATTTAGATGTCGACGAGATACAGAAACACAAACTAGTGCCCACACATATGGCGCCTGCAAAAAAGAATCAAGATCTGAGGTATGGCCAAAAAAAGACAGTTGTGACTGCATACAATCGTGTGAATGTAAAGTAGGATGATGAGTGTTCTTGACAAGCTCGTGTGCTGCTGAGGTCCAACCTAATATAAGAGATGTGCCTGCTGTTCCGTGAGGCTGAATACAGGTCAGTGTGATGAGCTCAATCTCCAGCAAGCTCTGATCAAAAGCCTTTCTCATCTCGACTCGACACTTGCAACATCCCCTCACCCCGTTCCGGCTGAGGTATGTTGACACTACACATGCCGGGTGTAATGGAATTGACCTCCATTGCCAACGCTGCCGTTTCGCAGATAGACACATCAATAATATCTGTCTTCACAGGGCCAGTGCAGCACGAACTGTAAACTCAGCAAGCTGTAAATAATGCTTGTACGGCTGCAGCAGCAGTGATGAGTCTCCCTCTATTTCTACATGCACAGAAAACCTGTGGGCTCTTCTGTTACTGTGTTAGATTCATGTTTTTTTTTTTGGAAATGAAAAGCAGCAGCTACATTTGTTTCATATTCGTTGAAATGTCTCATCACTACTTCAGTTACAGTTAATGTTTTCGAATTGTATAGACGGTTTATTGCCACCAGTCTAAGAGGAACAGCTGAATTGTGATTCATGAGTTGATCCATACGACCTATGTCAGTTCAGTGCCTTTGGAAGAAAAGTCATTCTAAAAAGTTATTTGTCTTTGTTAGTAAATTATTACTCTGAGGGTCTCTGATAAAAGTCAGAGATTTGAAATGACACATTGACAGCTCTGACATTTAATCTTAGAAAGTGAGATGACAAGGAATAAAAGTTTGCACCCGGTCAGACCGCTGCTGGACACCGACACCTGACTAGAACACAAATAAGGACATTAATGACTGGACAGAAGCACAGAGCCGCAGTTTAGACTAATCGGAGTCAAAAAAGTCATTAAGGAGGATAGTCATGTCTGCATAATACTGAGCTTTTCCACTCTCCCCTGTGTTGGAATATAAAAAGAGAAAATAAAAGCGTTTTGTGATATATGTGTATATGTATATATAAATATATACATATATGTGTGTGTGTGTCAAACACAACATATGAATAAAAAAATATACATTTGAGTATAAAATTAAATTCAACTACTATTAGTACAAAACGTCCTGTGAAATGCTGCAGAAATGTTAGTTCGATGGTAAAAATGTGACACCAAAGTGAAGTGTTGATTTCAGTACATCATCACTTCCACTAATGGTGCTGATGATGTAGTAGCCTGAGTAATATATCTGTATTAGTATGTGTCACTTCTCGTCTCATCACCTCACAGCTGAACAACATGTGAAGCTCTTCTGCTCCCCAGGTTGCCTTTTCATGTTGAAATAGGATTCATATTTTGGGATGGATACAACAGAGCCAACTAAAAAACTCTTAATTTAATTTTTACCATTTAAAAAGCAGCACATAGCACAGCTCTGTTTATCACTCAGGCCACCACCATATAATAAAACAATGCACGCTCTTTTATTTGCTCCTAAGTTAATGAAAATGTGTCAATTTTAACTTTTTCTATTTAGCTTCAAAATTTGCTTGACAGTTATATGGAAATATAATCTCACACTCAATCTATGCAGTTTTCTTCTTCTTCATTGATAATCTGGAGGCAGCTGAGCCTCTCTTGTAGCACACATATTTTAGCATTTACATAAACTCACCTACAACTCACCTTTCAGGTGGTCACAGTGTGTATTCTTTGCTGTGCCTGGAGGTCTGTTAGAGGTCAGGTCATTGTTTGTAGCAGACCAGGCTCTCTCTAAAAATGCTCATGTTTTGTGAGCTCATTTCAAACATAGATTGCATGAAATCACCACAACATAGACGCCTTTGTTATACCGCCGTTCCTCTCCCTTGTTTGTCCATATTCACCTGTTTTCAAAGCAAAATGCAAAATAGTCACAAAATGAACGTCACTGTGATTATTTTTGTTACACCCTGCAGAACTTCAGTATTTTGTGTCTGCACTACAACGTCTTCTTTTCATTTTGAAAAAAAGGGTCTGTTTCAAAGCAGGCACTGATGTCTTTTCAAGGAATTTTTGAAGCTTTAACAGCAACTGAACACAAACGTGACAGTGAAATTATTAATTTCAATTGTGTTTTTTACCTGTAAAAGATGATGATCACAGTTTTTGTTATGCCCGTCACTTCCACCACTGCTGTCATCTTCTTTCTCTGTCTGTGTTTGATTATAGGAGATTCAGCCACCAGCTCATCTTTTGCATATATAAAGTTCAACTACAACTTCTAACAAGACTGCAGGCTCCGGGACTGAGTTAGTTTTCTTCCAACAATTATTGATCCTGTAAAATCAGTTTTTGGCTTCACAAACCCGAAACTCCCCTCTCCATCTCTGCCTGTTTCCCTCCCTGGATTCCCTGCCAGATCCACTTCTACCAAACCCAGATTCCTGAAAATGTGCCACTTGCCAAAATCGTTCATTGCACTAAATTCTCTTGGAACCACTTGGACAGTCCACATCGCAGTGTTATGGATTTCTGTTCTCAGACATCAAATGCCATCTATGCTGTCATTTTTTTTATTGTCCCGGAACATTAGATTTCTGGTATTTTCATTCTCGATTACATTGACATATGAGCCTTTTTTGAGAATGTGAATGTATTTATGAGATGCGATCCAGTAGTAGAGATACGCCCAGATCCAATAGTGGACAATGGTCGGCCACTCAGCGACAGACACCACCTCTCAGTGGTTTGTCTCTGTGGGCAGGTCAGCTTGTTACATCACCCGTTATAACACATCTGCTAATGTTATGCCAACCCCCCCAACTTTATGACAGAAGCTCTACACAGAGTTATCTGCACAGTCAGCTGTGGAAATGCATCTGACCTCTCCAGTTGTTAGATAATTCCTCGCCTAAAAAACGTAGGTGTTGATTGGTTCTGTGTTGGATTATGTAGCAGTGATGTCAGGCCACAATCTGACAATCTGACGTCACCAGCCAAAAACCCCAATTATCCAGTCCTCATCAAAATGTTACATTTGGAGTAAGTGAAAGATTCACTCTGTAAAACTGTTTCTACGTACTGTCCCTTTATAAACACATGTATGTAGGAGATCTAAGGTGCATGTGAGACTTATGTGGTTATTTGGAGATATATTGGAATGTTGGTTGTTGCTCGTTCTGCAATGGAAATTGTGTCAGAGGCTTCCTCTTAGAAAATGCTTGTGGAAAAAAAGGCTTTTACTCTAAACTACCATCTTCAGATTCCCCCACATCAGTATAGACACAGCCTGAGTTTTTAAGGGTCCATGTGACCTGTGGACGCGGCAGGGTTTTTGAAGCAAGGTGCCGCCGTCAGCAGGCCTGTGATATCTGACGGGATTTATTAAATCGAGGTGATGAGCTGCAAATCCAGACAGCAGGGTTGTGATGGCAGTCCCTTCTCCTGTCAAAACTGATTAAGCGATCAGGTTTCAAGTCTGGGGGAGAGATGGCTGGCTTGCGGGAGGGGAGCCAGTCTGAAGACAACAATATGACAGAGTCAGTAATCTCTCTATAATGGGACGTTAACGCTCTGAGAAGAGGAAGGGGGTCAACAGGATGGGATGAAGAGGGGGAAATAAAACGAGAGGAGCGGAGTGACGAGATGACAACTCAACAGATGGGCTCCAACCTGGGTGTCTCTCCAGGGGAACAGCTTTGAATGGGAAGTGAAAAACTGAGGAAAGGGCAACAGAACGTTTCTGGCATTTTTACTGTGGGTGTTGCAATGTGAAATACAGTTCTGTGGTGTTTTTGATGGCATGCCTGATGTGGGTTTTGTGGTCCGAAATTTATAAGAAGGGTGTGATTTTGTGGAGATGTTCAGGACAGGGCGCTTAGCTTTACCTTTATTCACGTAAACTTAAGCTCTGGTGGTGGTTTATTGTGGTTTGATGGTTAAACCTCATGAGGAATAATTTGGTCGTGTCTTGACTATTTTTGATGAGGGTGATTTGGATGGCAGTTACTGTGTACTTTGCATACTTTAGCCAAGAACATTGATTTTTTTTTTTTTAAGCATATCTTTTTTTTATCTACAGTTTCCATTTGTCCAACACTTTGGTCCTGACTGAACTAACATATTAATGAAAGGAGTGGTCTAAGTCTCCATCTATGCCTAATGCCCTGTTCCTGTGAATGTGGGCATCAGAACAAGATGGGCGGCTCTTAAATATTCCATCTCCTGGTCTGCTAGATGAAAGAAAATTCAATCAGACATTTCCAATATGCCACCGGACTGGTTTGAATTGCTTTCTCTTTATTCTGTATTTGATTCAGAAAGCATTTAAAAAATGCCTGCCATCAATATTGTGAGGAAACAAAGAGTAAACTCAGGGACATTTCATTAAGTAGATTACATTATAGATTGCTTTGTATGACAGCTGGCTCAGAGCAGGATAATCCCCAAATGTTTTAATGACAAACAGGAGAACAAGTGCTCTCCAAAAGCTTAGCAGGAAGTTAGAATGGCACGTTTTGATCATCCCAAATGGATACAAGACGTGTGGCAGCACAAATGTTCTGCCACATGTTGCTGAAATAAGATTGAATTAATCTGTAGTCTGGAGTAGTGATTTCAGCCATAAAATCCATAATCAACTGCATCCCATTATGTAACTGTCAGTTGACTGATGGAGACTCGTGTCTTTTTGCATGTGTCAGTCTTTACTCATGATCCCGGGGAGTTATGAATGCCTGTTGTAAATATCTGCTCATGGTGACTGTCAATTTGTTGCTCGAAGGCCCCAAAGAAATCTTAAACTTAATACAGTCTTTACAGGATGATGAAGAAAAAAGGAAGTACCTTATGAGCTAAAATGCTCTTACTGCGTTTAATGTACCTCACTCCAGTTTCCACTGTCTATCTACACTTTGCTGCATGAATCAAGACACAAAATGGCCCAAATGAACCTGTTGTAAAGAAAAAACACATGTTAAATTATGTAGTAAAAGCACATCAATTAGTTTTACACACTTATATATATCCAAGTGCTCAGTCATGAATTAAATTAACAAAAATCTCACACTCTTCAGATGTACGATTATCATTCGTTGGCACAGTCACAACAGGAATGAAATAATTGTAAATGTAATAACTGTAAAAGCTGATATAATATGTAGAGAAATGAAACACAATCTGTTGACTGAACAATAATAACTGAGAAATGAAAGTTAAACACATCAAATTACCGTAGATAAATTAATAACACACACATTTTAATGACACAACATTTTGTAAACTCTTTCTATGATTAATAACTAAAATGACAGTTTCGGATTGTGAAATTCTCCATCTCTTATTTTCCCAGCTTCTAAAAAGTCTAAAAATGATACAAGAAGGAAGAAATGTTTCAACTGCCCACACATGCCAAGATGATTTGGACACATCCCTCCAGCCGGAATGGTTACCAGAAACCTCAGATGTCTATTATCTGAATGTGTCTCAGTGAAAACTAACTTAGTGTTCAAAGCATAAACTTTATCAGGAACTACAGGGATTTTAAAGTCTGTATTAAACACCAAAGCGATTATTTCCTAACCTAAACCAAGGAGTTTTGTTGCGACTGGGTTAGAACACAAATTCAAAGACAATATATGAAAATATGTAACTGTGCAAATTCAAGCAACAAGTTCTTAGTCTTTGAATTTGCATGTAAAAGGGCTACCTTACATAATTTCATATTCGAGTGAACGTTTCAGAACTAACAGCTCAAAGTATTCACAGAGCCAGAGTATTTATGTCTTTGACTTTCTGAGGATGCAAACTAGTAACTTTTTGATCAGCTTTGTTGGGAATTTCTTTGAAAAACGATTAGAAGTCATTTTAAAGTGAAATAATTTATAACAATAATTTACTTTAAGAGTGCTGAAAATAGCCCTTTAATGTAAGGTTTCCTGCAGAAGAGGTGATTTGCCTTACCTCCTTTATGATCTGCTCACAAACTCATCTCCATGGGGTTGCTGCCAGCTCTTAGTTGCTAGGCTACATCTGCATGCAGTCGGTAACCTCTCTTTCATTAAATATGTCTTTTGGAAACAGTAAGAAAGGGCTTTTATGTCGGTAGCCTGCTTCAGCTATCACTTCCCTCGGTGCTGTCTTGATTGGTTGGTTGATTGTAACATGACTTACCAAGGGCAAGATAAAAACTGGAATGAAAAGCCTGCAAGGACAAATTATCTCCTCAGTTAGAAACTGTGTTTAATACAAGGCATACAAGCCAGAACAGGAGAGTTATACATTATAAAGGGTGAGAATTTGAGTTGCTTAAATTGGCTTTAAACTTGAGACAACACATGCGTTTTAAAAGCCAATTCATCCGACATGATTTGCATTCACTTAGATAAATCCGCATCAATCAACATCCATACAGCAAGAATGGATGTTAGAGTATGTAATGTAACAGGGGTCTCTGGTGCTGATCAAATCCACCAGACTCTGCAGCTTCTCTCGACTTCTTGGATCTCTAAGGTCTCGTTTTGGATTTCCATCTGACTCCACTTCGGAATTCACTGTACACTGCCCATCCAATCAACATTGAACATTGAATTTCCTTCGGGATCAATAGAGTATCTATCTATCTATCTATCTATCTATCTATCTATCTATCTATCTATCTATCTATCTAACATGCAGCAAAAAAAAGAAAAAACAGTGGAATAGTGCAACAGATCAGGACTGAAAGTGATGAAATGAAAATTTGGGTTGGTGAGAATCTACATAATCTGACCCATGTTTATGTTTCCAACCCTCTGCATTTTGTAACATCGAAAGCTAACCCTATAAATAAATTCTAACCCCAATTGTGTGATTTCAACAGGTAATATTTCTACTTGTAAACAGTAGAAACGTGTTAGAACGATGACTGACGGCAAAGTAGAAAACTTAAAGGACTCTTGTGTCAGATAGGTCTCTACCCCACAGCTTCAAGACAGTCAGCATCCTACTACCATGCACCGCCTCCCCTCCTGCTTATGTAGAGACCAAATCAACTCCTTGAAACAAATCTACATTGTCTCGTTTCAATGTGTTGTAAGTAAATGATGTCACCATGCAGCTACATGAGGCAGATGGAGAGAGCACAGACAGACCCTGAACCCATAGCTCTTCATGTAAGCTGCAAACTGCAATATATTGTGATGTGGACAAGCATTTTTACTTTTATACCCCATTTGAGTTCATTCCAGATTTTTTTCGCTTCTGGCAGCCATCATCATTGCTAAACTACCATAAGCAGTGAGTAATAAACCCCCTCCAGCTGAACTGTGACCACTTTATTCTGCTCAAATCTCACTTATTGTTTGATTAAGCGGTGGATCCAGGTGTATTAGTGGAGAAAACTGCCACAAACGTGCTTTAAAAGGGTTCAGGGAGGAGGACCCTGAACGCAGATGCATCATTTGAGGGCACACAGCTCCAGGTAATGCCTCAGGCTCAACAAATTGTTATTTGTACCCCTGCCCATCCTTCTGCTGAGAGAGGCCGTAAAACCAAATGGGATTTATAGGGTAACAGGGTGAGCTCTTACAAAGAGCTGAATCTGCCATCCTGTTCTATGGCACACAGTTTCAGTGTCCCCTAATGTCTGCATCAGTGAGATACCAGTATAAAGTACATCAGAGTCTCATCAGACTAAGCCCCAGCTACATAAAAATCTTTACGATTTGGAAGCCATTATAAATGTACTGAGATGTGTGATTCATCAAGTGATTCAATTGGTATTAATAAATTAATGACATATTTGTGTGTAGTTATAGTAGAGTTGAGGTATGCAGAAATCTTCAGTTTATTTTACTGCAGGCAGCACAAATTTTCTTTTGGAGAGAAGCCAATAATTCTTATATAGATATTGCTTATATTTCTCAGATCCTGAGTAAGGACGGTGCGGGACTGGACCGTGACAGCTTTTAAAGACCTACAAGGCACAGGTGCCCCCTAGTGGCAACATCAAAGTCTCCCTTTTCCAGGTTTTTCCTCTCTCCACATCCTTCCATCTTTGTCTGTGGTGAGACACAGTAAAATAGTAAATATATTATATATAAGAGTAAAATATTGATTAAATTGAAAGGTGTTCCTTGTGTTATAACATGTATATTTCTGTTTAAGTGTCACCCTGAAGTTTTTAGGCCAGATGCATAAAACTGTGCAGATTCACGACTAAAACTGTGTGAATGGATGGGTAAGCAAAAATGTGCTTTTTGTTTTTGCCAGATTTACAAAGATGTGTGTACGTTTGGAGCGCAGACACACCCCTAAATCCCTCTGGTTTTAGCACTCAACTCCCTGAAGGTTTGTTTAGATACTGTTCACCTAAAACATGAAGCTGTGTCATAAATTAAAATATTGAAACAGGACACAGAATACGCAGTGTTGTGCATAACTCTCAATCCATGGCTCACTTCTTTGTACCAAGCAGTCAGACTTTCTCGTCATCTTTCAGAGTCATTTTGAGCAAAAGTTCTACAGGCTTTTTGGAGGTCTTTCAAAGTTTTAAAAAAAGATATATTTATTTATCTTTATACCTCACCATTTTCAGTGGGATGTTTTTTTTATTGGTCTCACCTTCAACATTTGATATGCTTACTGTGTTACAAATCACTGCATTCTGTTTTTATTCATTGGACACTATATCTGAACCTTTTTGGAACTGGGGTAGTAATTTGTTTGCCTAGATTGTTCAAGTGTGAAATTAAATTTCCTAATTTATGATGTTTTGTCACATAAAATCAGTCTTGACATGAAAACATCAGGCATTAAGTAATAATAATATATCATACTGAGTCAGGACATTACCTTGAACAGTGTATGATCTGTACAATTAGTTGAGTTTTATCATATAATACCAGACTGGGGGTCTGCATTGAAATGAATAATACTTTTTTTTTTAGCCTAGCATTAGCTCAGCCAGCTAAATTGCCTAAGTTAATTTCAAATTCTTATCTGGGACCCCACATGATAACTGGTTTGGAGCTTATTGTTGTCACTAAAAAATATATTTATTTGTCTCGCTCTTACACCTCACCATTTTTTTTATTAGTCTCACCCTCAACATTTGATATGCTTACTGTGTTACAAATCACTGCATTCTGTTTTCTGTTATGTTTTGTCACATAAAATCAGTCTTGACTTGAAAACATCAGGTATTAAGTAATATAATATATCACGAGTCAGGATATTACCTTGAACAGTGTATGATCTGTACAATTAGTTGAGTGTTATCTCGCCATATAATACCAGACTGGGGGTCTGCATTGAAATGAATAATACTTTTTTTTCGCTTAACATTAGCTCAGTAAGCTAAATTGCTAATTTCAAATTCTTATCTGGGACCCCACATGATAACTGGTTTGGAGCTAGTTAAGTGTTATCTCATCATATAATACCAGGCAGGGGGTCTGCATTGAAATGAATGACACTTTTTTAGCTTAGCATTAGCTCAGTTAGCTAAATTGCCTAAGTCAATTTCAAATTCTTATCTGGGACCCCACATGATAACTGGTTTGGAGCTTATCGTTGTCATTAAAAATTAAATTTAAAATATATATATATTTTAAACTATCTTAATAATAATAATAATAATAATAATAATAATAATAATAATAATATATTTTATTTATAAAGCACTACATCAACTTAATGACCTCAGAGTGCTACATTTTAAAACTAGCATTTAAAAAACAAAACAAATAAACAAACAGAAAAATAATTTTAAGATTTTTCAGTTAAGCTAAAGGCTTTTCTAAAAAGGTGAGTTTTATCACACCCACTGGGCACTATGGAAGCCCATTTCCGCCATAAAAAAAAATAAAAGACCAACATGAAGTCATAATTTTGACTTTCTATCTCATAATTATGACTTTGAAAGTCAAAATTATGACTTCCTGTTGGTCTTTTATTTTTTCTTCCATGGCGGAAATGGGCTTCCATAGACTTCCATAGAGGCAGAATAAAAACGACTAAATTAAAAAAATAAACTCAGATTCAGATGAGCCATTTGTTATAGCAACAAAGTGCGTGCTCCTGTTTAATAAAGGATCTTAGCAGGAAACAGGAAAACAGCCGGGCAGCCACTTCCGGTTTCCCCGCCCACAGTCAGCTGTCACTACGCTGTTTGCAAACAGAGCCGTTCTCTGAGGGTCCCGTGGCTCCTGCGAAGATGGGGGAAAACGACGACGGCGACATCATTGAGCACCACGTCGAGGAGGAGATGGAGAAGAAAGGCGAGAGGAGCCACACGGCGTCCTCTTCGTTCCTGGAGAGCGTCACTCCGTCCGAAAGAGAGGGCCACAGCAGCACCCAGTCCTCCCACAGACTGCTGGCCTACAGTGATGCTCTCATCTCCATCATTGCTACAGTCATGGTAAGACGCCGAGAATAACGCCTGAGTCGCAGCGTTAGGTAGTCTGCAGGGTGATGATGAGCAGAAACCGATGAGCCAGGCTTCAGGCTGCGGTGACGGGAGCGATGAGGATGGATCAATGCAGCCACCGGTGGCGGAGGATGGATGACGAGCTCAAAGTAAAACGCAGCAACACTGCAAAAAGTAGTGCGCGTACAAGGCTTTACTAAGATGTCAGCAGCAAGTTAAGAGCCGAGTCAAGATTAGATTAACTTGATCTTCAAAAATAAAAGTTCAGTATAAATTATTAACATTTATAAATGTAAACTGAAATGAATGTGTGGGCAATGCAGTGAAAGGGTGCCCTCATATGAAAGCCTAAAAACAAAAAAAGTCCAAAATCTATTTGTCCATTTATATGAACCTTCATTTAACAGACATGAATACAAAGAAAGGATTGTAATCGTCTTCACTGACCAGCTTCACTCATGGAATATAAACAAATGGAGGATTTGCTGCCCATACATTCAGGAAAAGCTGGAAGAAAAGTTGCCAAATTAAGGTCACTGGTCTTGAAGGCTGAACTTGAGATGATTATGCATACTTTTGTTTCCTTTCGATTAGACTACTGTAACAGCCTTTTTATCTGTTTTAATGAGAAAGACCCGGATCGTCTCCAGGCTGCACAGAATGCAGCTGCACAGTGTTTAACTCGCACTAAGAAAGGAGCTCACATCGGCCCAGTTTTAGCATCCCTGCAGTCCATTTTAGAATCCATTTTAAAATACTGGTCCTTACTTTGAGAGCCCTACATGGTCAAGCCCCTGCATATATCTCTGATCTGATTTATCACCATACATCAGCCCTTACAGTATGGTCTTTTTCGTCTTTTATGACTTTATAATTATTCATTTGTTTTATTGGTGGCGTTTTCTTATAATTGTTTTTTTATGTATTTGATTGTAAAGCATCTTTATCTGTGAAAGGTGCTATATAAATAAAGTTTACTTACTTACTTACTTTACGAAATATAGAAGTAAAAGTGTTTGGCAGATTCTACAATCGGCAGATGAATTAGTGACAGGTGAGGATGTCAGGATTGGGTATAAAAGGAGCTTCTTTCTAAATGTGTGTCATGCCACCATGATCGTTACAGCCACGTGGGCTCAGGGGAACCTCGAAAACTGTCTTCACTCAGCAGCCAATGTTCAAAGAGAAACTATTGAGCAAGACCACTTTAAAAGATTACAAGAAAGTCTAGAAATACAAAGAAAGCAGGGTTGGATAAACGTGCCGTATTGTACTCAGTTGACCTGTAGTCACACATGTTTATTATAATTACTATTATTATTATTTACCCTACTCTTCATACTGTAGATTTGTTTATAGCTGATGTTTATTCTCTATTTTTATTCTATTCGCTTGTTTTTTCTTTAATTGTGTACATATCTTTTATACTGTACGCTGTTGCAACACAATCATTTCCCAAATTGGGATGAATAAAGTAGCTATCTATCTAAATTGTGTATGACGTCATGTTTGAACTGATATTTCTTCTAACACCTTCTCTTTCATTCACAGATTTTACCTGTTGCTCACACCAAAGTGGAAAATAATGAGGTAGTGTTTCATGATATTATGATGATATTGCAGTTTTCTCTGAAATGAAAACGTTGCGTCTGGTTGCAGGAGCTGAGGGAGAGCGTTCAGCTTCTGCTGACAACAAAGATCGCCGTTTACCTGATGACGTTCCTCATCGTTACCGTCGCATGGGCGGCTCATATCAAGTAATTATCGGAACCGTTTCAAGCTTCACGTTGTTTTCTTCTGTTGTTCAAACTGCAGCGGTTTTCCTTTAATCTTCACAGGCTGTTCCAAGTCATCGTGCACATCGATGATTGCCTCGCGCTGCTCAACCTTGTGAGTTCAGGATCGTTGTGCGTTCACGATTTACATTTTGATTCATCTTCTTTTTCGTTTAAGTTTTAAGCTTATTTATAATTTCTACAGAAATACCAGTTATGCAAATCTTGTTTTGGACTGAAACTGTTTTTTTCTGTGGCGTTGACGTTTCCTTCATTCTAACGGGAAGTTCTGCTTTCGGTTCTATTTCAGGCCTGCATGATGTTGATAACCTTTCTGCCATACACCGTGAGTATGAGTCCCTCCAACTGTTCACCACATCTGTCACAAATACAGGCGCAAATTTACTGACCGCTCTGCACTTTCTTTGCAGTTTTCTTTGATGGCCACTTTCCCTGAGAACATCCTGGGGATTTTACTCTTCTGTGGTTGTGTGATGGTGATAGGAGTCATTCAGGTGAGGCAGCTGAAGTGTTTTCTAATCCTAATCAAACCCTCTTCCACACCGTGTATTAGGGGTGGGACGATGTGCTTTGGTCACCATTCGATTGTATCACGATTCTTGAGAACTGTGATTCGATATAATCAGTATTTGCAATTTTCTTCCTCCTTAAAAAACAAACAAGTGGAATCATACACTTCTAGAATGAATGTGGTTCCCATAAACAATGCACATCAGTCTGTGTCAGTCAGTCCAGCAGCTGACATTTATTTCAACTGAGACAAAAAGAGGTGATGTCATTTTTTTCAAGGTCCTGTTTGAAATGCAGCTTTTATGGCCTTTTCAAAATGGCCTCGTTAAGTGCTTTTCAATCGAGATTCCCATTGCATTTTGGGATTCAGCGAGAACCAAAATGGAGAAGACATTTATGTCATTTTTATCAAGGTCCTGTTTAAAATACAGTTATTATTGCATTTTCAAAATGCATTTTGGGGCTCGTTAAGTGCTTTTCAATCAATTTTCCCATTGAATTATATAATTAACATATATATTACATAGCTATAATTAACATGTTTTAAAGTTTACAGTTACAAAATGAATTGAAATGTCCACACAGCACAAATGTGGGCTATTTCAAATTTATTTTTAAAATATTTTTATATATATATATTTTAAATTTTTATATTTTATATATATATTTTATATATATTTATTTTTTAATATTTTTTATATATATATATATATTTTTTTAATATTTTTGGGGACTTTTATGCCTTTAACGGACAGAACAGTTCAAGAGAGACAGGAAGCAGGGGGCAGAGAGAGGGGGAAAGGCATGCAGCAAAGGGCCGTCCGATGCGGGACTCGAACCGAGGCCAGCTGCAGTGAGGACTATAGCCTCTGTACATGGGGTGTCTGCATAACTTAATGTGATGAATTGATTAAGTTGTTCTGGACACGGATATGACGTAATATAATCGATTCAGGGGAGAAAAATCGATTTTTAAAATCATCCCATAAAAAAATTGTGATATGTAGATGAATCGATTTTTTTCGCCCACCCCTACCGTGTATACACTGCTCAGTACAAAACCCACCTCCTCGGCTTTTCTGTGTTTCTCCAGTCGGTGATTGTGTTGTACGCCTTCAGCCGGCCCTTCCTGCTGAACGAGCAGATTCAGATCTCAGAGAACCGGACTTTCTATAAGCACCACATCCTCAAAGTCATCATGAGGGTTCCCATCATGTGCTTCTTCGCCAGCATCTTCTCCTTCATCTTCTTCCAGCTGGTCAGTGGCGCTGCTTTTCCTCATCAGTTATTTGATAATGGCCCATTAAACATTTTAATGTCAGTGGACGATTAGCTGATAAAGGTAAGGTAATATAAGATAAGAAGACGAGTGAAGGTTACGATTAGAATGTATTAATGTTGAATCCTGCCTCTAATAAGCAACTTATTTTTAGGTCACTCTGGAGCGTCTGCACAGGCCAGTTTCTGCCTGATCCACTTCACTCTTGCCCACACATGAAATTGCACATTGTTAGAAAACTTTAACACTTTATCAGCAGTGGCTCTTATAAATAAGGAAAAAATAATCAACTGCATCTTCTCTGTGTTTTGACTCATTTTTATGCGCTTTTCTCTGACAAAAATCCAGATGAAATGTGTCAAACTGAGCAGAGACTAGGGGTGTGCAAAATAATCGTCATGACGATGCATCACGATTCTAATTTTCGCGATCTACTGCATCGATTCTTGACGCCAAGTATCGATTATTTAAAAAAAATAAATAAATAAATAAAAAAAATTTTATGCCTTTAATGATAGGACACATGCAATTGATGCATTTCGCTGCAAGGGATGTTTGCAATATTTATATATATATTTTTTATAGTTTTATAAAGCCTATGCACTTTTTTTTGTCTGTACTGATCGTCCCTATTTTGTTATTTTACGTTTTATAAATCCTATGCACTTTTTGTGATGAGCGTGTCCAGTAATATTTGTTTTAATGGCAATACCTCCAAAAGTTGTTTCAATAAATACAGTTATGAATTGATTATCTTTGAGTTATGTATCAATTGAAGACACTATCCAGATCATACACAGCCAGTCAGCCACTGGTAATGGCTGTATTATTTTTTTTAATTATGTTCAGTGAAAATATCGCAATGCATCGTGGTGCATCGCAATAATTCAAGTATCGTGATGCATCGTGATAGTATCGCATCGTGGCATGTGAATCGTGAATCGTGATTCGAATCGTGACTTCTTTGCCAATACCCACCCCTAGCAGAGACTAGGGCTGAGCAATTTTATCAATACTGCGATATCTATCGATATTTTGTTTCCCGATAAAGTATTGATTTATTTTAATTTTTTTGGCCACGAGTATCGTTTTTTTTTTTTTTTTTTTAATTATTATTATTTTTTTAATTTTTAGATTTTTATTTATTTATTTATTTTGAAGCTTTATTGAAAAGTCAGACGTTCCAATTTGTGAAAACACAGAACATTAATGTAATACAATGCCAGGGGGTCACATTCTACAAACAGTCATAAATTAGTTCACAAAAATGTTATATAAAGTGCACAGCCCTCACGTTTGTTTCTGTTCGTCTGGCGGTGTTGTCCTTCCGTTTCAAAGGACGGACCGCCAGTCCAATCAGCGACGATTCATGTCAAATCACACTGTCCCTTTTTTTTTCAGAAAATGATGTAAGTGCATCGAATCGAATCGTTGGCTGAATATCGTGCATCGTATCGTGAGATTCGTGTATCGCTACAGCCCTACCAGAGACGTGTAGATCAAACATATGTGCAACAATAAGTAAAATGATCATTGTCCACATTTTCAAGTAGCATTTTCAAACCCATATTATTGCGCTGTAATTCAGTCAATTTGGCTCAAACTTGATGAAAAGAATTCCCCCATGACCTTTGTTCCTTGTGAATTCGTGAAAAGTCCTTGTTGGAGTAAACATAGAATGACATAGAATAAAAAATAGTTTCACACGCTCTTTTGTTTCGGAAAGTTGCGATGAAACGTTTTCATTCACGTGCTTGGATGCATCTTTTTTCATTTTTGAAGGAATAAAGTCTCAATTTTTATAGCTTAAAGAGCGATGAGTGGAGCAAAAAACTGAAATAGTTTCTGAACGCGTGTTAAACCAGAAATGACAAAACCAAACCTCACTAAAAACACCCACCTGTTGCCTTCCTGTGCTTTAACATGAAGGTTTGTGAAACTTTTCTTTTATCCGCCAGTCCTACGTGCTGTTAGCCATCGTCATCTTCCTGCCCTACATCTCCCAGTGCTTAAAGTGGTGTCGCAGCAAAGCAATCGGTAAGCGCAGGCACACACACTGCTGCTTCTCTCTGGCCAAGCGTACCTTACTTCCAGTCATAAACCCCATCTTGTCCTTTTCAGGTCATGTGGAGGAGACTCGAGACTCCATGTTGTTTTACACCTACCTGCCCAGTGAGCCCCTCAGCAAAGAGCGGGTGGAGGCTTTCAGTGATGGGGTCTATGCCATTGTAGCAACACTTCTTATCCTGGACATATGGTTTGTTTGACCTTATATATATCCTTGAATAGGTTGATGCAGGATGGCCGTATGTCTGCCCGTTACTTTGACATGTTTTTAGTACGAAATCCTGATCAGTTTTGTACAAAAACATCTGAGTACGAGGTGTATTTGTGTGACAAATGTATTAAAATCCTCGGCTTCTCTCCTTTTTAGTGAAGACAATGTTCCTGACCCCAAAGTTGTGCAGAAGCAGTATGGCGGCAGCCTGGTAGCGGCTCTGCAGGACTACGGCCCGGAGTACCTGGCCTACTTTGGTTCCTTCGCCACCGTCGGCCTCCTCTGGTTTGTCCACCACTCACTCTTCCTCCACGTCACCAAGGCAACGCGCTTCATGGGCTTGCTGAACACGTTCTCTTTGGCATTTGTTGGGGGTTTACCTTTGGCCTACCAGCTGACGCACGAGTTCCCGCGCAACTCTCACAACGAACTGGAGGCCATTCAGATTAGCTGCGTGATCATTTTCTTCGCCGGCATTTTTCAGCTCTCCATTTGGGTGGTCGCTCTCCACAGTGAGCGGGAGACTCTGCACCCGTACGTATGGTACGGTGGACGTGAGCATGTCTTCATGCTTGCCAAACTCGCTCTGTACCCCTGCATTGCTTTGGGGACATTTTTCCTAACGTGCATTTTGAGTAGATTCAGCGCCTCCATATTCCACCTCATGGAGATTACGGTGCCGTTTGCTTTTCTGGTGCTGAGGATTTTAGTGCGCGTTGGGTTGGCGCTGCTGCGGCTGATTTTCTGTCCCGAACGGCCTGATCTTAGAACGGTTGTGGAGGAGGAAGTGGATGAAACGAGAATGCCATTTAACGCTCTAGTTACCTAGCTGACGTGCAGTGAGCTGACAGAGCTGTGGGGCATTTGGTGCTGAAAGGCTTGGCCGCTCAAAGAGCTCCTGCTTAGATTTGGCCTCTCATCAGGAGCCACATGGGGGTTAAATTAAGACCAAAATTGGAAGTGCATTGCTCACTTTTTACCTTTTAAATTTTGAGAGGGACTCGGCACAGATGGGATTAAATACAGCCACCCATGTTGAAAGAGAAATACGGATGCTGCTGTAGAGGTTAAGAAAACACTCGTTGGAACAGTGTGTACATACGGCACTCAGACAGACAGCCGAAACACAATCATTTGATCATATTAGCAGCATCTAATGCTGGTTTGATAGTCTGATCTGTCTGAGATGGCTTGTATTGAGTTGATAAACAGGCATCAACATGTTTAGTCAAATCTTTTTTTTTTTTTTTTTGTGTACAGTCCATCCAACAGCCGTGATCAATTTTTACGCTCTAGTCTTTTAGGACACATCGAAATCCAAAACAAAAGCTGAAGGCTTGAGTATCTCTGGTTAAAATGTGTGAAAACAAGAAGTTGTTTTCACACAAAAAGAGCTGACTGTACAAACAAAATTCCAGGACTAATTAAATTAAATTAAAACACACTTTCACCAACACTAAGTGCTATGGAACTGAGGAGTTCTGTACTGTAACAAAACAAAGAAAACCCTGTGAAATGTTTCCCATTTTTGCTTCATTTGTTTTAGCATTAAAGGGACACAGTGTTTTTTTTGTGGAGAGGTTTTACCTGTGAGTAGTCAGTGTCAGACAGCAGTCAGAGCGCTCGCAGTTCAGAGAACCAGAATGACTCGGGAAGGAAAAGCTAAGCCAAAAGCTACTCGGAAGGGGACCATGAGAGAAGTTTTCTGCATCGTTAACAGCCAAACCTTAAAGAAAAGAATGCTTTATTTTGGGTTTTCACACTGCATCACTTCTGCATCAGATATTTGCTGACTTGACACTGCACCATCTCAACTGTGGGAACATCTTAAAGACCCAGACCATGTAACTATTGAAAAAGTGATGCTGTGTAAACATCCACCATATAGTGTTTGCTCAAGCTGCTACAAAAGTGATGTTTGAGTAGTTTTAGTTCCAAAAATGTGCTCTTCTCAGAGCCCCCATCTGAGCAGCTTTTAGCTTGGGCATCATCCGTCAGACACTGTTGTCTCAATGCTTTTTCTCCTTGAATCTATTCAAGGAGGCCTATTTTTTTTTCTTCTTCTTTTTTTTTAACCTCATTCCTTACAAACTGGAAGTGAATGGATTCTTCTGTACTCGCTGGTAAACACATCTCCTCTCTTCATGTCTGACAGATTCATTCCCTTTTGGTATTTCTTTTTACATTCAATCACCGGTTATGTTTGACACATTTTGGGGACAGGGGTTATAGTTTCTTGACTCTTTAATAAGCAGACTTTGCACTTGAATCAGACATGAAGCCATGTATGTAAAATTAGAACAGAGACGGATTGTGCTCGGCCGTTTTCGACTTTGCGTGGTGAACTGACAATTCTGAATCCGTATTCACTGCCCACTATTATGAGAACCCCGGAACAGATTCTGTTCACTGGGTAGCTCGATAACAAAACAGTGTGTTTCTGTGGAGTAGAGCTCCAACAGTGAAGCCACCACCGTCCTGATGAGCTGCTCATCATTTACACATTTCTGTTTGAATACCGAGTCAAAGGGGGCTGAAATCTGAGATGCACTTTAACTGAAACCTGCCAGGAAAAAAAACTTTTTTTGTTTGTTTGTTTGTTTTCAAAAGATGGCACTGAATGTGTATATTTTGTATTTTTTGCTGTTTTTTGTCCGTTTAGCTCAGGACTATGTTCTACTTAATTTGCAAACTTGTATTGGTTTCGTTTAACTGCTTATTAAGATGTGTAATCATTCTTTGGTAAGGAAGTCAGCATTTGTTTGATCGTATAGAGAACGCCCGTCCATCATGAAAGTCACCGTTTGCCAAAATGATGAGCGTAAAAATACATGTGATATTTTTGTCCCAACAGAAGTGACTGTTTGCGCGTTCCAAATTTGTAATGATCTGAACTTGGTGGCGTGTTTATGGAGCTGGGTCTTTGGGGAGTAACGGAGGATCCCTGCAGGTGTCTGTAACGGCTGCATTAACGCAAACACACCATTTGCTAATTTTTAAAAATGTTAAAAACCAAAAGTGTCGAGCTTTGTTTGTGAATAAACCTGAAATGTGAAAGTGGATTTATTGTCTCGTTATTATGAAAAAAATAATAATAATAAATTAGGGCAGGGCGAGTTAACTCTTTAATTATTTAACATCAATAAATATTTTATCGCGCATTATCGCACGTTTTTTTATTTATTTTATTATTGTAAAAGTCTGTTGCTGTCTGCTGTGGAACCGGAAAAGAAAGTAATCGGCGGATCCACCAAACATGGAGAAGGGTACGGAACGTTTACTCGGCCATTTTCATTTTAAAGTTCTTCCAGACGGCGGAGTCGACAGAACCAAAGTCATCTGTAAACACTGCCAAGTTGAATTGTCTTCTCAGCGTAGTAGTTCCAGTCTAAAATATCACTTAAAGGCAAAACACACAACTGATAGCAGCAAGTCATTCAAGGAAACAGACAGTGGAGCGAGGCTTCTACATAAAAACTACAGAAAGATGCTGATGTTAAAAGTGTGTTTGCACAACAAATGTTATGGCACTTTCATTCATATGGCAGCACATTTAAAATAAAGCTAAATGCTAAAAGCTATACACTACTTTTGAATTTATTTTTGGATTTTGCGTACAAATGCGATTAATCGTGATTAATCAGGGAAATCATGTGATTAATTAGATTAAATTTTAATCGTTGCCCTGGCCTAAAACAAAATACACGAAACACCGTGAATAAATGGAAAACACATTTTAAAGAAAAAAAACAAACTTTATTCACCTCCATACAACAAACTGCTGCACCTAACATGATATCAATGTGTTGCTTTTACATGACTTTGTATCGCCCCTAATTTCAACAGCATTCTTCTTCTTCTTCAGTATAATTCTTAATCTTCTTCACTCTAAAAGCTAAAGGCTCTCATTAGAAATCAATTCTGCTCAAAGCAAATCAAACAGAACATACACAAAATGATAAATTAAACGGAACAGAAACCGAACATGAGCAGCGCATCATTACCAGACATATGGGACATTAAAACTTCCTGCTTTCCATTCGGCCGTTTACACGTTACGCCTGGACTTGGAAAAAAATATAAATCAGCTCAAACATGAACTTAGACCACAAGTCAACTGGAAGTGTAAAAAGTCTGGAGTGTGCCGGTGGAACAATATATGTACCGACTGTGGTAAGTGATGACATTTAGCTGGAAGAACTGCTTTCCATGTTTCCAATCTTGGAATAAATAAAAGATACTGAGAGTCTTCTGTCTATTTCAGCTTCAAGTGGGAGTGTTTGCTACTTTCTTTATTATCATTATCAGGAGTGGAAGTGGAATCTCTGGGTTTGAGGGGAATGCCTGGTCTCTGGGAAACTGTCTGACACATTAATAAGAAAGAAAATGCACTAACAAGTTAAAAAACAAAAGCAATCCAAGACTGGATACTACGACCAAGGCTAAAAACAATAATGGATACCATAATGGTAACAACTCTATGTCCTTCTTGGAAGAAATAATCATTTCAATCTAAGGGATTTTTAAGGCAAAACTAAATCAAATTAAAAAAATAAATAAATAAAAGTGGCAGTTTACTGTCTTGCATTGTTCGATGGATAATTCTTCAAAGAGCATGACGGCTGCTGAGGTTAAACAACATAATCATGAGGAATTTGGATAGACTCAATGAAATGGACTCTTGAGGACGCTTACTATCCTAGACTGCTTTATTAATCAGCTGTTGCCAGAACTGATCAATCTATCACTGATAAGAAGACGCGTTTATAAATTTCTTCTTAAGTAACTTCTATAAAGTACAGTCAAACTTTTTGCCATTATCATCATTTGCTGGCTGAGAGGACTGTCAGATCAAATATTTGAGGAATTGTACCATCAGAATGTCATTTTTAAACGATCTGTTTGAATGTTTAATAAGTGACACAAATTATTCCGACAGCACCCTCCAGACTCCTCATAAAACTGCTTTAAAATTAATTTTGTGGGTTTCTGTCCTCTGCTTTTGGTCAGGTTGCTTCAGTGTCGACACTGTGCTGATGTCCAAGTGCTTCGCTTCATGCTGTTCAGGATGATGCTGCACACAGACGAGCCAGTGTGTGTGTGTGTGTGTGTGTGTGTGTGTGTGTGTGTGTTGTTAGTAATGGGGTTTAAACAGTGCAATACAGCTGGTCCCCAAAAATCGACCCAGTGCCCCCCCCCCACTCATTTCAAATGGGAGATGCACCCTAAAAATCCACTTCTATGAGGAAAACATGAACAAAACAAAAAAAGGACGAATAAATTAAATCTTCTCTGACCGACAACTGAACGCAAACACGCATTCTACGGGCCACAGGTGCTAACGTTAGTCTGCAGCCCGGTTCCAAACTCTCCGGCCCCTGCTTTGGGTTTTTTCCAGATGTGGGGACAGGAGGGGCCGCTGGCTGGTTGGCCCCCGGAGCTTTTTTGGAAGGAAATCAGCGTAGATCAGACAGTGCTTTGGTAAACATTTCTCTCCGAAGAGATCTGGATTCCGTCAGAGAATCTCATCGCAAACGCAGCGCCCGTAACATCGTCACATCATGTGACTCATCAGAAATGCCACAGACGTCCTGTAGAAACAAATGACTAACTCCACATCTTTAGGAGTAAAACTCCATCTTGCATAAGATACGATATTGCTAATAAACCACCTCCCTGTGTTTTTCTATACTTAAAGATGTGTGTAATTACAGTAATGTCTGTCTGTACTGTCAGGGCACATCACAAAGTATAAAAGATCTACAAATAATCTAATTTTTTGTTATCATCGATAACATCTTATACTGCGGACTACATTCAAAGCTTCTAACAGTGATATGATGTATAAGAACCCCAACACCACCCCCCCACGACAGTGCAACTAAAATTAAGACCAACAGAGGAACAGTTCAACATTTTCCTGGAAAGCGAGATAAGAAGATGAACGCCACTCTCATTTCAGCAACAGAACGGGAAGTTGTTCCTGTAAAGCCCACATGTAAACGCATATGTTTTAATCTGTAAGGAAAAACTCAACTGGCAGTTTCACACCTGGTTGAAAAGTCTCCATCGCTTCTTAGCAACCTGTTGAAGCGGCGCCCTTGCACTCCACATTTTTAAACAGAAGTGGAAAACTACGAGCTGGAAAATATTTCCCCACTTTGTGGATGTGTTGGTGTCAGGATATCATGATCAATAGCATTCACAGTAACAATATTATTACAATATCAATGGAAAACAAGCCATGAGATTTATTAATCTATTGAGACACTATCACCACAGCAGGGTGTAATACTGATTTTCCAGGAACCTACTTAAAGTTTGATCCCACACAGACTACAGTGGGCATCCGACAGGGATTAGTTTATCAGAAGAATGGTGGGAAAATATATATATTCTTTTAACTATGTACAAGTTCTATTACAATATGGGACACTAGTTTCTATGCATCATTCAGGAATATCCCAATCTCAAGCTCAAAACTAATGAGAAGACAGAAGAAACCAGGTTAGAAACTGCAAATGATGCGTATTTACTTCCATGTGAGCAGCATTCTGCAGCTTCCACACAAGCCAATTTGTAGAATTATGTGTGGATTGCCGCTGTAGGAGCTTTACAGGTGCTGGTAAGAAGATTGAAGGACTTTAATGAGACTCAAGCCGGCTATTTTGTGCCTCCTGTCCTTATGCCGAGATAAGCGAATCACCTCTATACTAAGAACCTAAGGTGAGAGTGGTGCTGATTTTCTTATCTAACTTTAAGACAGAAAACTAATGAGTACGTTTCCCAAATGGCATAGCATTTTAAATTCTTCATCTCCACTTAAAAGTTCACCCAACAACACTCTCTAAATATCTTCAGCTCAAATCTACATCGCTACCGGTTAAAAATCTAGTTTGTTCATGCTAAAAGCTACAAATTTGCATGTCATCTCTCTTAGCTTAAGTGTTTCTTTTCTTTTTCCACAGCAGGTCTTACAGTATAAGTAGTTATATATTATGTATTTGTTCAGCTAAATATTTTCAGTATAGTTATGTACAATACATTACTTCAAGTGTTGAGTGTGCAGATGAAGCTCTACTTTCTGCATGAACATGCTTGCAGTCAATATGTATTGACCAATATTGTGCGAGTCGGTTTAATCAGAAACCTAAAAGCTAAATGTTCATGTTGAGGAAGTCGGGAGATTAAACATCACTTCATTTAGCAGTAGCCTAAGACAGGACTAGCAATCATGCTACATGTTTAGTTAAGCTGTGAAGTTAGTACCATTAAATAAGCACAGTCTAAAAAACAGTATGTTTGACACCTCTGTTGCATCATGATTTGCCCAAAACCCAGAAAAGAACGGCCGCAAAAGTCCGTTAGCTGTAGCTCAGGTCCACGTGCCCAACGCGTCGGGGCCAGTTTATGCTGGTAGATGCTTCATACATTTTGTTTTTTTTTCCTCTCAAAGCAGAAGTCAGTGCAAATGTTAGCCATCCACAGCGAAACTGCACGTCCAAAATTCACCTGGACTGGGAAAGCCGTGTGCTTTGAAGTTACTTTAGTTCAGTAAGACGTTTTATCTTCAGTTGTTTTTAGGCTGGTGACTGCCTGTTTAAACATGTTGCAGCTGATGACAGTCCAGGATGAAGTCAACTTTTTTTTTTTTTTTTTTTTAAATGGGATGCCTCTTGTTTTCTGTAGAGTCACCTTAGGTCCAAAGTTGTGATTTTGAGCTTGTTGGAAGTTGGAAAAAAAGAGCAGACAGGATGATGAGGGGCACCCTGACAGAGGCCTGGGATCACACGCATTCTGCATGTGTGTCTGTTTGTGTGCACATGCTTACACAAAATATCACAACCACCTCACACTGCCCGGTCATCATCCTGCGAGGCTGGCGGGCTCTCACTCGGCCTGGGGCAGCATGCCCCTCTCTCTCAGGTGGGAGTGCAGAGTGTGGAAGATGCCGAGCTGCTGCTCCGGCTGAAGCATCATCAGCTGCTGCAGCACCTTGCTGGGGTTCGGGCCTCTGCAAAAAATATAAAAATAATCTGGAAAAACCCTTATAGACCAAGACATAGTCACGAAAACCTCTTTTTTTTTTCTTCAAAATGTCTTTCTGTACATTTGCATCTTTAGGAAAATTTTCAGGGACCGCTATATAAAAGCTGCATTCAAGGTGAGGGTCACATGACAGACGTGGGAAGCTATAAAACATCATTCGCTTGCATATTCACTGAAAACTGATCGTACACTGGAAAAAATGCCCCTCCAAAAACAACAACTACAAGACCTTTTTGCTTGAAATAAGCAAAAAATCTGCCAATGGAACTAGTTAAAATCAGCTTGTCAAGATTTCTTGAAATAAAATGTGATATTTAGAACGTTTGAGTTCTAAATATAGTAATAAAAAAATAAAGAAGATAGATAGATAAATAAAGTTATCTTGAAATTAGCTATAAAAAAAAAACTTCAAGACTTTTTCACTTAACAAGATATTCAAGATGTATTGTATTAAAACAAGTCCCTATATATATCTTGCTGAAATGGTACTTGTTAGGCAATTGTGTCTTATATCAAGTGTAATGAGATACTCAATGAGAAAAATATACTTGGTAAGATTTAGATTTTTTCCAGTGTAAAGCCATATTCAGACAAATATAAGTCCTGTTCAAAGCACTTGAGATGCATTCATTCAACATTGTGAACGTGCAGTCGTCCTAGGCCACACTGAAGGACCACCCACTCATGTGGGCTCAGCACAACTCGTGGAGTTTCTACTGGGATGTGTTCCCGCTTTTCCGATTTCCAGAAAGAATATATTCCATAAGATACAGAGCCCAAGCCCATGGGATGCATCATTCAGGGGGAAAAAACTCCAGCTCGTCCTTTATAACCGTGAACAAAGCAGCTGAGAGTGCAGCGCCAAAGCTCTGGATCTGCCCCGTCTGATCTTGGGGGTCACTCTTTATTGGGGCTTGGTCTGAATGTTTAGAAAGCTACGTATGTTTCTAGCCAGATTTCGTGGAGTTAACAAATGGATAGATTTGGTTTTTGTGTTGGTGTTTTGTCTTTTTGTTTGTTTTATTTCTTTATTTCTTTAACTCTTGGGATTTATTATTATTTTTTTTTCATTTTTTCTCATAATCTGATACACAGCTCTACTGTCTAAGGAAAAGGTTGCTCGGTCTCCTGTTTATTTTATTTAATATTTTATTTAATTGTTTAAAGAAACCCAGATGTTGATGTCCCAACATAACATGTACATTTCTGTTACATCCCTCTGATCTTTTTATTCTAATAAAAAAAAAGAAAATGAGAAGAAAAAAAAAAGTTTCTAATCTTCAGAACCTGTGTTTTAATACAACTTCATGTGGAGCATTTGAGCCATTACAAGGCGCACACAGCCCATGGCTGTATTACAGGATGTAAAGCTGAAGTTTATTGTCAGCAGGCTTCTTTTTTTTTCTTTTTTTCTCTCTACAGAGACTACTTTAGAGTGACAGCTGCAGTCTGTTTTTCCTTAGTCAGCAGAGGTGTGCTGACACTGAGCTCTAATCAATTATTTCATGCTCCCCTCACTTTCATATCATGTGTGAGCCTCATAAAGTCTTTGCATCAGATCTTCTGATCTGTGTGTGATACTGGCTGCATGTATTCGCACAAACTGAGTAGATAACTAAGATCTCAAGGCCCATGTAGTGACGCCTTTTACTATCAGATGTGACAACACGTATGCAGAGCTGTCCACCTATGATTGGATCACCCAGGACATGGGAACATCAGCTCTGAACAGCCTCTCAAAGCCATTATCTAATGGCTCACGCTAACTGTAGGTGTAGTAATATATCTTTATGGAGGACTAAAAGCTGTGAATGCGTGATCGCCTAAAACTCTTGAGGAAAAACATGATAGTCTGAAATGGGTGACATAGATTCTTTAAAATGAAATTACAGACGGAAGTGCATTTTTGCCTTTGCTACTAATTTATACAGTTCTACTATAATAATACTACAAATATTAAACTAACTAATAAGTCCTTTATAGAACTGATTTTAAACTTTTAATGTTTGTTTTTAAAGCTCTTAACGGCCTCGCCCCATCGTATTTATCTGAGCTTTTAACAGTCCGCCATCCTGGTAGAGCTCTGAGGTCAACAGATCAGTTTCTGCTGGAAGTGTCCAGGTCAGAATACAAACCCTGGGGTGACAGAGCCTTTTCTGTCGCTGCCCCCAGGCTCTGGAATAAGCTCCCTGTCGAGCTGCGTCTCATTTCTGACCTGGGCCTCTTCACATCTAGGGTAAAAACCTCCTTATTTAGGACTGCTTTTAATACCCAGTAGTGCGATGGCACTTTTATCTTATTTTATCTTATTTGATTTTTGTTGTATTTTATTGCCTTCACTGTTCTCTTATTGTTTTTGTTTGTTTTTACTTATTCTTCTCTTTATTTATTACCTGCTGTAAAGCACTTTGGAACATCGTAAAGATTGTCTGTAAAGGGCTGTATAAATAAAATACATTTACATTTAATAACAAACTTGGTAATCCTTCACTGGATTATTTGTGTTGGTGCATAATACTGTGCTAATCCTCGCTTCTCTAAATGTTTCTGATGAACTTTTTGAACACCCTTCCGTTACTCTTCTTACCTGACAAAGCTGGCGATATAGACGTGAGTGAACGTGGCCATCAGGTACTGACAGTCGAAGCGGTCCATGATGCCTCCGTGGCCGGGGATGGTGTTGGCAAAGTCCTGAGGAAGAGGAGGGAAGAGGGTGAGAGACAACACAAGCTGCCTCAGATCAAAGTGTAACATATTGTCGTTTGTTGGTGGAAATCGGATGGAGCTGGATTATCTCCTCCCCTCTTTGAAATGAATCGCCTTCATCCTTTCACCCCCTAAAATAAATACTCATTTATTGCCAGTCTGGTGTTTCCATGCTGCATTTTCCATGGTTGCCCAACTCGTGTTCTGTCACTAGATGGAGATGTTGCACAAAGGCAGACATCCAAATGACTGAGGATGATTATGCAAACACCGAGGCTGGCTCAGTAGTTTGAGAATGAACTTTTCAGAGAGTTTAAAGTGCTGAGGCAGTGACAGCGATGGTGCCGCTGAGCGGCTGCCAGCTGTTTACCTCGGCAGCCTGCAGCAGTGAGTGAGTGCTGCTGTGTGGCTGACCAGGCCAAGCACTGCTGGGCAAACTGTCACTTTAAATACAATCTCAGCTCCTCACCACAGCCCAAGCAGTCCAACCAGTTTCTGCTACATTCCACCATCTCTTTTAATCTAAGGTGAGATTATGAGCGCGTAGCTTGTGGTGGTAGGAGAATTTGCTCAGTGTTTGCACAATATAGCAACAGCAAAGGGAGTGGAACAAAAATCAAAAAGATACATCGGGGATTAAGCAAAGGGGGCTGAAATCATGTCTTACATGGAAGCAAAAGACAAACTGAGAAGCCTTAATTACCTTAATTTTAAAAGCTCGCTTGAAGCCACTGGCAAAAAAGCCGCCAAACGGCCCGATGAGAGATGCAAAGGAGGACAGGAAGATGCTGTGGATCTGGAAGGGGTACAGGTTCACCGTTTTCTAAAAGAGAGACGAGAAGAAATGGGACACATATTCAAACATAGCTTAATGGAAAAAAAAAAAAAAAAAAGTCTCATTCAAGCTGAATTTCAGGTGGTCTCCTGCATACCGCTCAGTTAACATTCTATTTAATGAAACAAGATCAAATATAGCTGAGTATGCATTGTTGTTTTCAATTCACATTTAGAAGATTTGAGTAAGAAAAGCCGAACTTCCACTAATGTGCAGTGGAGTTTGTACAGTGAGGTGGTTTTCGGCTGTTTTAAAGAAGACTCGATGTGCATTAGAGGGACTGGAAACAACTCTGGGTCTGACCAGGCAAAAATCCAAATGATGAGATGTGAGGGACAACATCCCAGATATGCCCAGAGATGAAGGTAAATTCTGAAGAGCTCTCTGCGTTTTCCTCTTGTTTACCACAGTTGTTGTTTTCATCCTCAAGCTTTGCCTTTGGTTAGGACAAACATAGCCTATACCACTGCCCTCTGATAATAATCCTGCTCAAACTAGTTTATCTGCTTAAAACTTCAGATTTGATTTGTCAGTGCATGAGAAACCCGACTTATAAAACAAGATTTACCACTAATAAAAGTTTTTACTTCAAACAACAGAAATGATCTTGAAACAAATTCAAGTTTTTCCACCAGAGCGGTTCCAGTGCTAGTTTGGAGCCAGAGTCTAACTTAGAACCAGTTCTTCCTGTTCAGACTGCCAAAGCTCTGGTTCCAGCCCCGGAAAAACTGGTGCAACAAGAGCACCGCCTCTTTGCTGGGCCAGACTTATGAACACCAAGCAGACAGGCAGAAATGCTGAGACTGCCATGTTCAAAGGAAAAAAAATAAATAATCAAGAGCCAGTGTAGCATTTCAACTGTCTTACCCATCTCAGTACGTTTTGCAGCACAACAGGAACAGTGTACTCCTGCATCAGAAAGATATCAGAGGGTTCACAATCGACTGTAAAGCCATTGGTGTCACTGTTGAACCCCACAGGACACACGAAGCACTGGAACTGAGACAGCAGGTAGGCCAGCTGAGGGGAGAGCAAAGCACAGGAAAACAGGAGCGTTACATTCATTCAAAGAACTGATCTTAGAAGATGCAGAGACGCTGCTGCAGCTGACATCTCACTCAATTAAAATAATCCAACTTCAACCAAATACCTAGAAACCGTGTTATGAAAACTGTCCTCATGCCGTTTCTTATCTGCACAAACGCAGTCGTGGATGGCAAATCCCAAAGTAGAAGTTTTTTATTTCTACTTTGGGAATTCTTCAGCTATGGCTCACAGTGAACAGAATTGAAAGCTTTCTGGCTCTGGACACTTGGAAAGGGTTCAGAAGGAACAGTAACAGTGTACTCACGATGAAGCCAAACACCACCGTGAGGAAGAAACCTCCGATGAAGCCCTCCCACGTCTTCTTGGGTGAGAGCTGCAGGGGCGTTAGAGGAGACAAAGAAGTCGTCTTTCACATCAACATGATAAATGCTTTTTACTTATCAGTGAATCTATTGGCATTCTTAAAAGAAATCCCAGCTCTGAGCTCTTGTGAGGACTGATATACAACAACAGTCATCATTAAATGTTACAAACCTACTCTGTAATTGAAAAAAAAGAGTAAAACATGCATGAAACAGAAAGAGTGAATCCTGAGTTATGACTTAAACAAAGTCCACTTTAAGGGAAGGTTAAGGACAGCACCCAATCATTTACATTTTAAAGAGTCCAGGTTACATGCTTGTGCTGGAACCAGACATTTAGGGCTGTTTGGGAACAGTTTGCTGTGGAAATTTGGTGCCTTGAGTCAGTTATCTCCACACCTATCTGCTCAACCTGAGCGACATCGAAAGGACAGACGGGATGTAAAAGACCAGCTGTATGTGACGGAGTCTCGCATCAACTTTGTCCAAAGAGGAGCTTCTATTCTACTCAGACCTTCTCTGTGTAAAGCTGAATCTGCGTATTCTGTGAAATTCATTTGTCACAACTATAGGCTTTCGTTATCATGATTGAGAAATGTGCTGCAGCCAAAGGGGGAACGTTATGTATGACAACATCTGCATCACCAGCTGTGCTGCGTAGATTTGCTTTTGATTTCACTAAAATAGCAGACAGAACAAACGTCTAAATACACAGCGGCTGCAGATATTCCAGAGTTGTAATTTAGTTTGTGAGTGCATCCATGTTTGTTTTTAATGCTATTGATGGCTGGAGTTCTAATGGAGGGATAGATAGTACTACTGAACCCTTTATGCAAATATAAGGTGCAGTCTTGGAGTTTGCAGATTGGGAGTTCTTATATTTGTCATGAGGGTTTCTGTTTTTGTTGATAGTTTTCCATCACATGTGCAGATGTTTTCATACATATAATATACATTTTTGGATGTTTTGTTCTGAAGACTCACTTGGATTGTTATAGAGACAGCAATTTTATGAATTGTGAGGATTATTTATATTAAGTTAGAGAATACGTGGGAGTTCCTTCTAATTCAATGGGAAAAAATAGCATCTCCTAAGTAATCTACTTGAAATTTCAATTCTTTTTACTTTGACCTCAGGTAAACTCTTGTCATATCTGTGTTTAAACTCCATGGGCCCGTCGTACGTAAGTGAGCTGCTGCAGCCCTACACTCCACTCAGAGCATTGAGGTCAGCTGACCAGCTCCTGTTGGCTGTTCCCAAAGCTAAAGACCAGAGGTGATGGAAGTGATGGAGCCTTCTCTGTGGCAGCACCCAGACTGTGGAACAGCCTCCCTTTGTCTGTCAGGTCCTTTCAGGTCTAAAGTCTTTAGGCCAGTTCAAATCAAGATTGAAAACATATCTCTTTTCCCTGACCTTCCACAAGTTGAAATGGAGTTTACCTTGGCTTGCTACTTTTATTGCTAATTTTATCTCAAATTTGGTTTTTTTTATCCGTGATGAAGTTATTCTTATTGCTATTTCATTGATGACTCTCTTAATATGTGATGCAGTTGCTATTGTGAAGCATTTTGGTCACCTGAGGTTGTTTTAATGTGCTATATAAATACATTTTGAATTGAATTGAATTGAATTGAATATCTGTTCACAAGCATTCAGCAACAGAACACATATATGGTCCGGGAAGTTTTCTGGTTTCCATTTGTAGCCCAAGATGTTTTGAGCAGTCGCCAATCAATCAGAAAGTTCGGTGGTTCGACTTCCGGGCTTCCCCAGGCCACACGTGAAAGTGTCCTTGGCCCAGAGACTGAGCCCCACGTTGTTTACCGATGCGTCCATCAGTGTAAGAATGTGTGTGAATGCATAGAAGAAAGCCGTGTGTAGTCCTTAGGACTAAGACGTGCTGTATGAGTGAATGTAGCATGTAGCGTTAAAGCGCTTTGAGTGCTCAACTGGACTAGAAAAGCGCTATACAACTACAGTCCATTTACCATTTACAAACCACTTGTGACCAGGCTACAACAGAGAAAAGTCAGAGACAGCCCGACATAAACTTGGCTTTTAAATAGCTTTTTAAAAGATGATCCCTTCTGAAACATTATTGAGCACATAGATCAAAAAGGCTTGGCCCGGTTTTTTTTAATTTGCTGGCTGCAGTGGAAGCCCAGAAATATGGGCTGTTGCTTTCTAACAAACTGTGATGAAAAGCCTTTAATGCGTCTCCTCGTGCCAGCAGGCTCTGGGAAAAGAAAACATCCCTTGAACAGACCACAAAATCCTGGTTTTAGTCTGGCTTTCGGAGCATCGCTTTCACACCATTTCAGTAGGAATAACATATTTACCTGCATTTTAAAGGTATGTTTTTTTGTTGTTGTTTTTTTTTGTTTTCACATTATACATTTAACACATTTAATCTCATTCTACTTACCCCAAGTTTAATTTACAGCTCACAGAAGTTATGTTTAGCCTCAGTCCTGTTTTTATCTGGTTTCAGAGCAGGCACGTCTTTTTCTACTATCAAAAATATTTTAAAAAAGACTCGTCTTTTCAAATAACAGCTCCTCTCCTAACACTTCTAACACACTAACCGGCGCTTATTTCCCTCTTTTCTGCCTGTTCTACTAGTTTACTATCATTTAGACAGATCTAGCACTCGTGTAGGCCAGGGTTTCTTACTGTGCTGAAGCTTGAACGTCGGCATCTGCTAAAAGACTAAATTTGAATGTATACACACTTGTCTGCTCCTGGTAAACATACCCACTATCACCAAGTCAAACAAACATGACTTACCTTGATAAGGGGAGTTCTCCCAAAGAAGAACCCAAACAGGTAAGCCATAATGTCATTGCAGATCACAATGGAGATAGGAACAATGAACCTAGAAAACAGGAATTTCAGCTACTGTGAGTGGCGTGGACCTTACACCAAACATAATGCATCCACTGTAACTTATAACTGCCATTAAGTTAAAGACAAGTGAATTCTGCAGTATCACATTTTGAAAATGAAAAGGTTTTAGCCTTTATTCCCCTTTTAGAATAGTAAATTATGACATAACACTCTTTTTTAATCAATTGTTGTCTTTCATCTGCTATATTAACAGTAAAGAGTACAACGGTGAACACACACTTGTGATAACACACATACAACTGTCAGAGACACCAAAGCAGATTCCTCTGGTCGGACCGTGTCCTGCTTACCAGATCATTCCTTCAAACAGGTTCTGAATGACAAGGTGGGACTGAGTTACCACAATCAACAGGGTCACATGGGTCCAAGCAAACTGGAATGGCAAACACAAACACAAACATCACAGTGTCACTGCACAGGAATGTAGCTGTGCCTGCTCAGAAGCTGGCCGGTGTTAGAAATAAGATGAATCACACAAACTGACAGACTGATGAGGTGACGGAAGCTCACAAAGCCAAGCCGCAGAATGACTAAATCTACACGTGTCCAAAACATCAAAATTAGATCAGAAAAGCAACAGGTGGATGATGAAGACTTCTATTAAAGCGTATTCAGCAGAGACTAAGTCAGGCCTGAGTGTAGCTGTGAGGGAGTCTTTTATCCAAAGCCTCCTTCATATCCCAGGTAGGCAAGTAGCGTAAAGGGGTCTTGCCTAAGGACCCCAACTGGAGGTAGTACCTTTCAGGTGGGTGGGTTAGCATTTGAAAGGCAGCACCCACATGAAAGGCAGCAATCTTACCACTACACTATCCAGTGCTCAATTTTATCTTCAGTACATCAACATATCATTGCATTAACTGAATACACAAATTTGTTTTCAAGATTGAACCCTTTGGGTTCCTCACTGAGGATAAAGCTATGAAAAAATGTTTCTTTCCATTTCCTCCATTTCCATTGCAATAATAAGAATTAAAAGTTCTTGACAAATGGTTGAGATTCAATGGTTAAAGTACCAAAATGTGAAGAAGGAAAGGCATAACCTATACTGACTTTTAGCATGACATACCTAAACACAGTGGGAAAGATGGCTCAAGCAGGTTTACTTCCACACGTTTTAAATAAGATACAGCATAGACGTGTTTGGGCTGATTAAATGTGGTGCACAGAGGTGCCGCCTCGTGGCAGAAAAACTAAGCAGAAGCATATGAATGACAGCCGAGGGCAGTGCGGAAGCTCCGGGTTTTATGGTGGCCACAAATTTCAAAAACCTAATCAAAAGAGACACCACATGTGCAGCAGGACGAATGGCGCGGCTGTCCACCTCCATCTCATGAATGATGTAACTCGGTGGAGCGCGAGACCCACAGTGGGTCTGACAGAGCACTAAAATTAGAACTTTTAGCAGGTAGCAGATCTTTTGTTCCAAATGGCCCCACAGAAAATCACGAGTTACTCTGGCTTCCTGTAGAAATTAACCGACAGGGGAGATGATTATGGGGATGAATGATTGCTCTGTGTCAGTTGACATTACAACATTGTTAGTTGTGTGCATATTATAACACTAAACTCTTTACCAATTCTTAATTTCTCTGAATTTTTAGGTGAATATAGGGCTCTCAGACACTAAAAGTAGGCAATATAACCGTCTGCCACTGGACAGCGTAACCTATCAATTGGGCAGAGCAGCTCCACCGGATATCAAAAGTTCTGCTGAATAGGTGGCGTCTTGTCTGGGTAGAGTTTTGAAATGTATGGCTCAACATAAGAGTTTTAGCCAGGCTCTAATCTTGCATGTTAATGTAGTCAGATAATCTATGAGTGGTGCAGAATAACAGTGCTGTATCTGAGGACTAAAAATGTTTCATGCCAAAAATAAAAAAAAACTCAAGCAATAGCAACAACAGAATGCAAATCGGGCTACTTAAGTCTTCTCAGTGGGATAATGAAAGTGAAAGGAGATTGACGGCACGATTAAAAGAGATGGTTACTTGGCTGATACACACCATGTAAAACTGCAGGCGGTAATGTTTCTTCACTAAACTCAGCACAAACATGCAGAAACCTGTGAAAGAGTAAACAACATGCGGTCAGTTTTTATCTCAAATGCATCATGTAGTTTTAAAAAAAAAATACACATTTTTATACACATATAACAGATTATAAACAGACTTTTCTTCCCATAAACATCAGGTGCATCATATTCCTCCACGATTCCGATTCGTCTCCGAGACTTTTTTTAATCTAAACTGAGGTGACTGGCGTCCAGCTGTTGGATTTGTTCATCTGTGATGCTGATTTAATTGCAAATGTTGGTCGTAAACGAAGTTGCATATATGTCAGCATACATGTTGACCTATCTGTGATGAACACAGACAACATACATTCAGCAACTTCATATCAAAGACTGTATGACAGTGCAAGAGATCAGTGTGATGAAGCAGCTCCACTGCTCCGCTCTTCTGGAAAATCATTACCGGGATGAATTATTCAGAGGCAGCCAATGAGAAAAACAAAATAGGCAGCACAAACCTGACTTGACTTTAAACGCTGGTTTACATCAGAAGTCACAGTACATATCAAACAGACTGGAATCATCTACAGAACAAAATGGTTTAAGCTTCAGACGAAAAGCAGCTTTTCTCATCAACTGTGTCCCAAGTTTTTCAACTCCGCATTTTATGTTTCAGAAGTGTTTAAATCTACTTTTAGTTTCTGTCATTTCAAATTGATTTGCAATAAATAATAATAATAAAAGGATATGTAAGCCTTCCCTAAATAAACCTGGTGAATGAAAAAAAATTTTTTTTAAACAAGTACATGGAAGAGGAAGTATGTTAACCCATTTAGGCAGGGAAAGCATTGCCGCATTTCTACCTTTAAAGCCGGGGGCGCTGTTGCGTTATTCTACCTTTAAGGCCGGGAAAGCTTACACGACTTTTTTCATAAGGTTGTTTTGCACCAATTATTGACCTCTGCGCCAATTAAATGCATTATAACAGACATGTGAGAGTGTCGTCATGTTCCTCGTGTCATTGTTTTGAAGTTAAGTTACATCGAGAAATAAAAAAAAAAAAGTTAAGTTAAGTTTCATCGAACCAAGCATGGAGGACTTTCAGTGGGAAGACATTTCAGACGGGAGCGATTGTGAGGAGTTTCTTGGCTTTGATGATGCTGAAGAACGTGCTGACCCAATTGATGGAGATTTATGGCTAGCACATGTGTTTGAGGATGATTTTGAAGGGTTTGAATGTGAGTGGAAGACTGACAATTACCACCGTAATCAACGGAGAGATTTCAACCGCACACCGGGGGTGAAAGTCGGTTTACCTGCAGATGCCACACCTTTGCAGGCATTTAATCATATTTTTACTGAGGAGCTTTGGGCGCATCTCGTTTCCGAGACGAATAGATAGTGAGCAGGTACTTCAGACTCCAGCTCGAGCAAAGATGGCAAGGTGGGCACACGTAACTGTGCCAGAGATGAAAACGTTTATTGGAATGTGTATGGGCTCCTTCTGCTGCCAGTACGAAGAGATTACTGGCGATAAAATAAATAGATAAATAAATTATTTAAATATAAAATTACATTTTATTTTATTACTGTTTTCTAATTGAAAATAGCGCTGTTCCTGCACTTGACTTTTTATTTTATTTTATTACTGTTTTATTTTATTGAAAATAGCGCTGTTCCTACACTTTACTTTTTACATTTTCTATTTTCGTGAAGGTGTATGTAAATAAACTCAATTTCCAAAGAAAGCCACAGGTGTAAGCTCTCAAATACTTTTTGAATTTTGTTTCTATCTGCTACAGAGGCTGAGAAATCAATCATTTAGTGGGCGTTGACACAATTGCTGAATTTCCAGAAAAACTTCAGGTTTTAGGGGATCTTTCTGAAATCGCCCATAGGTTTTACACGCATTCTTTTCCAGGCGTCTTAGGCCTAAATGGGTTAATGGAGGACGATGAGGGATAAATACATGAATAGAATAGGGTTAATTGTTATATTGTAAATTAATTAGTATATGGTATATATTTATTTATGGGGATAGTTATATATATATATATATATATATTTACATTTATATTTACAAGGATATGTGTGTAGTATATATTTATTTTTGTGATTATATATTTAGGAAGTCTATATATGGCATATATTTATATAGGTGTATTGTAGTTAGGATATTTACAAACTGAAGAGTAGTTAAAAAGGGGTGGGAAACTAAAAAAAAGTATTGTACTTCTTCCCATTCCTTTTTCAAACAATGTGTGGTGTTTTGTTATGTATTAGCACTTTATGTGATTGAATTTTTTATATATTTTTTAATTTCTCTTTTTCTTTCTTTTGTATGTACAAATAGTTACATACATTTTCTTTTTTATACATGTTCAAAATAAAAATCTATCTATCTATCTATCTATCTATCTATCTATCCATCTATTGTCCCTCTGTCAGCAAAAGCAGCCGTGAGCCTACTTGTGAATTATCCTCAAAGCTTGGCACAGCTTTCCTTTGGAGTTTCTCATATTCTTTCCAGCTGAATCATTCCAGCCCAAACGGGTCTCTCCAGAGATGCTCTGAAAGGTTTAAGTGCAGTCTCTGGCTGCATCGCCCCAAATGTGTTGTACAAAGTTTTTCTAAAGTCCCTACTGCTTTTTTTCTTAGCAGGTTGCTTTTTATTGTTGTAAGACCAGCTAAGAACCAGATATTTATATATTATTTTCATATATCCCATTAGGTAAAACCTTAGAATTTCCTTGGAATCATTACCATACTTTATTGGAATCATTACTATACTGTGTGTCTTGAAAAAAAGGTGTGCCGTTATAGTACATCCGGCTGCAATAAACTCTCATATCTGTGACTGAAAGCTTCAAAAATAACAAAAACATAAAGTGGACATGAGCTCATGATCCTTTAAATCAGTTTGTAAACTTGTAAAGTTTACTTTCCCTGAAGGTTTTGTTTTTGCTCCAGTTCCTCTGCATAGATGTTGCTTCTTACTCAACTCCACTGTGTACACACGGCGCCTGGTGAAACCTAATCCACCCCAGTAAATTAATTGTGAATGGAAGCAGAGGGACCAAAGAGCATGTGTGGTTTTTTTTTTTTTTTTTTCCAAGATACCGCCCTCGAGGCGAGACTCACCTGCGAGATACAAAGCGAAGGAAATGAAGCGGTGATAGCGAGCCAGGAACTGCAGAGGCTCCTCCCTCTGCACCAAAGCCCCAAAGTAATCCGCGACTGTTTCACCATAGAAGAAGTAGTTGACACAAATCAGGAAATACCTGTGGCAAATGAAAGAGAATGGGTTTTCTTTCATTTCTTTCAAAGAGCATGTTTTGGTGATTATTGACTGAAAGGAATGCTGCTAGGTCTGGTGTGTGTGATACTGTGTGAGAAACTCTTTTTGTTTAGTGGGTCGCTGGGTTTATAAGTCTGCTTCTTACCCACTGTACATTGACCTGTAGTGCGTGTGTGTTATGAGGGGCGGCCTTGCTGAAAGGGGCAGGTTTCAATAGCTTTCATTTACTTCCAGCACAGCAGTGATCTTTGCTCCGGGCTGCACTGAACACTGCCTTCACAACCTGTGGGTGTGTGTGTGTGTGTGTGTGTGTGTGTGTGTGTGTGTGTGTGTGTGTGTGTGTGTATGCAAAGTATCAACAAAGGCAGGAGCAGAATATGCTCTGTGGGGGTAGGTGTGAGTTGCATATATAAAAAAAAAAAAAACACCTGCAGAGGAATTTAATTAAGTGTGGCTGCCAGAAGAAATAAGAATGGCTGTACTTGCATAAAGACAGATCAGAATGAATATTGACAACGCTTTTAGGCAACACGGGACCCTGTAACAGGTCACTGTGGTCTGGATGTTAACGTTAGCCATTGTATTGGCACATGTATTGAGCCCAAGTTCCTGTACTGGTAAATCAATAACATCAGCAGGTTTTTTCCATCTAAAAAACATGGCCAGAATCAAAGGAATAGTTTCTAAACCAGACTTAGAAAGACTAATCCATGCGTTTGTATCCAGCAGGTTAGACTGCTGTAACGGCCTGCTCACTGGGCTCTAAATGGGCTGTAAGACAGCTGCAGTACATCCAGAACGCTGCTGCTCGAGTCCTGACTAGAACCAGGAAATACGACCATATTAGTCCAGTGCTCAGGTCTCTGCACTGACTTCCTGACGCTCAGAGAATAGACTTTAAAACAGCTCTGCTCGTGTACAAGTCTCTTCAAGGTCCAGCACCAAAGTACATCTCTGACATGTTAGAGCCACATGAACCAACTCGGGCTCTGAGTACCTCAGGGAGGGGTCTCCTGCTGGGGCCCAGAGTCAGAACTAAACAAGCTGAGGCTGCGTTTCAGTTTGATGCTCCTAACATCTGGAACAGTCTTCGAGAAGATGGGAGACAGGCTGAAAACAGTTCTATTTAGCTGTGCATATGACACCTGGAAGTGTTTTATCTGCACTCTTCGCTTTTAAATTAATGAATGAATGCTTATTTTCTATGTTTTATGGAATGATTTATTTGCCTTCTTGTGATTTTATGTGTCTGATGTCTACTGTGAAATCCATTTTTCTTACCAACTTAGTGTCCTGAACCAAGGCAGCTCATAGGAATGGTAAACTCTGTAGCCAATGGTGATGATTTCTTGGAAACACTTGATTTGCACGGTCATGACCTGCGTCAGATGATGGGGAAACAAGCAGCATTTACAACATCAACAAAGGATCGAAACACAACATAAGTGGGAACCATAGTCACTTACCACCAATATGAGAGTGACAGGTCCCATGTAGATGATGAGGAAAAAGCCTGAAATCATGGCTAAGGACAAAACTCCTCGTATCCAGTAATTTTTCCATCTGTGAAATGGAATCATTAGATTATTACTAACATATTATAACCTTAAAAAAAAAAAAACATAATAAGTTTACTTGTTGATTTATGCTTTATTTGAATTTATAATCAAAGTCAAATTTATTTGTACAGCACATTTCATGTACAAAACAATTCAAAGGGCTTTACATAAAATAAAAGCATTGAAGCAGGGAGTGGAAGAAGCATTAAAAATACACAAAAGAATATAAAGAGAAACAAATAAAATCATTTAAATTAATTTAAAAACAAGCAACGGTCCAGATAAATTAAAAGATATCGTGCAGATTTCATGCATAGACACATGAGAACAGACATGTTTTTAACCTGGATTTAAAAAAGTCTCCATTTGGTGAAAGTTTAATCTCCACTGGAAGTTTGTTCCACTTGTTTGCAGCATAACAGCTAAATGCTGCTTCTCCATGTTTAGTCTGGACTCTGGACTGGACCAGCTGACCTGAGTCCTTGGATCTAAGAGCTCTGCTGGCTTTATATTCTCTGAACAGATCACAGATGTATTTTGATCTTGGATTTGTAAACCATCAGCAGGCTTTTAAAATCTTTTCTGTGACTGACTGGAAGCCAGAGTAAAGATTTTAAAATCAGAATCCTAATTATAAAAACATTATAAAACAGTATAAAAACAGAGCAGCACTAAATCCTACGTTAAGGTTAGTAAGTCATGATTGGCTGAGCCTCTGAATGTACTGGGCTGCTGTTCTCATTCATATCAGCTGAGTTAAAGTGACAGGAAGAAGAAGTATTTCAGCTGGGTTTATGGTCCAACCTCACACTGACACAGATCTTATGGCGGAGCCTGCGTAAGTGAGCATTTACTGCGCTTGCACTTTATCTTAGCAATGTGTGTCTCAGGGTTTCTGGGGCTACTTCTGGCTCCAACTCCGTTTCTCTCACTACGTGGAGAGCTAATAAATTCTAAAGCAGTATTTCTACTAGACCTTTAATTCTATACAAGATAACATTCTGATTATTTCTGTTTACGTACCAGGGTGTATACAGGTATAAACAAGTTAAATTTAACACTTTTTAAGACCTTTTAATACAACTTCTAAATGAAATTTAAGACCAAACGTACGATGGAAATACCAAGTATTTCCAAGTAAACACACTGACAGTATGGTAAAATGACGGTTGAGTTTAAGAACATCGGCTAAATGTGTACCATGCGAAAAGATCACAAAAATGTCATCACTGTCCTAAATTAAATTTATTACAATATTTTCAGAACATTTAAGTCCCATGAACAAATGCTTATAAAATCAAGTAAATATATTTAAAAAAAAAAAATACTGTTCCTTTCGAGCAAAAAGAAAAATACACAAATATTTAAGACCCATGCAATCTGAATTTAACACAATTTAATACTTTTTAAGGTCTTATTTTCAGGAAAATTGATTTACGACTTTTTAAGACTTTTCAAGGACTCGCGGCCATCCTGCATACATACAGAACATTAGTCAGATTAATGAGTCACGCCCACATCAAACACCAACACCGTGAAAGCCTTAATTACATCCACGTCCCTTAAATAAAAAATAAAACAACCCAGCTTTACCTGTAGTACCTAATACTATAAATAAGGTGTTAAATGACCAGCATACTCCACATGGCTTAATTAGACTTGCACTCACTTTAAATAGGTCCTTGTATGGGTTTGAGTGACCAGAGGACATTGCTGTTCTTGTAACAGATTGTGTCTGTGACGTATGGTAAATACCACCGTAGTGGTTTACCATAATAATCTGATTCATGTCTTAATACTACTGTGAACGCAAACGTACCCAGTGTGTTTGAGTTGGGAAATAAGTTTTCACAGGGACCGGCAGAACTTTGAAAGTGATCAAACAGCAGCAGGCAGACTGCTGGTTACGGTTACTGTGTTACATTACGAGCAAAAAAATGATACAATTACAGCCGCAAGGTTTAATATCCACCGTGGGTGTTATCCCTGAGCAAGGCAGAATGTCACGTCAACCCATGCCATTTGGATCAATCACAGCTGTTTAGTTGCACATAAGTCGATGGCTCTGCATTGATCTGACATTCAGCGATAAAAATCCGTTTAATGCTGTTGTTGAGGCATTTTTCAGGGGTTTTATAACATACTGGTACAAGCAACTGGAGACACAACACCAGACAAATCCAAGACGTACAGCGTCAGTGTGAGCATAACACAGGCCAACCTTTTCCTTTTTTTCTCTCAGGCTGCTTGTGACAGTCATGAGTTATTCTCTCGAATGGTCAACAACCTCGGAGAAGCCAGCCTTATATAACACGACCGAGTCTCAGGGCAGACACCAGCGGGGAGGACACTTGAGTGGCAGGCTGCAGATGAATGCCACTTTGTTGAGAGCGTATTCAACTGAATAAACATCTCAAAATGTATTTGAGATGTGTGCACCCGCTTGTAGATCAGTATATGGTTGGCAGCATGAGAGGAAGACTGAGGTGGACCAGAGCAGTCTAATCAGGAAGTCAAATGAGCAGCACAGAAGTAACAAATAAGGTATTATTTGACCATGAGGCAGATAAAGCCTGCATACTTTCATGTTGTTAATCCTCATTTTTTACAACTACTACCTGAGCGGGCTGTTAGCATGGCTACCTCTGTGTAACAGGGCTTTGTCCTCCGGAGTGTTTTTTTTATAACACACTGTGTGTGCAGTGTTTGTAGCTGTGAGGCACACTGCTGCACTGCCTGCTGCCTGCTGCCCGGGAGCAAAACAAAAGGGAGGAAACAGCGAATAGCTGCACAGGAGCCAATCTGGGCGCACGGCCTGCTGCCTGCTGTGTGAATGGAGAAGAAAAAACAGCTGCATCATGAAAAAAAAAGCTGCTGCTGCTCCCACTCTGCGCCGTAGTGCTCAGCCTCCCTCCATGACTCCATCACTCCCTCTGGTTAAAACTACCTCTCCTCCTCCACTCCGTGTCATTTTACTCATTCCATTCATCTACTCCTTCTTTGACTTTCCTTCTCTCCTTCTCCCTACAGTCTGTTCATCCACAGGTCTCTCTGCAGCACACTGACTCCAACGGCCAGCTCGCAGGGATTAGTGCCTCCCTCCTCGTGAGCCTTTAAGCCCTGTGACCTGGCCGCCACTCATTGGTTACACCCTCCACTTCCCGACTGCATGTAAAACAAGGCCTCGAACATTTGTGTTCAATCTCTGGAGCTGCTGCTGTCCTGAACTTCTAGCAGGAGGAGTCCCTCTGTCTGATCAGTCTTTACACGCCACACTGACCGTTAAAGCTCTGCCCACACACACATTTTCAGATTATCTTTCTCACGAGGTTTATTCTTATTATCTGGAACCTGAAGAGGAGTCAGATTATGGACAGGTCAACTGTTTTTTCCACTTTGTATTAGCCCTTTTTTTTTTTTTAAATTTAAAAATCAACAAAGCCAAATACCACAATGAATTATTACTAGGGCTGGGCAACGATTAAAATTTTAATCTAATCACATTATTTCCCTGATTAATCGCGATTAATCGCATTTGTACGCAAAATCCAAAAATGAATTCAAAAGTAGTGTATAGCTTTTAGCATTTAGTTTTATTTTAAATGTGCTGCCATATGAATGAAAGTGCCATAACATTTGTTGTGCAAACACACTTTTAACATCAGCATCTTTCTGTAGTTTTTATGTAGAAGCCTCGCTCCACTGTCTGTTTCCTTGAATGACTTGCTGCTATCAGTTGTGGGTTTTGCCTTTAAGTGATACTTTAGACTGGAACTACTACGCTGAGAAGACAATTCAACTTGGCAGTGTTTACAGATGACTTTGGTTCTGTCGACTCCGCCGTCTGGAAGAACTTTAAAATGAAAACGGCCGAGTAAAAGTTCCGTACCCTTCTCCATGTTTGGTGGATCCGACAATTACTTTCTTTTCTGGTTCCGCAGCAGACAGCAACAGACTTTTACAAAATAAAAGCCTGTGAGCAACAGACTTTTACAATAATAAAATAAATAATAAAACGGGGGTGGTCCGTGGCTTAGTGGGTTGAGCAGGCGCCCCATGTACAAGAGGCCATAGTCCTCGCTGCAGCTGGCCCCGGTTCGAGTACCGCATCGGACGGCCCCGTGCTGCGTGTCGTTCCCCCTCTTTCTGCCCCCCAAATTTTTTTTATAAAACCTGCCTTAATGTGCGATGAAATATTTATCGCCGTTAAATAATTAACGAGTTAACGCGATAATAACGAGTTAACTCGCCCAGCCCTAATTATTACATATATGACAGTTGTAGGGTTGCAAGTGCAGTTCCTTTGCTGGAATAACAATAGTAATAAAGGGCACGTTTCCACATCTCCCCAGCTGCAATCTATTTCAGGACCAATTAACCCACATGCATAATGTAAAGGTGATCAATCACTCTATGGGGTCATTTCACAATGGAGGGAAAAGTGCTCGTTATAGCAATATCAAGATTTTAACAAGAACTCGAGCCTTTTGTTGCAGGGTTGTTGAAATCACCCGTTCTCCACATTGTTTTGTACTGAGGAAAACAGAAGCTGGAACTGTGAACTAAGAAATCTGCATTTTTTTTATCTACTTCTGATCTAAAATCTTCACGTTCGTTCTACTCGCTGATACAAACAACACTTTCTGCTAAGAGGAGAACACATAAATGCCCTTTTTTTGGAGCTACCTCACTGAGATTTCCTTTTTTTAATTCATTTTTTTATTTATAAAACTGCTTCTGTCGCTTTTTATGCGGGAAAACCAACTGCAGAACTTTACAAAATCTTGTTGGAAAGACAGAAAAAGTCGGTTCCCACACCACATACTGCCCTTTATAGTCGAACAGCAGACCACTGCTCAGTACCTTTTCACCTTTTCCTTTACTACCATCTTTGGCAAAGCCTTCTGGGCTCAAATGGACATAGGATGATTGTGATTAGTGCCTTTCACTTCTAAGTAATTGTGAGGAGTGTGTACCTGGGTGGCAGCCCCTCCAGAGCTTTGTTCAGGCATTCTGGAGTGTTGTCTGTGTCTGCTGTGGAGAGAGGAACATCTGGAGTGTCTGCTTTGGCGTCAACGTCACATTCTCCCTCAGCGTCGCCTGGCAGGCCCAGCCTGTCATCACCATCAGCCTCCTGCACAGACACACAGAAGAAGAACACAAAGACGTTCAAATACTGACTAAAGATAGTGAGTCCTCACCTGAAACACAAACAGAGGAGTAACAAACAGCTGAGCTGATGGTTGTTTAATCGACCAGAGTTTAACCTCTCACCCGGGAGAATGCAAAACTGGTGAATGTGTAATCCAACGTTGGCTGGGATTCAAGTTGGTTGCTTTTATGTAAACAAAAGTATGTTAAATCAGAAAAATCCTCCAGGAATTGAACACAACACACAGTCGGTGGATTTTTTTTTCTACAAATGTGAGAGATTAGGACTTTAAGAATGAGGTTACAGTTACTTTTCAAATATTTTCTACAGAACAGATAGAAATTTTAGATTTAACTTGACCGTTTTCAGAGATCCTTCTATATTTCACAGTCCAGTCGAGCGTTGAAAATCTGAAGCGTTCCATAACAAGTCAACCCGAGAATATCCTCAATAAGTCCTTAAAAGGCAAAAGTCGGATTTGAATCTCACAAAGCTGAAGGACCACCAAGTGAGTGTGAGTGATGCAGGTTACGAAAGACAAGCGAGAAAACACAGAAAAAGGCCTCAAAGCACCGTAGAGTGGGACAACCAGCACACCACAAGCTGCATCCTCGTTGGTTTATGATAATATAATAATTATGCTTTTTACTTAAAGTAGAAATACTGCTGGCATTTTAAGTTTGACCAATTTCAAAGAAATATTTCTGCAAAAACAAACAGTTTATAATCAATGTCCTCTACAAATGATATTTGCTCAGTTAATACTTCTAGCTACTGAAAGCACTGCTTAATATACACACCATAGTCTCCTAAATAACTTTAAAAAGACGTAATGTTTTTTATTAAATCCAGCCCCTTGGTTTTAAAAGCTTTTGGCTCAAAGAGAGTCAAAGTCAACAATAATGTGCTGAATGAAGCACAAAAAAACCCTCTCTAGCACTTTTGTTCCATAGCTAACGCCAGAAATGATCCATCAGGTGAGTGCAAATGAGTTTTCTTGTTAAAAAGTGACTATTTTTAAAGCCCAACTCACACTTCCATTGTAGGATTAGGTTTCCGTCCTCACTATAGAGGCTTGCTGGTGTTCCGAGACATTTGCCTTTCACGGTTGCTTTCAGTCAAACGCTGCCAAATATGGTTAAATGGGATCATCGGGGTTAAATCAGAGAGCTTTACGTTTGGAAACAAGCTGTCTGATTGTGGCCCGAGGCAATTAGCTCGGAAAGCGCTGAAAATGGGAGAAGGCTGCCGCTGAGAAGTGTGTGTGTTGTGTGTGTGTGTGTGTGTGTGTGGGGGGGGGGGGGGGACGTGTAATAGTAGATTTCCACTCAGGTTTTAATGAGTAGAGGTTAAAGCCTGCAGGTTGAAACAGTGGAGCAGCTATGTGTCCTTTCTGGCAGTGCGACTGAAAAAGGAAAAGAAACAGCACTGGTCAGAACTCTGGAAGGCTGTCCTGGCAGAGAAGTCAAAGTAAGACGGACCGATACGCTCCTAGTTTCATTTTCTTGGCTAGAAATAAAAAAAGACAGTCATGAGCTAAATGCTACAGGCTTTCAGCTGTCATACATTAGATAATTAATAGGACTGGGCAACGATAACATTTTTTAATCTAATTTATCACATGATTTCCCTGATTAATCACGATTAATCGCATTTGTACGCAAAATCCAAAAATGAATCCAAAAGTAGTGTATAGCTTTTAGCATTTAGTTTTATTTTAAATGTGCTGCCATATGAATGAAAGTGCCATAACATTTGTTGTGCAAACACACTTTTAACACCAGCATCTTTCTGTAGTTTTTATGTAGAAGCCTCGCTCCACTGTCTGTTTCCTTGAATTTAGACTTGCTGGTATCAGTTGTGTGTTTTGCCTTTAAGTGATATTTTAGACTGGAACTACTACGGTGAGAAGACAATTCAACTTGGCTGTAAATGCAGGAGTTTTTTTTAAATTTATTTTGAAATACGTGCTTTTATGTTGAAACAAGTAAAACAGGAAGTAGTGCCGTGAGCTTCACACAGAGACCGAGGAACACCTGTAACGGTGATGTTACCTGCTAGTTTATTTTTATTTTATTACTCCATGCTTCGTGGTGTTTGCTTTAACTGTGTGACTGTGATGCATTCAACAGACTTTCACAATAATAAAACCTGCGTTAATGCGTGATAAAATACTCATCGGCGTTAAATAATTAACCAGTTAACATGTTTCAGGTAGTCGACACAAACTTCAGTTAAGTTTTCTTATAATTAAACTGGTCTGACAGGTATGGCAATAATTAACTAGACATGAGCTTCTGAGCTGTACAAACAAAACACTGAACAACATCATCATTTACAAAAATCTTCAGAAATATACAAATATCTGCAGCTGGATGCTCACAAAGAAAAGACATTTCGTGATGGTATTTCACCGGTAACCGTTCACTCATTGGCTCGTCTCACCTTCAGTAAGTGTTACTACAACATGGAGCAGGCCCAAGCTTCGATCAACACGTTCAAAACCAGCATTGGGCTGGCAGTTGGACAGATTTACATCTGAATCTCAGGACATAAACGCACTAGACCTCGTTTTCACAACTTTTTCCAAACAGACCAACAACCAGATTTTGGTTTGCTCAAACAAACAGAGGGAGTGCTCCCCAACCGTGAGACAGCGCTCAGGATCTGTGACCGTATTGGGGCCGATTGAGGTTCAAGGGATGGTGGCCGTCTGCCGATTGGACGGTCAATGGTTCCAGTCTTGGCTTTTCCAGTCCACATCGAAGAGTCCTTTGGCAATACACTGAAACCACATTGTCTGTGTGCGTGCACGCCATGAACAACCTTGGAGCCGTCCATCCTCAGAAGAGGATGTGGTACTGGTTTATGTTGATTAGGCGTCAGTTTTTTAAAATCATCTTTTATGAGTCATCGTTATAGTTCTTGTTCTCTGTGTACTTGGTGGATGTGGATGATCTATTGTGCAGTAGGTTGCAGTTATTCCACAGCTGTGTGAAAGATAAAACTGCGGCAAAGGAATCAGAGTTCATGGGTGTCACAGCTGAAACCGAGTTCATGATGAGGTTTTTTTTGTTCTGCATTGATTCATGCGTGTGCACTTGTGCGAGCACAGGCCTCACATCTCATGCTCTTACAGGGCCTTAACGATACTTCAGATGCATGAAAGTGTCACACGCAGAGCTGAAACACTATGACCTAATCTATGTGAAAGTACTTTTTAATTAAAACTGCCAAACAGAGTTAACCCTTAACAAAGTTTGCTAACTGCTGTGTCATCAGTGCAAACCAGAAGAGTGCTGCAAAATCTATGTGAAATCAATTTAATTTCTACTGCAGGATAAGACTAATCCTTGGTCTCTGAACACCTGCATCAATCACCAGCTTATACAAAAAGAAAACCAAACGACACAACTTAAAATGAAACGTGAAGGCGGCCACTTAGATATTCCCAGCAGCACATCCGTGTATTTCTGAGGTCTCTGAGCCAGAGACAGAAGTATCGTGGCTGTCCTGCATCTTAGCTCGCCTACGCTGTCATCTTTGTCCTCCTCCTCCTCTGGGCTATTAATGTCTTTGCTGCAGGAGCGGGAGGAAGGGAGAGGACGGGGATCCCATTAGAGGACAGGTGACGAGCAGCTCGAGCCACTTTTCACACTCAATCCAGCGGTGCTTGAAGCAGCTGCCGTGGTTGCTGTTTTAGAGCTTCAAAAGTGCTCGTATGTAGAGACTATTTCCAGAGATGAGAATGACTGTTAATCGATAAATGAGTTTATTATGAGAGAACTGAAAAGAGACCAGAGTAGGCATAGAAATGAGTTTTATCTTTGGTTGAGTTAAGAAACTAAGAGGACTATACTACTATACTATACTTGCTGATATATTTGTGTTGGGTAATTATGGCTCATAATTTGTACAGTTGTTCCCTGAATAATGTAAATCTCATGGTGATTCATGAGCCACAGCACTAATTTATTAATCAAACAAACCAAAATGAATGGCAAAAATTGTAAATGTATAATAAGCCAAACATTAGCATCACAACATTTAGATATATATCTAAATACACATACCAACCATTTCTGACTGCCAAAACGTAAAACTTTTGACTAAAACTCAGATTCCAAACTGAAGTTACACATCAAACCTCAGTTTTCTTTTAGGATGTTTGTATTGATGACCAGGATGAACTAATCCTGCAGCTGTGCCCTACAGGGAAAAGATGGCTTCCTGCTCTAATTGAGCCTCTTAGCGACGTAGGGCTGTCACAAAATGTAAAGCGAAAGACCTACACGAACAAATTTCAAGTCAGCTCTAGAAAACAGCACAACTTCAACCTAAAAACAAAGTGTTGCAGCCACATGTTTAACAACCGACTGATTAAATGTACCGACAAGGTGGGAAGAAGGAGCAGCTGACCACTGTTCAACTCCTCTTCCCACCTGCAAGGTCCAGAGCAGCGAAGAGCACCAGCACCTGGATACGGTTAAACGGGATCAAACTAAGCTACGGCCTACACGGACTCACTCATGCTGCAAAGAATTAGGTTAATAAGCAGGAAACACCGGCATGAGGCAGCACTGGCAGCTCGAAACATCTCAGCTTTCAACAGCTCTGCCTTTTTCTATCCAGCTGCAGCACAAAAGGAGAAAGAGCCACGTGGGACCGAACGCTCATTTCAGGAATCGATACTGTCGGATCAATGAAAAATCGCTCCCATTCAAGCTCAGGCCTGCACTGAGATTCATGACTTCCACCTTTCTCATTTCAACTTTGTCAAACTGATCTGTATTTGGACTGAAGTTTGCTTTGATCGGAGCGTCTGCATTGCACGCACCGTGCAGCCTGATGTCATGTGATGCTCGTTCACACGCGATCCCAGACAGTCAAGTTTGCCTCTTCCAATAAATAAAGCTGTGAGGTCGGGCAGAGGCAGAACTACAGATGAAATCAAAGGGAGATTATCTCATCCTACAGCTCTTTGCATAAGCAAGACTCACACCATCTGCGTGTTTACCTTATCTCACATAGATTTAACTATCATTTCCATGCGATTGTGGTAACTAGGGTTCACATCTCCAAGTTTAAGACCGGATGGTGAAACCATTCTCTATTGGGAAAAACATTTTATGTCATTTTTGTAAACTACAAGTATGTAGTTTAGTAGGATCTACTGGCAGAAATTGAATCACATTAAAGTTAGAAGTCTTGTTTTTTTTCTTTAGAATGAACTATTTAGATCGCAAAGCTCAGCGAGTCACCCCCTTTCATCCCTCCACCATCATATTTTCAAAAGCCACCGTAGTTTAGGGGTCAGCAGAGGGTATTCAGCTGGATCCGACACACTGGACCATTACATTTCCAACTTTGGTAATAAAGGGACATTTCTCACCAGGTTTCCCAGCAATATGTAGCCTGCATTAGACATTTCTTTTAGACATGGAGAAGCTGCATTCAGCTTCTATGCTCCACATGTCTGGAACAAACTCCCAGAGTGTTTCAGCCTCAGATCAGCTGAAACACTCAGTGTCTTTAAGTCCAGGTGACACACCTATTTTCAGCTGCATTTGAATAAAGCTCCAAATCTGAAGCTTGAGTTTTAAAACTTAATCACATTTTAACTACAGATTTTATCTATTGTTCTTATTTCTTTCTTTTTTGTTTAAAATTTAAATCATGCTTTTTATTTCTACTGTTTTAATGTATCTGTAAATCACTTTGAATCACCTTGTAGTTGAATTGTGCTACAAATAAACTTGCCTTGCATTAATGAGTAAGTAACACACAGAGTGAAGAATCTTCTGTCATCTTTTAATAGGCCACCTTCAGAATATTGTATTTCACCTGGTAAGACCCACAACAATATCCATCATATACATCTATCATCTATCACAGTGAAATGAAAGTCGAGTTGGAAGACAAGTGGAGCATTAAACAGCCTGATGTCACCACTGCTGCTGCTGCTGCTGCTGCTGGAGGCTTCAGGAACGGCCAGCCGGCCGGCAGACAGCCCTCCAAGGTCAACTGTCGTGTGCAGTCTGCAGCAGTCGCCAACTGGCCCGGCAACAGTGTGCACAGAATTATGGGAAGGGAAACGTGGAAGGTAAATACTGGCGTCAGAGAGAGATGCAATTTAGCAACACTCCCACCCCCCCCGTCAAACGTCTAATGTGTGTGACAACAAAGCGATCCTTTAACCTCCATAAAAGCCACGCACAGGCCCGACTCATCCGTGTTAGAGCCGGCCCGAGCCGAGTCTGCTTCTTAACAGAAACACCTAAAACTCGCTGACAAAGACAGGAAACCACAATTCTCCTTTTGCCACGTTCGTGAGTGCACGTTCGGTTTAACTCCAACCCAACTCTGTTTAGATCTCATATTTAGATGTTTATCTTGTGTCTCTTGTGTTTGTGTGAAGGTTTCAGAGGGTCAGAAGAATGGGATATTAATGAGATGACTAATGCCAGAGAGAGAAAATTGTAAATAGATTTAGCTCGGCAACAGCAACCAGTAATGAATACATAAAGAAAACGTGCACGTGATCAGTTTCACAAGTGGAATCTGTTTTTAGCCTGAACAGCTCCAGAGGGAACTGAACTCCAAACCAGGAGGGTTTGTGCCCGTCTGTGATCCACAGGAGGAAGTGACACGCTCTCTGATTCACGGTAAACAGGGAGCCGCACACACAGACGATTTCACAACATTAGATACTTGGAGTCATTTGAGAAATGGGTCAGACGTTTTCTGCAACAACAGCTCACAAAATAATCTGACAGACACGGTGTGAAGAAGTAGCTTTTCGGGTGGAAACTGAATATTCTCATTGCATTGTCATCCTTAACCCCTTTGCATTCCAGTATAGCTGGCCTACAAACACTTACACATGGCATACCTAAAGAAAATCAAGATCAAGTGTTCTAGAAACATACTTAAAAGTCCCAATTCTTCATCTGTTAGTTTTAAATCTGACCAAAATCAAGCATTTACTAAGATAATACGTGAAAATACGTGAGAGCTGAAGCTCAGCTGCTGGCTCACTGGAAACGATGCAGCAGCAGCAGTCTGTGGGAACATATTAAATAAATCATTTTTCTGGACTAAATGTTTTACTTCATTGGATTTTTGGGACCCTCATTGATAAGTGGATTATAAGGAGGCTTAATAGGTCGGCTGTCTGAAAGCTAGAATTTTGGCTTTGTTGGTTGTTGGCGTCGATCGCACCTGCTGCCGTGGTAACGGTATCAGGAAATGCTTTGCATCAGTCGGACCACAAGAAACTCAGCTTTGCAACGATATGCCACATGTGCAACCATTTCCACAGCGAAAGCAAGCCCTTTTCTTTTTAATCATTCATTCAATGAGTCAGTCATTAAATCTGTTACGGGTAAATAAATTGTGAAAATACACATCGATCAAACAGACACTAAGAAGAACAATTAAAGAGTTGGTGCTAAAACTGTCCAATCAATCTGCAAACATCTAATAATTGTCGCGTAAATCATGAGTCAAAGAAACCTTGGCCCACACTAGGGAGTGTTTTGGATTAGTCATCTTATTTCTTTCTGTGAAATGGCAACAGAATCCAGTTTTATTTCCCCCACATCACTCCAGATGTCATGTTCTGTCACACCATCAGTCCAAATGCCAAAGACAGGCTGAATGCAACATATGAGAGTTCACCCCGTTCAACCGTGCAGCGAAGTTAGTACACTTTTACTTTTTAAAGTACCTTTCGAGAATCTCTATTTAAAATATTGATGAAAAAAAAAACGAAAGCCAGAGGCATAGAATACCAACAAATTTATTTTTTCAGAGGCTACGAAATAAAGTCCCAGTGAACAGTGAGTTTTAAATTTGGATATCAAACGTTGCTCAAACTCGCTTTGCATAGTGAATTATGGGAAATGTTTGACTGCATCGTCTACTGCGCGCCACGGAAAAAAAAAAGAGAAAGATAATGACACTCTATGTAATGAACTATCTATTTATTCAAATCCGCAGATCATACCTGGATGCACAACTCATCTATCACATCTTGGTTACCATGACAGCACCCCTGCAGACACGCAGCGCCGCATGGGGTTTGTTTCTGGTTCTTTCTGGGTTTCTCTGCACAGTTTCAGACATCATGCAGAGCCTCAGTGGGTCAGCTCTTCCCCCCCCTGAGGTTCAAGTTAATCAGTGGACCGGGTGGGATTGCCCAACATCCCCCCCGCATACCTTACACAGGAGCTAAAAAAAAAAACACCGGAGTGGAGCATCCAGGTAGCTCGTGTAACCTTTGCAACAGTTCCACTGAGGGGGGAACTTAAGAGAATACTCAGAGGGGAAGCTGTTCACAGGCACGTGAAGACGGTCAAGGTTACAGTCGAGTAGATTCAAGATTCAAGACACTTACTTTGGATGTGGCTCATTCGTGCTAAAGATGTCCATAAGGACAAAAGGTGTGAAATAAGAGCTTTACTATTTCACTTCCACTCGGTTATTTGTGAGAATAATCTGTTTGAGTTTTTTTCTACAGCTGTGGTGACTTGTGCAGATGTGTCGTTTTGTCTTACAGCAGTCCAAAATCCAAAGATATGCAGTTTACCATCATATCTGACAAAGATAATTCCCCAGTAATAAACCAGAAAAGACCAATAACATAATGTTTACATAGTGGGGATAAAGACAAAGACTGATTTAAGGTTTCATTTTCTGTCGATTCAACAATGAATCACCTTTTAAATGTCAGAAAATGGTTTCAACCCCAAGCACCAAGAGCAATTTAAGCTCTTCTTCTCATGGTTCAGCGAGCAGAGTGGTCATCCTTCAACTGGCAGGTTGGTTGTTCGATCCCCAAGAGTTGAAGGCAGGGCTCTAGAGTGAGACCAAATTTGGTCACACATGCGACCTAATTTCTCAATGGTGCGACTAAAAGAAATCTAAAATAAAAGTCTCTGCAACTCTGAAAGCCTCCCTTTGGTTCAGCAACAGACACACATTAGGCCCACATCATGGTCTAAACCAATCAGAGATAATTAAGGGCGGGACCCCCTGTGGTCCAGATTTTCCTGTATGTTTGAAAATGAGTGTGGGCGGCTTCACCCAGTGGGCTCACCAGTGCAACCAGTGCAAAAACTTAGTCTAGAGTCCTGGAAGGAGTATTTGGGCAAGACACAAGACACTGAAACCGATATCCAAAATATCCAACTGACGTGGAAATACTGATATCCATCCAATCGCTAAGAAATCTCCTTTAAATTGCTTTGTTTGCTTTTCGATGAGCCCACTGACCGAGCAATTTAATTTACATTTATAAGTAACAGAAAATCAGTCATCCACACAAAACAGGAGGCATTCCTGCATTGGCTTCCTCCATTTTTTCCCTACATAAAATACATATTTTTCCTTGTCAGGGGTCTACGGAGAGAGGCAAATGAGGCAGATTTGTGGTTATATAGTCTAAAAATAGGTTTCCCTGCATAAAGACACTCTAATTCTGTTAGAAGGCTCCAGAAGAAGTGGGTAAAAATCTGTTTGGGTTGTTTTTTTCCAGCAGCTTATTGAGCTTTACACTCTTGACCTTGCAGTCACTAATAATAATGACTGAGCTTGACCTACCCACTGTTTGAGCTCTTCGGAGGAGTTTTTAATCTCTTAATTTGCATGAACACAAACGCGCTCCAGCAGAGTTCAATTTGGATTTCATTGGATTGATGGGCTTTTTTTGGTCATGATATAAGAGTAGAAAATTTAGAAATTCTGTGGATTAGAAGAATTACAAGAAAAGGAAGACGTTCAAGACAATTTCAGGTAAGAGCTAAGCTTCTGATTTCTTTGTCTCTTCTTATCATTCCAACGGGTCTTTTAATCCCACCATGATAACTGGCTGTAACTATCCTGGTCCAACTTTCCAGCTGGATCTCCAGCGGACACGGCAGCACAACGGTGATGAGTCCACTTCATGCCGACGGTGTGATAAGGTGTGACAATCCCAGACATGATAAGGACGTGAGGCTCACACCAAACACACGTCGTGGGTTCTTATTGCAGAAGCCGTTTCCGTGCCCGTGTTGCGGCTGCAGCGGGATTAACCAGACAGGAGCCTGCAGCTAACTAACTAGCTTACGTAGCTAACTTGACAACCAGCTAGCCTGACAACAACCTAGCGAACTTGTTTTCGGGGCGATGCCTCACATCGAAACCGACGTCTTTTTACCCGCTAGTGTCCACTTTACCTTGTCGCTGATATTCTCGGTGCTGTCAGGGTCCCCTCCGCCTCCACCTCGCTTCCTCAGCTCCGTCATGTTTTGCTCGGTTCTCCGCCGCCTGGACGTTAATGTGTCACCATAAGCCGACGCAGACGGCAGGAGGAGGGAGAGACTGTCGTAAAAAAATCCTTGAGTATCTTTTTTTTTTTTTTGCTTCTTCTCCAAATTAAAGTCCTGGATTTTTAACTTAAACCCGGTCCATTAAGGAGGTCGGCTTCCCTGAATGTCGACCAGCGATGTCACAGTGTACCTACACAGCTCCACAGGACACTAACGACTCCGCTGCGTGTGTTTGTTTATCACCGCAGTCTCTGCGATCCTCCTCCTGCCGCAAAGCTACAGAGAGTGGGGGAAAGCACTTCCGGTAGCAACTCAGATTTAAAGTTTTAGACTTTAGATGTATTTATATAATTCGAGGTAACACTGTCAGGCGAGTTAATGCTAATTAAGCTACAGATACTTAGGAAGGTCAAAAACATTGTATTCGTAACCTAAAAGAAGGTTTAGGGCGACTGTGTCTCAGTGGTTAGAGTCGGTCGGAAGGTTGGCGGGTTCGATTCCCACTCTCGCCACTCAAAAATAGATAAATAAATTAATTAATTAATTAATTAAAAAAAAGATTGGTGGAATTGACAGCTGGAGGCGTATCAGTCCACCTCCTTGTCATGGCCGAGGTGCCCTTCAGCAAGGCACCGTCCGTACCCCCATGCTCCCTGGGTGCTGTGAATGGCTGCCCAACGCTCCAGGTTGGCATCTGTCTCTATGAATGTGTGACCCTGTGCATGTGTGTGTCAACAGGTGCCAACCTGGAAGCAAAGGACAAATGTCGTGTGTATGACTGTATGCATGACCAATAAATCTGATCTTAAACGTCTTAAATGGACATACTAAAGCAGATGCATATGTAAAAAACTGTAGAAAAATAAAGTTTTCTCAGTTTTGAATGTGTGTGTGTCAACAGGTGCCAACCTGGATGGGTCAAAAGCGAAGGACAAATTTCATGTGTATGACTATATGCATGACCAATAAATCTGATCTTAAATGTCTTAAATGGACATACTAAAAGTTAGCAGATGTAAACGTAAAAAACTGTAGAAAAATGAAGTTTTCTCAGTTTTGATTTTTCTTCTTGTATGATGCTGCGATAATAATGATGACGATGATGATGATAAAAGCAAAACATCAGGCGTTAAGATACCATAAACACAATGTCAATTGTACAACGGCACATGTCACATTACACTGTTGTTATTTATTTGAAGGAAGTTGAGCCAAAAATGCAGAGGCTGTGTGTTTGAATATGAAGTCCACCCTGTACTAGCTTGTGGAACCAATAACTTTAAGTCATCATTTTCTGTGGTGTTATCAGTCTCTCACATCATTGTGGAGCAATTTTTCTCTTCTTTACAACATTCCTTCGATTCATTGAGGTCCCACCACAGCATTTAAGTCAGGTTGAGGTCTGGACTCTGACTGGACCATTGCAACACCTCGATTCTCTTGTTTTTTAGTCATCCTTTTGTAGATTTGCTGCTGTGTTTGGAATAATTGTTAAGTCACGTGACCACGTTTCAGCCTGGCTTTAGCTGTCTCACATCTGACTGTAGAATACTTTGGTATACAGAGGAGTTCATGGTGGACTCAATGACTGCAAGGTGCCCAGGTCCTGTGGCTGCAGAACAAGCCCAAATCATCGTCCCTCCACCACCGTGCTTGACTGTTGGAATGAGATGTTTGTGCTGATATGCTGCGTTTGTTTTTTCTCCAAACATTTTAGAGCGGAGACGTTGTCTCCTGCAACCGTTCCAAATAAGCCATACATGCGTCATACAGCTTCCTCTAATGATCGTTAACATTTAACAAACTAAAAGGCCTTTAGAGACTGAGATGTAGCTCTTGGGTTTTTTTGCAGTTTCTCTGAGGATTGCATGGTCTGACGTTGGGGTGAACTTGCTGGAACTTGAATGTTTTCTACTTGTGAATCTTCCTCACAATAGAATGATGGACTCCAAAATGTTCGGAAATGACCCTATAACCCTTCCCAGGTTGATGGGCAGCAACAATCGTTGCTGATGTCTTTCCTCCTTGGCATTGTGTTAACACACAACTGAATGCTCCAGACCAGCAAACAGCCAAAACTTCTACTTTTAAAGAGGTGCTCACACTTGCTGATAATCAGCTCACCAAGTGCATTTGCTTAGCAGCACCTGGCTGCTACTTAATCCTGTAGAAAAAGTAATGGTAGACTTAATTTTTCACTCACTACTTCTGCTTTTTGGTTTGGTTTTTGTTCTATAAATAATGACACAGTATGATATGTCACATGGTGTTATTATTCCATCTTAATCACTGGTAAAAAAAAAAAAAAAAAGAAAAGAAAAAACAGAAGATATATCTATAATGTCCTGATAAGCAAAACTTCAGAGCTAGAATAAGGTGTATAGATTCTCCTTGCTGACTAAGGTTTATTTTGAAGTGCGAGCCACCTGACTTCCGGTCTGAGCCTGTGTTTGTTTGTCTGGTTTCATTCAAGGTCTGCGGGGGAGACTCGCTCGCTCTCCATTCAGTCCATACTGGGTTGACCAGCTGCGGTACCAGACCAGCGTCTGAACTTCACAAACACACGCATGTTTATTCCATGTTTCTGGGTGGAATCTCCTTAAAACCTTTATTTCTAAAACTAATACCCACACGAATCTACACCACGAGCTGGAAACATTCACAGGAACGGTACTGGACTACATCAAGTTCTGCATTGGAAATGTGACTGTGGACAGAAACATCCGGGTGTACCCAAATCAGAAACCCTGGATGACCAACCAGGTTCGCGCACTCCTCAGGGCCCGCGACGCTGCCTTCACAGGGCCGCTCGAACTAACCTGAACAGAGGAATTAAAACAGCCAAGGCGGACTATAAGAGGAGAATAGAGTCCCACCTGTCCAGCAACAATACACGGGAGGTGTGGAAGGGTAAACATGGCATCACAAACTATAAAGGCTGTGATGTGTCAACAGGAGACCTGAGTGCGCCGCTGGCAGAGGAGCTAAACAGCTTCTTTGCTCGCTTTGAAACATCACATCAGCACTCATCTGCTCCAGCCCTGCCCCCACCCCCACAAGGGCCCTGCTCCTCTCCACTCACTGTACAGGAGCACGATGTCGGACGGGTGCTCCTGGCTGTGAACCCCAGGAAAGCTGCCGGCCCAGATGGTGTACCTGGAAAGGTGCTCAGAGCGTGCGCCCACCAGCTCGCCCCCACCCTCACCAGGATCTTTAACCTCTCCCTGGACCAGGCAGTCATCCCGCCCTGCCTAAAATCAGCCACAATCATCCCAGTGCAGAAAAAGTCTACCATCACCAGCTTTGACTATCGTCCTGTGGCCCTCACACCGGTGGTAATGAAGTGCTTTGAGAGACTGGTTCTTCAGCATATCAAGGTTTATCTCCCCCCAGACTTCGACCCTTACCAGGCAGTTTGCATACCGCACAAACAGATCCACAGAAGACGCCATCGCTTTAGCTCTCCACTCTGCGCTGAGACACCTGGAGCAGCGGCAGAGCTACGTTGGGATGCTCTTTGTGGACCACAGCTCAGCTTTCAATACAATAATCCCGGACACTCTCATCACTAAACTAACCGCCCTCGGCCTCCCGCCTCTCACATGTGCCTGGATAAAGGACTTCCCCAGACAGTGAGACTTGGTCCCCACCTCTCCTCCACTCGGACCCTGAGCACCGGCTCCCCACAGGGCTGTGTGCTGAGCCCCCTCCTCTACTGTCTCTACACCCACGACTGTAGCCCGGCCCACAAGAACAACCTCATCGTCAAGTCCGCTGACGACACCACAGTGGTCGGACTCATCTCAGAGGGAGACGAGGCAGCCTATAGAGAGGAGGTCCTGAAGTTGGCAGACTTGGTGTTCAGAGAACAACCTGGCTCTGAACACCAAGAAAACCATGGAGATCATTGTTGACTTCAGGAAGCACAGCACCGACCCTGCCCCCCTCTACATCAACGGCGAGCGAGTGGAGAGGGTCCACTCTTTTCGGTTCCTCGGCGTCCTCATCTCCGCCGACCTCTCCTGGGCAGAAAACACAAAAGCGGTCATCAAGAAGGCTCAGCAGCGGCTTCACTTCCTGAGAGTCCCCAGGAAGCACAATCTGGACTCAAACCTGCTGCTGACCTTCTACCGGCTCATCCATCCAGAGCCTGCTAACATACTGCATTACAGTACAGTATGGTACGGCAGCTGCACCATGGCAGACAGGGAGAGGCTTCAGAGGGTAGTCAAGGCAGCTCAGAAGATCATCGGCTGCCCTCTCCCCTCCCTGACGGACATCCACACTTCCCGTTGCCTCAGCAGAGGAAAAAACATTGTCAAGGACAGCTCCCACGCTGGCTTTGAACTGTTTGACCTGTTGCCCTCGGGTAGGCGCTACAGGTGCATCCAAAGCAAGGACCAACAGACTCAAAAACAGTTTTTTTCCCAAATGCCATAAACACTTTGAACTCAGACAGGCACTGACTCTGACTCTACATAGCGACCCCCCCCCCCCCCCAGGCCTTTCCTTTTCCTTTCCTTCACCCTGTGCAATACTCAGTACCGTGCAATATACCGTGCAATATCCTGTTATGTGCAATATTCTGTTATGTGCAATAACCCACACTGGAATGCATATTCATCCAAATATGTGGTAATATCTCTGTGCACCTACCACCACCCCTTTTGTACTATATTTTATTCTTTTATGTCTAAGATTGTTATATATATATATATATATTTTATTTATCTCATGTCTGCACTGAGAAAGAAGATGTTTTTAATCTCATTGTACTTGTGTATAGTGACAATAAAAGGCATTCTATTCTATTCTATTTCTATTCTAAATATGCAAATGAGTCTGCAGTTAAAAGGGACACACGGATTTGGACCTGGCTGACTGGCTGGAAACATGGCCCCAATAAGAGCTGTCAGTAAACATTAAAAAGCATTCTGAAACGCTTTTGAGAAGACAATTCAACACAAGAGTGTGGCCAAATATATCGGTGGTTCCCAGTCAGCTGTGTCTAAAATTCAGAGCAATACAAACAAATAGGGAAGGTTGAAAAAGAAAAATATGCTGACATATTGTGCTTGGTTAAAGGAAAACATTACGCACAATCACAAGACTCTCACTCCATCTGGGGAACTGTGGTGGGAGAGCCATAGTTTGGGCCTAATTTGCATCATCCGAAGGGATCTTCTTTTTTTAACCTAGTAAGTATGCAACAAGACAACGAGAATAAGCCTGCATGTTGTTTTAACAAAGCCTGGTTACAGAATGAATAAAGTTTTGGAGCGATTGAGTCAAAGTTCTGACCTTAATCAGGTAGAAATGTTGTGGAAGGACCTAAAGTGAGCACTAAAAGCAGAAGTTCCCAGACACTAACAGATCGTTTTTCCTCAAATAAATAATCAAAGAGTAATATTTTCCTGCCCCTTGCTTAATTGTGTGGAAATCAGTTGCTGTTTTATGGTGGTCTTTATGCAGAAAGTTCCAAAGTGTTCAAGCTTTCATAAAAAGTGTGTGCGTGTGTCCTCTAGTTTTGACAGATTACCTCAAATCTTCAAAAAGCCTGAAGAATTTAAAAAAATAAATAAAGAAATCAGACACAAAAGCCTTTGGTGGTAAACGGCAATTATTTATTGAAATGAAATTAAAAAGAATAAGTACCAGATCTATTGCATTATTGTAACATCTTGTTTCCGTAACATGGGCGGGGCGTTATTCTACTGTTTCTTCTCTTGAAGGATGTAGTGAACACAAATATACAAGGAACATTCAGCTATCACAGATTGCACACCAGATACTGTAGTAATGCGGTCTAATATAAGACCACCAAAATAATCCAGGATTTTCTTTTTTTGTCCCCCCCCCCCCGAACAAAGGGTACAAAAGTCCACCTGGAGTCGGGGACGTGATCTGCGGCTCTGTACACAAACCTGTCAGTCGGTTGCTCGCGGCAACCGGTCACACAATACCTCCAAGGAGAGAACATAGGCAAAACAGCAAAACAAATAAAGAAAAAAACCAATCTAATGCTGAGAACATGTACAATGCACTGACACAGAAAGTCAGCTGTGTTAATAAACATGCAACAAGTAACAAAACTTGCTGAATCGCAGTAATCATTAAAAAAAAACTAAAACCAGTTATAATTGCATAAATACTTTGTACAGTTCATTTATCTGCAGTGAAATGCACGTCTCTGCTGAAATGACAACGTAAACCTGCGTTCAATAAAAACTCGTGACTCCTCTTCTCTCTCATTTTTTTTTCTTTTTCTACAAGGTGCAAAGTAACTCTTGATTGATAGAAGCCGACTCGGCCCTTTCAGCTCGATGACACGATTGCACGCTCGATTACAGTACGGAAACGCAGATTGATATGAGAGGTGACGATGAACACGGGGCGCATTTCATGATGACGGGACCCGCGGGGAAGGATGATAAAGTCCTTTCTTCTGCTTTTACACGTTTGAGGCTGTGAGGACGAGTGGGGAAAGAAAGCGGCACCCTAACGCACAGTTGTAGCCCACAAAGTGACAGAAGAACAGCGAGAGAGGGGAGACACAGAAGACAAAATCTGTGTTTCTAAAGACAAAAAAGCCTCATGGAAGGGGAAAACATTGTGAACTTACTTTGCAACAGAAGAAAATAAAGCCTGTGATATTAACGTCCAACAGACAAGAGTGTCTATAGATGTCGTTAAAACCAAACATGTTTTATTCCTCAACTAAAACCTCCTTTTCCACCGTGGACTATTGATTTCTATGAAGTTACAGTACTGTGCAGGAGTCTTAAGCCCACCCAAGAAGCTTAAGGAAGACAAACAGGGAGAAAAGGCTGAGCTGTGCCAAATGACACGAGAAGTGGACTGAAAAAGAGGGATGAATCCTCCCCAGAGCCCGGACCTCAGCATTACTGAAGCAGCGTGGGATCATGTTGGCAGAGAACGGAGCAAAAGTTTTCCTGGAAATATAGGAATGAGAGGTGGCTCGAGACTTTTGCACAGTATTGCATATCTACACCACAATAAATATAATTTCTATTAAACGCAATGAAGAAAGGAACACTGTAAAAGAGCCTACAATCATTTAAAAATCCGAAGCTTTTCATCTTTAGATGAAATCAAGGGCCAAACATCCCTCTTTTTAGCCTCAGAGTGGTTATCACATTTTTCAAGATGAATTCATTGGCTCATCTTCGGACATGAAACGTTTCTGGAGACAACATGGACTGCTTTAATCCAAACATGTCAGGTTCCAATAAAGTAAATATTGGGAGACATAATGCAAAGCAATTCAGCCTTCCTGAAGACATTTGTAGCTTTAATTGTGTCCTTTTTGACTTTGCCGCAGGAGCTGATTTCACGTTCTCAATCTGTCCGTCACTTTAAATTCGTTTCATTTTTCCCCACGGCCCTTACATTTAAAATCACAAATTAAATATAAGCTCATCAAGGCTACAAACCTCAGTTAAAATCTTTTTCTTCTGCGCATTTGTGCCACAACCGACGCATACGGCCCTGCCTCTCTTTACCTGCTCTAACTTTGAAAACAAACCATAAATATTCGAATTTCATGGTTTTATGGTCTGAATGATTATCTACATGAACCGAGACCACTCTTTGATCGGCTGCAGCTACCAGGACAGAGGATAAAGTGTGTGGAGTGCGAAATGCTTGCTGATCTGCTGAAATAATGCCGCAGGATCGAGTCTGAACCAGCAAACAAGATAAATAGAGACGTCCCTTTTCTGTGTGCATTCAAGAAGCTGCTTCGTCGGAGGACCGCGATGGAGATCAAACGCAGAAATTCAAAGAAACAAAACAAAATAAAAAATAAAAACAGAGTGAATGGAGTGATATGTTTAAAAAATGAAATCAGAAATGATAACCTCCAGTCTTCAGGAAGCAGCAGCAGCAGCAACAATAAAAAAATAAAAAATAAAACCTCCAAACCAAACAGAGAAGATGAAAAAATTAAAAAAAACAGAAGAAAAACATCAGAAGAAAATCAACAGTTTGGCAAAAAGAAAAGAAAAATGGAGAGACAATCTGATGATGAATCTCTTTGACGGTGGCGGTTTGACACTGTGGGCGACACATACAAAACAACTCACACTTCTGTTAACAGCAAAGCGCTCTGGAAATGATAAAAAAAAGACAAAGAAAAGGTGATTTTGCATAACTCCACCCACAGACATTAAACGCTGACATTCGTGTCCCTCCCTGTGCCTTGTGACGCAGACTACACACATTTGTTTCTGTTCTTTTCTTTTAAAGCCAGGAGTGGTTAGTCACAACGCTAAGTTACAGGCAAGTTGTTTTCTTTTTTTTCTGTTTTTCTTTTTTTTTTCGTATTGACCTTAATTCTTGTTCTGTTTGTAGAGTTAAAAAGGCCATGGCAAGTATTTACACTATAAACAAGTTATTTTAATAGTTTCAGGTGACAGAAGGAGGAGGCTCCACGTTTCTGCTCTCCAAGCGAAAAATGGCGGCTGATTGTTTTCAGACGTGCTGCATCTTTTTTTATTTCTATTTTTTATTTTTAACCCCCCTCACCTCCAGGTGATGAGTGCAGGTGGTCAAAGTGGTGACGGAGTTCTTCATTTCATCTCCTTCTCCTTCTGTTATCCGGTCCTGCCTCACCGATGTGCAGCCTGAACATCCTGTCAGCATGTTACAGTACATGTGGTTACTGGGCGTTTGAGAGAATTAACGGGGGGAAGCCGGCGGAGTTTTGGGGTTATGTGGCAAGGCAGATGGAGGAATGAAATGCTCCTCGGGTCAGAAGGAGGCGTTTCTCTTTGAGGTGGAGCTCAGTTTCTGCAGCCGTCGTCGACGCTTCGCTCGTGCTGCAGGTTGTAGTAACAGTTCTGACAAACCCGCACAGGTGAGGAGATCTTCAGCCTTTTGATCTCCGACTGGAAGCGACTGCACCTGCAAAACAGGGCGAGATGGAAAGGACATTCAGAGAGAAATGGTGGGCGGGAGAAGAAGGCAAGAGGCACGGAGAGATGGAGGAAGAACAGATACGGCCGTGAGATTCACAACTTCACGAAACGCATCTTTAGTTCCGCTCAGAGCGAAAACGTCATGATGAACAGCACATCAGTGTGTATGAGCACACATTAATCTGCGCTGTTACCGATTTTAAAGAAATATAATAACCAACACATCTTAACATAAAGCTCTCAGATCCAACTGAGAGCTTATATGTAAAGAATCTGACTTTTGTTCCAACTGAAATCATTTTTTTCAATAAAAACAACAAGAATATCTGCATTTCTGAAGTGTCACTATTTGAAGGAGCAGTGTGTAGGATTAAATTAAATCTGGTGGCAGCGGGGCTGCCGATCAGAACCGAGTGAATTCCCTTTCAGTGCATCATCTGAACTCAATGACAGCCCAGATGAGTCGACTCATCAACTGTGTCCCTCATTCACAGAGCTCCGTTCCAAGTGCTTTAGCCTACATTTGGTGCCTCTTCAGCAACCCTGTCAGCCTCATGACTATAGTGATGCAACTCTGCTCATTGTTCTCTGGGGTCTTTGTTTCTCAACCGAAAATAAAAAGACTCAAAGAAGCCACTTTGACTGCAAATGGTCCGAATCTTTTTGGAAGAAATCTAAAGGACTCTGGCTGTCGGGTGTAGAATCCAATGAGGCCTGGGGATCACCGGAATTAAATTAGATGATGAGATCAAAAACATAGGCTAAAAGGCAAACCAATTAACAGCTCTGTCCCAATTCTATGTTTAAGGACTTTTTAAGGCTGTTTAAGGGAATGAGAGAAATGATAGAAATGCAACTCAGTAAATCTATAACTGCAGGTGTAAACCCTGTTCTTCAACAGCACGTGTACACTTAGGGCCTCATTCTGACAAATGCTTTCCATTCTAACATTTTCCAGTAGGACGATGACCTAAAAGCTTCCTCATGAATAAAAACTCGGCGCTGCGATGATCTTACTTCTGACAGAAAAGCTGCCCGCAGTTCCTGCAGTGGTGGCGTCGCTCGGTGAGGGAGAAGCGGACCGTGCAGCCGGAGCAGCTGTCCACCACCTCGTCCTTCACCCAGTGGTCGGCTGCTGAGCGGCCGGGCTGATCGCTCACTGACCAGCTGAACACGCGGCCGCGCCAATCCCCCACCAGGATCTTACTGTGGTCCCTGCAGAGCGGAGAAAGCACGGAGAGACGGAGGCTTACAAGGAGCACCGGTCGTTTAGGGAAAAGAACGGTGAGAGGCGGCAGATTAAGAAGAGGCTCGGTCTCACTCGGCCGTCTTACTTGGAGATGGCGAGGGAGGTGATCTCAGCTGGGTGAGCATTGTCCTTGCGATCAAACGCCGTGTGCATGGTGAGTTTGCTCCGGAAGACCAGCTGGCGCTCCCATCTGTGGCCTGTGAACAAACGCTGCCATTAGATCAGTGAAGCAAACCACTATTCTAGGCAGTTTATGCTGTTCTCTTAAAAAGTTTAAAAGATGGGAAAAAAACCATGTCATGAATATCAACTCATCGCACACAGACCTGCCCGGAGCTGGTTATACGTCCGTGCCTCCATGGCAGCGGGATGGAGCGGCTGAGGCACCGAGCCATGGCCTCCATGAGACAGGTGAGGGTGGGGGTGAGGATGAGGGTGAGGGTGAGGGTGAGGGTGAGGGCCTTTGCTTTGGCCTTCCGAGTAGTTGACGAACACAAAGCCATCCTTCTCGTCGATGCTGAGGGTGTCTGACCAGCGGTGAGAGTCGTCAGAGCCGCTGTCCATCGACCACGATGCTCCGGCTCGGGCTGACGGACCTTATGGGTATTTGTTAGTCAAGAGTTAAAAAAAAGTGGTTCAAACTAAGAATAATAATAATATATTTTATTTATAAAGCACTTTACATCAACTTAATGACCTCAGAGTGCTACATTTTAAAACTAGCATTTAAAAAAACCAAACAAATAATGAAGCCGACTTCATCAACACACAAAATATGCTCTCCTCCACAAAACAGAAGAGCGACCTATTTAATGGACATGAATATCCAAGGCAGGGAAAATTAAAGAAAGCCTTTATTTGGTATTTACAATGACTACCAGAATGTTTTTTACGCCATAGATCACAAATAAGTATCAAAAAGTTGAAGTGGATGTTAACGTGTTGTATAAAATGCTCGAAAATAATTCAACGGAAAAGTTTGCCTTTTCATTTTTCATATTGTGGAATAATGTCGATATTCACTTAAAAATGTGAATTTGTTTTTTGCTTTTGAAAGAGATTTTTTTAAAGCTTTTTTTTTTTTAGCTATGGCTACAAGGTTTTCCTCTCTTTGTTATCATCACTGTCAGAGGGAGTTTTTCTTCAGGACAACAGAGGCTGAGCAAATCTCAGCACTTTGCTTCTGCTCGTCCATAAAAATATTTGAATTTCTTCAGATCTTAAAACTAATTTCATACTTTCTGCACTTTGCGCGGTGACAGAATGAGCTCGAATGGATGCAATAAGCGGAAGTGAAGCCGGGTACCTCTGGGTCTGTGGACGGCGCTGCCCGGCTGGCTGCCGCCGCCTGTGGAGGGGTTGCGTGGCGCTCTGGGTTCTTGACTCAGACTGGGCTCGTCTCCATCTGACTCGCTGCTGTCATCATCACCGTTATGACTCTCACCGCCTTCTGAGGGGACCAGGACAAGTTGGGACAAATTCATTCTTCAAAAACACAATCGCACTTTTGTGCAAACGCTTTGTGAAGATCGATCAAAAAAAAAAAGCCATCCGCTGATCCAGCAGCTGACTCACCAATCTTCTCATCGCCACAGCAGTCGGGAACATCGGGTTCCACCGGCTCTGGAGCAGGAGTTTCTGGGACTTGAAGGAACTCCATTCTCCAAAACTGAAAAAACATTTTTGACCATAATTATATCACGTAAGAGAAAAGTAGAAGAAGGCCTTATGCAAATACTGATGAATTGTAGAAAAACAACCGAATACTTTGATCTAAAAAACATCTCAGCAGCTGCATTTGAAGAGCTATTGCTGTGTGATGGCCACACAATCGGTAACCCCACACACCAACACTTTTTCATTCTGAGTTATATATATATATATATATATATATATATATATATATTTATACACATACACAATATACATTGTAGCACAAATATATGGGTTGTTTATTTTCATTTGATGTACATTAGTTCTATTTGTAGCACGCACATTTAGTTAGCTTTTGTATGTTTAATTTAGTCAAATACTTAATTTGTTGTGCTTTCTTTGGACTGGGCTGAAACAAAGCACTCTGGCTGGCACACTCCAATCCCAGATTGATTGGGTGATACCATCTAGAGTTCCATGGGGGAAGACTATGGAGTCTTCATTCTAATTTTTGAATTAGTTTTCTTTGCTTTTGTGATTTGCTTATTTTGTTAACTTTGTTTAGTTATTAGTCATTTAAGTTGATTCTTAAGCTAACTGTGTTTAGTTACTTTTGTTAGTTAGATTTGTTTAGATGTTTCCCTCAGTGTGTCACTATGGTCTCATCAGCCAGTATTTAAGTCCCCTTTGTTTGTTGTGTGTCAGGTCAGTTTTGTTTGTTTTTGAACTGTTAGCTTGAGCTTATGTTATGTTAAAACCTTGATTTTTGGCTTTGAGTTTAGTTTCTTCATTTGACGTCTTTTAACTCATTGGCTGCCAGCCATTTTCAGTGCAGAGACACCCATACTGCCAAGTGTTTTTCAGTATTTTGACTGATTTTCCAAGACCCACAGAAAAGTGTGTCTTATGACTATGTACACACCGAAATTCCCAAAAGAAAGAGTAGACTCTCTTCTTTCATCAGGAAAAAAAAGTTTGTTTCTACCATTTTCAGTCCTTTAGTAATAGACAGTAGAACATAGGTTGGTTTCACCAAAAACAGCTGTTTGACCCAAAAAATGGAGAAAACGAGCTCTTTTTTTTTGTGTGTGCAAAGTGGCACTGCTGCCACCTAGCAGGTAATTTTGCCAGTATATTCTCTGTTTAGTGTTTACAAGCCTAAGATTTAGTGACGAACTCCGCTAGATTGTCCCCCAGCCCGCTCCATTAAAAAACACAATTGACGTCTACAGACGTCTTTGGCAGTGAACGTTTTTTTTTTAAATTGACGTCAACGGCAACCGAAAGAGTTAAGGGCCCTGCAACTATTATTTCAAGTTTGTTATTTTTGGGGAATAAACCCATTTTTCTTGTGACCTCGTGCTCGACCGGCTCGATCCCTCACATGCTGCAACAATGTCGAGTTAGTGATGACAAGTGGTATTCTGGAAGATCAAAGTGGGTTCGGTTACCCTGACGACGCCGTCCGAGTGGCCGGTGACGATGACGTTCTGCGTGTCCCACTCGTTCATCTCGGACACGCAGCAGCACAGGATCTGCTGGCTGCGGCCGGTGAAGGTGTTGGCGCTGGCGATGGGGCTGCCGTTAATGCTCCACACGTGAATGTAGGTGCCCGCGCAGGACACGATGTCCCCCTGCAAACACACACAAAGCCTTCCATCACGTCTACCCTGGAGTCAGTGCAACAGCAGCAGGAGATGAGACCCAACATCACCTGTGACCTACAGTTAATAAGCACTCTGTTGGAACAGTGTAACACACATATGGGACCGTTTGTTTGGCGAGTGACAGATGGGACGTGTGAGATCCGACTCACCGTCAGCTCATTGATGCACAGGGCGGAGACGGGTGCCCGGTGTCCCCTGAGCTGCGTGACGAAGGAAAGCTTGTTGAGGTCCCAGATGATGCACGTTCTATCCCGGGAGCCGCTAACGACTATATGGTACGCTGACGATGCCGTCAGAGATGTTACAGCATCGGTGTGGCCAAGCAACGCCTGTGACGAGAGAAAACGGATCGAACTGAAACATTTGATATGGGAAAATCAGAGAAACTTAGTTTTCTGGTTTCTGTGAAGTGTCATCTTTAGATTCCTCTTGCCTTTGATGTCGCAGGCAGGAAGAATATATTGAAAAAAAAATGCTGCAGGAGAGTCGGGGAGAAGAGTTTCTGTGTCTGTTTACCTGTTTGAGAGTCAGGGACTTGGCCCTCTCCTTGGAGGTTCCCGTCTCCCACACACAGATGGCCGTGCTGGTGCCACCGGTGATCACAAGCTTGGGGTTGGGACATATGGCACAGAGGATCTGACCCCACTCTGACAGGCACTCGTACACCACCAGCGCCTGAGACAAGAGGGACGTTCGAGATGGAAGATCAGTGGATGGTTAAGGGTTTTTCAGGTGTCTCAAAAACTAAGGCTGTCACACCCCGATCAACACAGCCACTGGTTTCTACTGAAAAGCGTTTCAGAGTCTTGAGAAGACCGACAGAGAACATGAAAACAAACTTATCATTCAGCATAAGAGACGAGAATGAGGAACCTTTGAGCTGATGTCATAACAGCTGCTACTATCTATTTCAACGCCGTTATCTCAAGATCATGAGTTGATCATTCAGTCATCTAAAAAGCCATCGTCTGTTTTCTCGTGGATGATTTCATCGCATTGCTTTTGTTTTTACATCACAGGACGGTTATGAAGAAATCTCGAAACAAGCGGCTGGTTGTTTGATCACACTTCATTCTAAGCTTTAAAGATGGCTGAATGATCATGGGGGTCATCCATAACTGAACAGTATGTCAAATCCTAAATGCACGGCCTTGTTTGCTGAAGTCATTAGACCAGACAACAGCGAGGATGAGATGGCGACCGACTCCTTTTCTGTTTCAGCCCGCAGCCGCTCAAATAAATAAAGCACATAGAAAGACATCAAGCTGTCCCCGTTTGCCATCTGATATTAGCAGCTTTTATCAGCTGCTACAGATGTCAAGATGCCATCTTCACATCCAGACCACCTCTGATGTCTGACAGCGAGGAGAGGAAACTCTTTTGTTGTCTTGCATTTACAAAGTAATAAAAAAATCTCAACATAATTCATTTGAGAGGTTTTTGAGGGTAATAACTGCTTCTATAGTTGTTATGTTAAAACTAAAAGCTTCTAACCTGCGGTAGGAAAAAAACAAAAACTGGCACACTCTGCTTCAACTTAAAAAGCTCAAGAAGCAGTTTTCGGTGTCACTTGAGATGCAGTTGAACCGTATTTGAGGCCTCGCGCAGAGCAGAACCTGCATTTTTCTTGGAGCACCAGCAGGGGGAAATAGTGCAGTGCAGAATATTTCACATTGACTTGGCAGCTTCAAAGTGATATCAGCAGAAACCCTGCAGTCATCCGAGTTGGCAGTGGCACTGCAGAAAAATCACAGCTCCTAAAATTAGAAGACTAGAAGTCCTGATTCATTAACACTGAAGACAAAGTCAGCAACGATGCCGAATAAACATTATGTGAACATAAAGACAATAAGTAGTGCACATGTGATCGTCTCATACTGCGTTACACCACATGCAGAAGAGTTAAAGTCTGTTGAACAGAGAGGTCGGGGCTTAGAAAGAGTGTCGTTAAACCTCTGAGGAACAGCCTGTTACCACTGACCTTGTCGGATTCGTAGTTAGCCAGCCGGCAGCAGAGATCAGCGTAGCCCCAGGCGAAGGTCTTGCTCCAGGTGGGTGGAACCAAGACCTTGTTTTGCTCTACAGCGAGTATGCCCTTGTCAGTGCAGACGATCTGTCCCACGGGCTCCTTCAGCTCTGAACGAGGGAAATACGAAGAAATATATGAGAGCCGAGTCGAAAGAAACCCTTTTAAACGCAGTATTAACATAAGATCTTTACAGTATCAACAACATTCCTTCCCCAGAGAGGAGGTTTTACTGCATGCAGAATGCTCTGGGTCCACAGTTTGAAGAAGAAAGTTCCCTAAAGCAAGTTGGAAGGTTACCAGATTGTCCCTCTGGATCCAAACCCAAACAAGCCTGACGAAAGCTACCCGCCACGACACTATTAGCATGTCTACAGGGCAGGAAAAACACAGGAGCACTGCGGTCTTTCTGTCTGGCGGCCTTACCCAAATAATTTACATTCTCAAATCTGTGGACTACACTCAGAGAGCAAATACACATTTAAATAAAAAACAAACGACACGAATACCAACACACTCAGTGACTGGTATGGTTTGGGTATCTATTGTGTGTTTTAAACCAGAAATACTTTGTGCGTTTCTATAGCAACGTCTAAGTTTCCCTTACAGTAAAGAAACAGTCAGTTACATGTGACACGTAAATAGCTGGAGGTTGGGATAGCTGGGGCTGACCGATAACACATTGATATGTCTGCAAACCGCGTGCAAATGAAAGAGAAAGCGTCTGTAAGAACCTTTAACAGGTGCAAGAGAAGGTCTGAGGTTGTCCAGATGGTGGAAGAAGATCTTGTCGCTGTTGGAGTTGGGAGGAACGCCTGTCACTTCGCCGTTAGCTTTGCTGCGCACCCGTTTAGGAGGATGAGGCTTCTTAAACAGCTGAAACACACACGTCAACAATTGTGAGACCGCTTCAAATATTAAAAGCCAAAAAAAAGGAAAGATTGCCTGGTAACCGACCCATTTTTACATGGCTGGTTATATTTAAGGGGTCTAAAAATATAGAACCAACAACAAATGTGCAGGGTTGTCAGCCTGTGATGGTGGTAGCTGTAAAGACTCAGTGTTATTGGCATTAATGGTGGACATTAGGCAGTATCTAACCTGTTTGGGGATTTGTCCAAAGTTGTTTATGAATCCTATGGTGGCCGTCTCTTTGAGGGGGTCGTTAATGTTGTAGATGTCCACCTGACCCTCGTAGAACAGATGGTGGAAGACATTCACGGCCTCCACAGCCGGCGGACCCTGCTGCTTGTAGCCGAAAATCAGGTCAATCCATTCGTGAAGGTGGGCAGAGACGTAGTCACACTCCAGCGCCTGAAGCCGGGGGGGGCAAGAAAAGCGTGAAGGACACGGCGTCTTCAATACTCAGAATAACTGTCCTGAGTGGGATTTGTTCTACCTCTCTGTGGACTCTGATGAACTCCCGGGGGTCGCCCTTCGCCCACGGTGGGAGGATGACGTCACCCAGCTTGGTGCCGTTCTGTTTGGCACCTGGTGCATCGAGCAACACAAGCAGTAAACATCAACATCGATTCATTCAACAGTCTCGGCGGAGTTTTGTGCTTTTCTGAGCCATCTTAAGTCAAACTCTCCGATGCTCACCCAGGTCGAAGTTGTTGGAGTTGAGCAGAAACTCGGGCAGATAGAAGAACTCCGGGATGAGCTCTTTGACGTCAGCCATGTTGTGCTTGGAGGCAGACAGCCAAGCTTCACGCACGCTGTGGAACATTCTGTCAGCCAGGTCAAAATGACCTCCCTGGAAATCACACAAACACACAGGCAGATGGTTTCTCTCCTCAGTCCAGACACAGAGACCGTCAGCGGCTTCACTAAAACTGTGTCCACGGCTACTCTTTGCAAACACAAAGAGGAAAAAAACCACTTCCATCAGACCTTATGGAGTAGCGGCCGCCTTTAAAAAGGGTTTTACTGAATTATTCTTTCTTTAACTTGAAAGAGACGACTTTGTGACGTCAGATACACTCAATCGAAAACGGAAGTGACGATCAAACCTGAAGTCTGAGGAAAATCTGCGTGAAGGGTTCCATCCGGACCAGATAAGAGGCCACAATCATGGCCGACGAGTAGTGGGTGCCATAGTGGTATGCTGGTGTTTCACCTGGCGTGACAGAAAACAATGTTTTTACTGACACTGAAGTTTTGTAAGGTTCTAAATGACATCTTACACGCACAGGTAATATCTAACATCATCAGTTACTGAGGCATCATCAAATATGTTCTTTGCAAGATTGTAAAACAACCATAAAATGCAAAAAAATCGAAGTCAGACTGCTTGAAATGAAACATTTCCTTCATTCTAATATAGTTGATTGAACTCAGCCCCCTCACTCAGTGAATGCAGTGTGTTGACTTCTCTCTGTGGTCTTACCGTTGGGGTCCTCCCAGTCCTTGTACCGCTTCTTGTACTGCGTCAGACGGTCGTCCGTCTGGGCGCCCATCGGCTTGGCGAGGTTACGGAATGTCTTGGGGTTGTTCAGGTCCAGTTCCTGAATGTCAAACACAACTCGATCATGAACAACTAGATCTAAGTGCTGTCTGCTGTTGTTTTGATTGCAATATTACACCCCGGAGGATAAAATGCTCAGCCACCTCTGCGTCATAGTCAGCCAGGATCCAGGGGAAGACGGGGTACTGCATCAGGTCGTTGTACGAGCGTCCTGCCAACGTGTTCAGATGCATCAGGTACTGGAAGTTGCTGATCTCTCCCCGCTGGAACAGAGAATACACACTCGTCAGTGAGGTTTGTATGTGGATGAGTTCATCTGAGTATAACAGAAATGCTCTTTATGTTGTTGAAATGAACAAGAAGTTAATCCTGGCTCTTACTTCCCATCTTTGAGTCACTGACTTCTCACCAACCAGCGTGCTGAGAAGTCCGGATCTGACAAAACCAGCAGAGAAGACATCATTAGGTATTCTTATCAACAGGAAAATTATATCTGCATTTGTTAAATGGTGCTTGGTGTGCTTTCATTTTCTTCCTGGGTTATTAACTTGATTAATTACTGCAGAACACCCGAATCATTCTGTATGAAAATGCATTCAACACCAGGAATAACAGAATACAGAGAGGGAAGTGCAGTTAAAACTCGCAGATAAAGGAGCCCCGTCTGAGCTGTAAGGAGGGCTTACCCTTGTTCCACGCTGGTGTTGGGCCTCTGGCCTGAAACCGACTCTGAGCTGTCAGCCAGTGAGGGCACCACCGCCAAGAACCTGCAGGGAATGACACATCGGGTTTGTTGGAGTACAAAAAAAGACAACACAGGCATTATCCTGAATGACACTGCAGTCTTCTGCAAGTAAAACGCAGCAAACTGCTGCTTGTGATTCAGTTATTCAGCGTTGTTGAGTGCTTAATAAGCAGCAGTGGCTCAGCAGTGTGGAGCTCAGTTTACTTTGTGTTCGGTACCTTTGATAAACTTTGTTGCGGACCCCCTTCTGGAAAGCTAACAAGTAGTTCCTGCCATCAGCTGAGAAGACCTCCACTGCCATCGGCTGAAGGAAGAAAGCACACAATATCATAGGCTGTGAGAGAAAGATTAGTGCTGCAGGGGCTGGGCTGTTCAGACTTTATAAGCTACTCAAATATCATGTAAACTTCTTCTAAATCCTGATATTGGAGAGGTCTGTGTTGATTAAAAGAGGCCAGAATACGCTCTTTGAGGTATCCCTTTTCCCCTCAGTGTATGCAGTACGCAGCTTATTGAGCTTGTAAATGTTCTGCAAAGTCACAGAGAACACGACAAAGCGAGTTACTTCCTCCCACAGACCGCACTGCTCCTGCTTTGATAGGGAAGTTTATTGTGCAGGCATTTCTTCTGTCACCCATCTAAATCACCGTATATCCTATTTGCCTTTTGGAAAGTGGTGTGATTTATGCAAAGAACTGAAAGCTGCTGCCAAATCCACCATTTCAACAAAGGGTTTCAGTCAGGAGGTGGAAACAGGTACTGCGGCATTGAGCAGTATGAGCAAAAAAGCAGTTCTTAATATAATCAAAATAAAGTCACGTGCCTTTAAATGAGCATATTAATTGTGGCTGCATTGTGTGTGCATTCATGCTAACCTGCAGCAGGTAGCGTCTCTTATGGACCTCCTTAATGTCCTCGTAGGCAAAGATGCTGCAGGTTCTCTTCAGCTGGCTCTGGCCTTGTCTTGCTCCCCTGGGAATGATGGCCTCGTGCAAACTGGACATACAACACAATCATTTCACCACGAGCGCTCGGGTTCACATGATAAAACAACAAAATGCTTATTCAGAAATCAAAAAAGCCGAATGCTATGCCTGGTAGAGTGTCTTTAATTTTGATCTAAATTGCTTTAAATCTTGATGTCTGTTATTAAACAAAGTTTAAACAAAGAATTTCTATTTGAAGTTCCCGGAGTCCATTATTTTTTGTTAAATAAGTAACCAGCTAGTTAACTCAACAGTTTACCCTTTAGAATAAAATGCATTGGATTTTCAGGATTGTGTGGCATCTACATAGAGGATAAAAGGCTGAAAGACCCGAGGAAAACATGACTAGATCTAGCAGCCATCTGCTAGCAGTCGTTCTTTCCCTTTTTTGGCTGTTTTCCAATGGCGTCTCACAGGAAAAAGCAGAGCTCCCTTAAAAGATAAAATATGTAAAAAGCTTTGCTGAGCTCAACAACGCATGCTCCATCAGCTGCATTACATCATCCCAGCAGTAGAGGCTCCCACTGCAGTGTCCAGAGGGATGATGTCATCCTTTCAGAAAAGAAGCGTCGCCGTGCCGTCTGTCGGCGGCAGCTTCACAAAGTTCTGAGCAGTTACAGCCCTCACAGTGGTCCCGGCCGGGATGTAAAGCCACAGATACGGAGGCATGGACCTACTTTGGCGGCAGGGTGTCGATGTCCCTGATCTCCCTGGACACGGTCATGGTGTAGCCGTCGATGACGTAAAAGTGCTCTTTCCCGAACAGCAGCAGCCCCTCGCTGGTGTCCAGACCCTGCACTCTGGCACAGCGGTACATGTGCTGAATCTGGAACAACGGACGTGAGAGACAGGCATCAGATAATCAACTAAAGTTTAGGGAAGGAAAAAAAAAAAAAAAAAAAAAAAGTTACTGGATTGTTTTCCAGCTGGCAAAAAATCTGCAGTGGGATTTTACTGCTGTGCCAGTGACTGCTGGTGAGATAGCTTTGTACAGATCAATTTCCCACAGTAGATTTAGTGGATATGACAGTGGAAAATAAACATTTTAATGGGGAATACTTCCATTGTCTTCTTAGTAAATAAAAGATCTGCAGTGAAAAACAATCAATACGACTACATACAACTAAGCCCAGATTCTTTTTTCTTTTTCCCCAAACACACGAACATCTGGTCTGAGATGAGATGAGAAGCACAACAGCAGTTTGTCACTTTGTGTCTTCCTCTTGTTTAAAGTTACTCATTTGTTACTTTTCAGTCAATAAAATCTGTGCAGCCAATAAAAAAGTAATAAAAAGCTTTTTTTTCCACTCAGCAGAAGAGTTTTAATGCTCCACTTCAATAATAATTCTCTCATTTAAAACCCCTTTGCATGAGTAAAAAAATCCCAGGACTGGACACCCTTAACTGTACTTTGCATCACTTAATCAAATAGAGAGATGAGAATATGACCGTCTGCACAAACGGGAAAATTCAGGGGCATCTGTGATCATCTATCATGCCGTGTGTATCGGCTTGTACGCATTAATCTAATTAATCACATGATTTCCCTGATTAATCACGATTAATCGCATTTGTACGCAAAATCCAAAAATTAATTCAAAAGTATAGCTTTTAGCATTTAGGTTTATTTTAAATGTGCTGCCATATGAATGAAAGTGCCATAACATTTGTTGTGCAAACACACTTTTAACATCAGCATCTTTCTGTAGTTTTATGTAGAAGCCTCGCTCCACTGTACAAGAGGCTATAGTCCTTCCTGCAGCTGGCCTCGGTTCGAGTCTTAAATCGGACAGCCCTGTGCTGCGTGTTGTTCCCCCTCTCTCTGCCCCCTGCTTCCTGTCTCTCTGAACTTTCCTATCCATTAAAGGCACAAAAGCCCCCAAAAATTATATATATATTAAAAAAAAAAAACAAACAACTGAGTTAATGCGCGATAAAATATTTATCGGCGTTAAATAACTAACGAGTTAATGCGATAATAACGAGTTAACTCGCCCAGCCCTAATTTATAGCCATTTTAACACTGAAAGTTTCAGGAGATGTTCCATCTTACTGTGTGCTACTTTCCCACCTTCTCTCCCTCCTCCAGGAGGCGCAGCAGTGACGTGTTGTCGGTCCTCTGCTCCTCGTCCGGACCCCCTGACTCCAGCAGCTGCTCCTGGAGCTGCTCCTGACTGTCCTCATCTGCGCCGTCCGCTGTGGAGCGAGACCTCTTCAGGGGAGCCTTCACCAGGCCTGGAGAGCACAGACAAAAGGGGCGAGACAATTTCTACGCGGAACAATGTTGGAGCAGTCGTGGCTGAAGAGGAGACCAAGAAACCAAACAAAGATCTGCAGACACTTTTAACTTTTACTCATTCACACACATTTCAGTTTTTCTTCTTTTTTCCCCCTTTTTTGTTTGAGTAAATTCTTCCTCCCGTGAAAGAAAGATGAGAATCAGGCGGCGGGGCTTGTGAAAGCCTTAAAAAGTTACACGCACTGTATCGTGACGCATCTTCGCCGGTGTTGTGCTTTTACCTTTGACCCGAGCGATGGTGTCCTCTCCGTGCTCTGGCTCGTGTTGGGTGGTCTCGCCCTCCGTGCTGTGCTCCACAGAATGCTGGTACATGCCAGGATTCCCAGAAAGCAAACGCACGTAGTATTCCTTACTGTCGTAGCTGATGGCTCGCCGGTAACGCAGAGGCTTCTGCAGAGGAATGAGGAGGTAATGAGGTTGTGCAGCACTGCATAATCTCGTTTTATGTTCATATTTTAAAAATACCTGGTTTTGTTTTTGCATTACAGCCTCTTAGTTTTAAAATTTGAACAAAATGCCTTCATGCAAAATGCAAAAAACAACTATACGACCAGATTTGACCAGGTCAGGGTTAGTTTTGTTAGAGTTGTAAAGACTTCATTCTCAAAGATGGTACTTTTCTACAGATTTCCTGTTCCTGAAACTAGATTTCTGTCAAAATCACAGCAAAATATATGTACAGACACAGCAACTCCTAATCTTTTTGGGGACTTTTGATGAAAGCTGAATCACACAGAGCAGAAATGCAGTGCAACTATAGATCAAGACAATGAAACAGTTTCACTCCGTCTACAGCGGAATCAGTGATGTCACAGCAAGCCGTTCGGACGCGTCGCCGCAGATGAAGTCACATCAGTTTTCTGCTCCGTGTGCCGATTTACAAACATGTCTGTTACCATCATGCACTCACACCAGAGAGCTGAATTATTTCATCCGGAAAGATACCTGGGCAGGATCAAGGACCCAAGCGAGAGCTGAGGGGACAAGGGGCACCAGAGGAGGGGGGGAGGGCTGGAGAATGCAAACAGAGGAAGGATGAAAGTGATGACAACAAAGACGTCCCACCCTGGATGTCTCGACACCGCGTGGCACCGTGCATTTTTGTTTTTGTGTGAATTTTAAATGTCAGCAATTAAAAAAAACGGAAAGGAAACTTTGGCGGACTAAACTTTCGACGATATGACATGTTTACGACCATGTTTAAGTTTTAATATGAAGTGGCAAGTGTTTAGTAAGGTACTACGCTGATATCTTTTCAACAGGTAACTTTATGGAATTTGGATCATTCGTGTAACATTTGTTCTCTTTCATAATATTTCGCTCGATGTCTCACTATGGGATGCACGCCCCCGCTGCAGACCTCAGAAGCATCAATCTCATTACGCCAATCCTGATTGGCTGGTGAAACGTGTCCGTCCGCACCAGGTAGTCCCACCTACCTTAAATACCTCCTGCGGACGGCACCACGTCATTCAAACACCTCTTCTCACTCGGAGCATATCTCGCGTCCTCTGGCTAGCTAGCTTAACTGTCCGCAGACGGATCTTACTCAGCTTCTGTCGCCGGGCGCTACCTAGCCTTGGATACATTTTGCTTCGTCGGTCACACCAGATCGAACTCAGTGCTTTCCTCGCCTCTCCACGGCTTGGCCAGCACTGTCCTCGGCGCCTCACCACGGCTGTTCGAGTCCCGAGCGTTAGCACACCAGCTATCCTCTCGGCTTCACAGTTAGCACACCAGTTAACTGCCTCAACTCCCTGCCTGCACACCAGCTCGCGAGGAATGGAGGACAAAACCCCTCACACCAGAGGGCACGGAGACTCCGGGGCCCGTCCCTGTCGCTGTGGGAACAAGATATCGAGTAAAGATCCACACCAGGTCTGCTCGAGCTGCCTGGGGCTGCAACACGCCCGGCTGGCTATCGACGTCCCCGGCTCGTGTCAACACTGTGCGGTGTTCACCATCAAGAGTCTCCGCAGACGGCTAGCCCGCCAAGCTAGCTTGTCTGGACATGACCCCTATCTCCCTTCCGACGGCGCCGCCGTCGAGGGTGGAGAGGAGAGAGGGGTTGTTGCGGTGGCGGTACCGGAGGCTAGCGCCAGCTGGGGCTCCCAGCTCGACCTAGCCGCGGATCCCCCGCAGGAGGAAGACGTCCTATTGTTGGACTATGGGGACGATGAAGATGCCGCCTCGGACCTCCTCATATCAGAGGATGAAGACGAGGAAGACATCTTCATCACTCCGGCCCGGGCTGCACAGCCCACGGCCTCCGTCGCCTCTCGGGATGGAGATGAGAGCAGCACACCAGCTTCTCCCCTCGCCAGCTCGGACATGCTCGACGTGTGCAAACGCGCTGCTGCCCGGCTTTGCATCCCCTGGCCTGCTGTCGTAGCTGAGACCTCCAGATCCCGCTACGAGGGGAAGAAATTGCCCTTGGCCAAGAGCGCGACGAAGCAACTTCTCCCCGTCTTCCCAGAGCTGCTGGATGAGGTGGCGCGCTCATGGAGAGACCGCCCATACAGCAGCAGGAGCCCGATTCCCGGGGCCTCGTCCCTCGACTGTGAGGCGATGGAGAGCCTGGGTCTGCTCCGCATGCCTCCGATGGAGCCACTCGTTGCAGCCCACCTTCACCCCCGGCTGTCAGCGGTGTCCTCCCGGAGCCCCAGTCTGCCGTCCAAGTCCGACCGTTTTCAGTCAGCCCTGACTGAAAAGGCTTACAAGGCGGTGGCGCTTTCGGCCAGAGCGCTCAATGTCCTCTCCCTGCTCACGGCTTACCAGGCTGAGTTGTGTGAGGATTTTGGGCAAACTCAGGACCCAGCTACGTGGGAGGAGATACCGGTCATCACCGACCTGTGTCTCCGTGTCCAACGCTGCGCGGTCCGGGCCACGGGAAAAGCGCTGGGGACGATGGTTCTGCAGGAACGAGCGAGGTGGCTCAACCTCGCCAACCTGTCAGACAGAGAGAAGGAGGACGTCCTGGACATGCCCATTGTCCCGGAGGGGATTTTCGGCTCCGCGTTGGACTCGATGCAACGGCGGTGTGAAGCCAAAAAGAAGGAGGATGAAGCTCTCCGGCTCTGCCTCCCTCGAAAGTCCCCGGCTCCCTCTCCGACTGTGCAGCGTAAAAGCTTCGCACAGGCCGCTTCCCAGGTTTCGCAGTTTAAAACGCCCAAACAGACGAAACCCCAGCTCGCCCCGGGCCCCCCGCCCGCTCGGGCCGGCTGGCCCAGGAAGCCCTCGGTCCCGGCTGCAGCTCCGCCGGCACAGCCCGTGCAAGCTGTCTTCAACCAGGCCAGGAAGAAGAAGAGAGCGGCCTGATCGCCCCTCTCTTCACCGGTGATGCAGCTGGATGTTCCCCGTTCACCAGCTCCACCTGTTCGGCTTTTGAGCGTGCTCCCGGAGGCCCACCACGCCCCCGTCTCCCGGCTGCCACGGACCGTGCCAGAGCAGACCGGGGGAGACGGACATTTGACGGCGGAGGGTTCAGCAGTTGCCCCTCTCTCATGTCCACAAGCACGCACAAGCACACACATTTCTGTAAAGAAAATAAAATGTGTCCCGCTGCAGCATCCAGGCCGAAGGCCGAGGGCTCAGCTAACAAAAGCCAAACAAAATATCAAAATAAGCAGCGTGGTGGTGACGCCCGCTGTCCCCCCTCGGCGAAATGCCACGGCTTTCCCCGGGGCGAGGGGTGTGTGGGCCCGGCCGCTGCTCTGTCCTCCCGGGCAGAAACGCGCAGCGTCACCCGGGGGTCATGTCACTGTTCCGCCAGGAGAGGGCGCCGTCGCACCGCGGCTGGGGCCTCTCACGGCGGAGGGGCTGCGGTGTGTGTCCACTCTCTCCCCCAGATGGGAGCGATGGGCCGCTCTCGCAGCCTCACCCTGGGTGGTAAAGACGATCTCGAGGGGCTACAGGCTGCAGTTCGCCGCTGTTCCCCCGCGATTCGCCGGTATAATATACTCCCAGGCTCAGGGAGAGTCAGCTCGTGTTTTACAGGAGGAAATCCTCTCACTGTTAAACAAAGGAGCAATCTGTGTCGTACCTCCCGCACAGTGTCAGAGCGGTTTTTACTCCAGGTATTTTCTGGTCCCCAAACGGGGGGGGAGCGGAATTCGCCCTATCCTGGATCTACGTGCTCTGAACAAATATCTCAGGAAATACAAGTTCAGGATGCTAACACACGCATCCCTGCTGCGTCTTGTGAGACAGAACGACTGGTTCACTTCTGTCGATCTGAAAGACGCGTATTTCCACATCCCGATATATCCTCCCCACAGAAAGTATCTGAGATTTGCTTTCCAGGGGATCTGTTACGAGTACCGCGTGCTCCCTTTCGGTCTGTCCTTAAGCCCGAGGGTGTTTGTGCGGTGCACGGAAGCGGCAATAGCCCCGCTGAGACGGCAGGGCATCCGCTTGGCCACATATCTGGACGATTGGCTGCTGTTGGCACAATCGGAGCAGGAGGCCAGGGCGCACACGCGTATTCTCATACGACACCTATCCGATCTGGGTTTCGTGATAAACGCGGAAAAGAGCATGCTGTCCCCGGCACAGGGCATAATCTTTCTGGGATTATCCCTGGACTCGGTGACTTTCACAGCGCGTCTCTCGGGGGACCGAGTGAAAGCTTTCAGGGCATGTCTCGCGCTCTTCCGTCCAGGCAAATCTGTTCAGTTCAGATTATGTCTGCGGTTACTCGGGCTGATGGCGTCTGCCATACTCGTAGTCCATCTTGGCCGGCTCCACATGAGGGAATTCCAGCTCTGGGTGGCCTCATGCGGGCTGGATCCCGTGCGTCATGGCGCACGGAGAGTGCTGGTCACACCGGGGTGTGCCAGGGCACTGCGCCACTGGCGGGTCCCGTCCTTTCTGACCCACGGGGTGCCCATGGGTTCCGTCCTGTCCAGGAAAGTGGTCACTACGGACGCCAGCCTGACAGGTTGGGGCGGAATTCTCGAGGGCCGGTCTGTGAGGGGCCGCTGGAGTGTGGATCTCCAGCGCTCTCACATAAATTTTCTGGAACTTTCAGCGGTGTTCCTCTCCCTGAAACATTTCCTTCCGTCTCTCATGGGTCACCATGTCCTGGTGAGGACGGACAATACGACTACGGTGGCGTATATCAACCGTCAGGGGGGATTACGCTCCCGTCAGTTGCATATGCTGGCACGCAGACTGATCCTGTGGAGCTGTGGTCGTCTCCTCTCCCTGAGAGCGACGCACGTCCCGGGAGTCCTGAACACGGGTGCGGACCTGTTGTCCAGGGGCGCGCCGGTATACGGGGAGTGGACTCTGCACCCGGAGATTGTGGAACAGATATGGGCACGTTTCGGCCGGGCCGTGGTGGATCTGTTCGCATCGAGAGACAACACGCAGTGCGCGCTGTTTTACTCTCTCCGCAGCATGGATGCTCCCCTCGGCGTAGACGCACTAGCGCACGCCTGGCCGCGCGAGCGTCTTTACGCATTCCCCCCCCTGGCCTTGATACCCCCCACTCTGTCCAGAGTGAGGGAGCATGGCCACGCACTGATTTTGATAGCTCCGCATTGGCCTGCGATGCATTGGTTAGCGGAGATATATCAGCTGATGTGCGCTCAGCCCTGGCAGCTCCCGCTTCGCAGGGACCTGCTGTCACAGGGGGGGGGAGCGGTCTTCCACCCACACCCAGAGCGCCTGGCACTGTGGGCCTGGCCCCTGAGTGGCTAAATCTGTCAGCTGTGGGTCTTTCACAGCGGGTGATTTCCACTATACAAAACGCTCGAGCCTCCTCCACTAGGTCTCTGTATGACTGTAAGTGGAGAGTGTTTGAGGGGTGGTGTCACAGAAATGGCCACATTCCTTTTCAGTGTCCAGTAGGAGTGATATTGTCATTCTTGCAGGACCTGATTGACAAAGGAAAAGCTTTCTCCACGGTTAAAGTGTACTTGGCGGCTATCGCCGCCTGTCACGTGGGTTTCGGGAAGCTAACAGCGAGCCAGCACCCGCTGGTTTGCTGCTTTATGAAGGGAGCGCGCAGGCTTCTCCCCGTGTCCAGACCGCTGGTACCACCATGGGATCTGGCCGTGGTCCTGAAAGGGCTTAAGGGCCCTCCCTTTGAACCACTGGAGGGGGCAGACTTGAAACACGTGTCTCTCAAGACAGTGTTGTTGCTGGCTTTGGCTTCGGCTAAACGGGTCAGTGACATCCATGCGCTCTCAGTGCATCCCTCATGCGCTCAGCTCTTTCCGGGGGATGTGAGGATGATTTTGAAGCCCAACCCGGCCTTTGTGCCTAAGGTGGTGGGCTCATGTTCTCCTATTGACCTTGTGGCTTTTGCTGCCTCACCAGGTGAGCAGATGTCGCATGCGTTATGTCCAGTCCGTGCAGTGAGCACTTATATGGACAGGACGAGGGGTTTCAGGAGGAGCGATCAGCTGTTCGTCTCCTGGGCTAACCCTCATAAGGGGAAACCTGTCACAAAGCAACGTCTATCCCACTGGGTGGTGGAGGCGATTGCTTTGGCTTATACGAGTCAGGGTTTGCAGCCACCTGTGGGCCTGCGAGCGCACTCGACTCGGGGCTTGGCCGCATCCTGGGCCTTATTCAGGGGAGTCACTGTTCAGGACGTTTGTGCTGCAGCGAGTTGGTCCTCGCCTCTCACTTTTGTCCGTTTCTATATGCTGGACGTCTCCGCTCCGTGCGTGGCTAGAGCGGTTTTGCTGTCCTGATTGGAACAGTGTACTTATCCCTATGGGTTGGTGGACGCTGGATAAGCTTGTCTGGCAATACGGGAGCAACCATATCCCATAGTGAGACATCGAGCGAAATATTATGAAAGAGAACTTTAGGTTATTTACATAACCCCGGTTCTCTGAGTAATATGAGTGAGATGTCTCACCAGACAACCCTTCTTGCTTGGGCGAGTGAGAAGAGGTGCTTATCTTGAATGACGTGGTGCCGTCCGCAGGAGGTATTTAAGGTAGGTGGGACTACCTGGTGCGGACGGACACGTTTCACCAGCCAATCAGGATTGGCGTAATGAGATTGATGCTTCTGAGGTCTGCAGCGGGGGCGTGCATCCCATAGTGAGACATCTCACTCATATTACTCAGAGAACCGGGGTTATGTAAATAACCTAAAGTTTCCTCCCAATAAACATCTCCTTTCATTTCAGACCAGCTGCCTGCAGCAGCTTAATATGAGGCTCACGTGTGTGATGCAACAACACACAATGTTTGTCTGGTTGAAAAGACGAGTCACTACAGGCTGTGTGTTTCAGCTGGCTTGGAACCTTTAAGACTTTACTAGAAACTCCGGATCAAATGGGAGACTCTTAAAGGGGGACATCTGCTGCATTTGAGGCTTTGAGCGAGGCAAAGCAGCCAAAACACTTAAAAATCAAAGGCAAATGAACAGTAATAGCATTCAAGGGCATGACTTCATAAAACACCCTGCGACTACTCCCTGAGCATGACTGAATTATTTATTAGGCACGAGGCCTCGGGCTTTGAACTTAATTTCATTGGCTCATGAAGAGACCCTGAGCTGATAAATGCTGTCTTTTCATTAAGGGTTCAGAAAATTCTAGAAAAGACCTCTGTGTGGGGCATCTTTGGGAACAGCAAGGTTTAGGTCTCTAATTCTATTCTTAAGCATTATCTCTTTAAAATCACAAGAAAAATATCGGTTAGATTTGTCATAACCATTGTCGATAAATCGTGGGCATTTGAAATTAATACACACCCAACTGTGCATGCCCGCAGTCTTTATCTGAACTGTCCTACAGTCCCGGAGGGGAAAAGACAAACAAAGAGCGAGAAAACAAAGCTAAATGTGTCCTGGCGGTGCCAGGAAATGGAAGCCCTCGGCTGTTTGTGTCACCTCCTCACGTGGCAGCGATGAGCTCATGCAGGAGCTCCATTTCCAGAAAATGCTTGTTGCACCGAAGGGGACCAAAGGCCAAAAAGAGGAAATTATTTCTTAAAAGATGTAAAGATAAAAGAATACACAATAATACACTGCCCCATTATTAATTAAAAGGTGAGAAAGGTCAGGGCAGCGGGGATACTTGTTGGAGACTCTGTGGCTCTAATGGAGCCTACCACTTCCATATCTTTTGGGACTGCCAAGCAATAAAACCCTAATGGGAAGAGATCCACAAACATATTGAAAATATATTTAATGTGAACATTCCATTAAAATGTGAAACTGTATTGGGCGATATAAAGTTTGAAACATGGAACATAAAAGACAAAAAATTGTTGACTATGTTGTTGGCAGCTAGTAAGAAATGTGTCACTAGGAAATGGTTAAAAGTGGAACCTCCCACCATCGACGAATGGATTGAAATTGTTTACGAGATTTATGTTAAGGAGAAGATTTCTTTTTCCCTCAAAGTTGAGAAAGAAAATTTTTATAAGATCTGGACCAAGTGGACCGAGTATGTAAAACCAATCAGATCTGATTTTATCTGACCATACTCGTGCTTTGTTTCAACCTACCCTCTTCTATTTATTTATTTATTTTTATATATACACATATAAATATTTTAATTTTTTTTGTGTGTGCGATATATTGATTGCATGTAGGGGTGCGCTCCCCAATTCTGTTGTTCTTGTGTTATTACTTCCACCAGGAATGGTTTGGGTCCGTGGGAGAAAGATCCAGAAGGGCAGTATGGACTACAACACTGAATCCTTGGCAAACTGAGTTATTGTACATGTGTTGTGATGTATGTGATGAAGATGTGCCTTTCTGAATAAAAAGAGAATTTCAAAAAAAAAAAAAAAAGGAATGACGTGCACTTTGAGTCCCTCCATTTTAGCTAAAATGGTCACTGGGTTTCATGGGAACTTAATATCCAGCTTCCAAGGTGAATACCTGTGCCGAGTTGCTGTTGGTCTCCGTCTCAGGAAAGTATGGGTAGTGGATGTAAAACATATCGTTGCGGACCATCTTCTTCCTCATCCGACAGGGTCCCTCCGTCATCTCCAGCACGAACTTATCCAGGTGGGAGCCGATGGGCGGGCCCCAGAGGCCTCGCTCACGCAGCAGCTCGTATTCGATGGACGCCCAATCTTCAGTCACGTACTTGAGGGCGTTCTGCTGCCGCTGCGAGAAAGAAGGGATGGATAAAGCATGAGTGGTGAGTCACTTTAAAAAGGGCTGCTATGAATCATAAATGCAGCCACAGCTGGAACTCTGGGCAGTGAAAAAGTGTTTTTCTGAGTGGTCGACTGTCCTGCAGGAACATTGAGTCTGCAGTGTTATCTAACAGAGAGTTTGCCTCTCAGCTGACACAGATCATCAGGGTCGAGTTCTTTGTGAAGCCACTGCGACGTACCTCTTGATATTCTTTGTACTGCATGGCCACCAAGTCTCGAACGACTGCGATGTGCGTGAACATCCACTGGAAAGTCTCCTGTTGGTCAGATATGCACAGAACAGAACTGTAACGACACAGAGCTGAGGAACGGGACCTTGAAGAATCTGGGCAGTTGGCTTGCTGCGTACCTGTGCCGACGGGCTGTTCTTGTTCAGGCTGTTCTCCTTCTTGTTGCGACGGACGCCGGTCAGCTTGGAGAGGCCGAAGTTGCTGCTGACTCTGGACAGTTTGGACTGGGTTGCCGGGGCGACAGCTTCCCCGCGACTGATATACTTCTTCTCATGAGCTGAGAGGAGAGCAGGGGAAGAAGACTGTTAATAAACCCCTTATAAAATCGGCGTCCTGCCCCTAAACACTTCTTATTGGTTGAAATGAACACGCTGCTTCCTGTTGACAAGCTAGTTAGCAACAGGTCAGCATCACTCAGGGAATAATGGACGAGGAGAAGCTGATCTTTACCGTGGAACAGCACCCAATGGTTTATGACCCCAAACACCCGGACCACAAAGATCTGAACCGAAGGGAGCCAGAGAACTCGGTGTTTCAAGTGAGTACTTTCTGAACCAATAGAATCACTCCCGACAAAATCGCCACGCTGCATATCAGGACACCCTCGCGAAATTTCGTCATCGTATCGCATCAGTTTCGCTCGCTGGCTTTCAGTCAGGATGAGGTGTAACAGTCCTCACTTTCAAGAAAGAGGCTGCAGCGGTGAGATCCTTTCAAAATGTTCCCGTTCATAATCACTGATGATCATGTGTGAACGTGTGGCCTGCTCAGATGATATCTAAGAACGCAGCAGCTTGCATTTGCGTGGCGTTATGACGGATGGCTCGTCACAGATCCACAAATGCATGCTGCGTTTAGGTTCTGGTGGCAAACTGGGTAATCTGAGTTTCACCTTTTTCAATGATGGAAAAATATAGAGAAATAGCTCGAGACTTTTGCACAGCACTGTTCAACAAAGCTGCTCGACATGCGTTCAGGTTGCTCCGTTTCTAAATGTGGATTGGAACGTGCGGCCAAAGTCACCTGTGACCCCAGCTTTTAAAGAAATAACCAAAAGATGGGAAGGGGATACTCTGTGGGTGGGTGGGTCACATGTAGATCTGAACCTCCTCTCATACACCCGTCTCTTCTTACATCAGGAAACAATGATGAGTAAAACTCTAGTTTCACTCAAATCACGCTAGAAAAGAGCTTGTTCCAATAAAGCTCGAACAGCACGTTTCTCTGCCAAAATGTCTGGTTTAGCAGACATTTTGGCAGGGAGTAAAAACTTCAGAGGGCGGCTGGTGGTAAACGAAAGAGAGCAACTCAGCGATAAAGGGTAAAACTGGCAAGGTGGTTTCATTAAAAAAAAAAGCAGAATTCTCAAATAGTAGTTTGACTTCTTCACATGCCACAAACACTCGCTCTGAGGAGGGAAAAAGGGGGCTGAGCCGGCTGAGGAAATGCTCAGCCAGTGTGCTTCTGTTCTCAGTGTGCGTTTTCACAGCATCGCTCACCCAGGTGGTTCTGCCAGCTCTTCAGGGCCGGCTCCTCCAGGGCTGGACGGGCCGTGGCGATGTCCACGTGGCCTCTGTCGTTGCAGGGCAGAGACACTTTGAAGATGTCCTCCAGCATCTGGCGCTTGCTGTGCATCAGCTCCGTCCACACGCGGTTCACTGCCTTCAGCAGCAGCTGGCGCCCTGCAGAGAGGAAACAGCGACCGGTTTACAGGAAAGAATCAGCCTGCTTCACCTGCAGGAGGGTAAAGTTTATCTCATAATGAGTCAAAACACTGAAATGACCTTATTGGTATAAATCTTTGGGACACATTTGAAAAAAATCCAAAACAAGATGGTGTGGCCGCTCATGGAGACCAGAAAACATAACCACTGACAGATGCTTGAATGTGTTTTTATATGGATGACTGAAATAGATTTCAGCCTCTCTCTCACACACACACACACACACACACACACACACACACACACACACAAGCAGTCAGTTGGTTGAACTCATCAGCGAGCACTCATGGCCCCACTTTAACACACAGAGCAGCATCTCACCCTCGCTGACATCGTGGCTGTGTGTACCATCGGCCTCGTTCTCCGTGGGCATCATGACGTGCCAGGTTGTCATCCTGGCCTCAGCCTCCAGACCGAAGCCCTCCATACTGCTGCAGAGACAAACACACACCAGCTTTGGATCCATGTTTCCTGCAGAGACCTGAGAGCACGGTGTCGCACCAACAGATCGATTGTTTGGCTCTTCTCCGGCAGCCATGACTGCTCTCTGTGGTGGTGCGACATGTCGGGTTAAAGCATGTTGTACTCCCAGCATGGAGGGAAATTCAGTCTCTACCCACCTGCTGCAGTTTTGGGAACTATAACTACCTGCTCCAGGACACACACAAGCAGGACAATCTGATGCCATGTGGGCTAACAAAATGGAGCCCGAGTCTCACAGAAAATAACAAATAAAGGAGGTGTAGTAACGTGTCTGCGGGACAGTTGCTCCCAAAAAGATTCCACTAAGTAAAGTTAATGGCAAAAATACAATGCTTAAAATACAAAACTTAAATACTAAAACATAAAGTTAATACAATACTTTATCTTTTTTTAAATTTATTTAGTCATTTATTATTATTATTATTATTATTATTACTATTATTATTAGTTAGTAGTAGTATTTTTATTAGAATTGGTATTATTATTGTTGTTATCATTAATATACAATCATTGTAAATATTAATAATTTTTTTAAGCTACTTGACTAATTTGAATTTCCCCCATTGGGGGATGAATAAAGTATTTTTCTATTCTATTCTACAATGTAAACACATGAAATATAAATAAATCAGTGCATTATCCACCCATCCATTTTCTATACCCGCTTAATGCGTCGGTTGGGTTGCGGGGGGGCTGGAACCTATACCAGGGGTCATTGGGCGAGAGGCGGGGTACACCCTGGTCTTGGTCGCCAGTCCATCACAGAGACAAACGAGACGAACAACCACACACACGCTCACACTCCCTCCGAGGGACAATTTTAGAGACCAGTGCATTATCTAAAATCCTAATATAGCCAATCGTATGACTTGTATATCTTAAGACTGATTGCAGACTGATTAGTTAATGCGTGCCTTAAAAATGCTGCAGAAACAGACCCGCTGCAGGTCTGTTTCTGCAGAGTCTACATAAGTTTGAGGTCGAGTCAGCAGACTGGTTGTCTCTGCAAACGTTGGGCCGCAGCGACAGCGATACACGAAATACAGAGCGTTGATTCTTCAAGTTAAACAGTGAATACAAACAGTCGCTGCCCATCTTTCGCCGCAGGCTGAAAACCCATCTCTTCAGGAAACACTACCAAGAGCCGCCCTCTTAGGACATCACCTGTTTCATCCTAGCTCCTTACGCACTTATTTGTTTCCTAATTTGTCTTCCCATTTGTCTCGGTACCTAACTTACCGCTCTTACTCTAGCACTAGTTATGCTCTTAGCTGTTTGGTTTTGGAAGGAAATGCACTTATGATTTCTTGTGACCTGAAGTTCTTTTGCCTACCGATGTGGAACACACTTATTGTAAGTCGCTTTGGATAAAAGCGTCTGCAAAACGACCGTAATGTAATGTAATGTAATGTAATGTAATATGCAAAATCACCACACTGGCCACACATATAGACCTTCTGTAACAGTTATCGTTTGGCCTGTTTCATACAACAGTTTTATAAAAGCACATTTCAGCACAAACTCCTGTAGATTGCAGTTGGATGTTTTCTTACCTCCCGCTGTGCAGGCAGATGAAGCAGTGAGCCAGACAGGCCACAAAGTCCTGGTCGTGGTTTCCCGGCCCCAGCACCAGGTTGCGGTTGACGGTCAGGACCCGCAGGGCATCCAGCAGGGCCACCTGCTGAGCTACCGTCTTGTGGGGTCGACAGAGCTGGTAGAGAACCGTCCGGTTCAGGCAGTGGTAGATGGTGTCGAGGGAGAGACCCTGGGAACGCCTCTTGGACTGGAGGAGGAGGAGGGGCGGGACGAAAACAAGCACACACGAGCAAGGTAAGACATCTGGCAGGTTAGTCTCAGGTCACACTGTTGTAGGTCGGATATGAATAAAGCCGCGCTGGAAACTGTTCAGCAGAAAGACGATTTGTTTGAGCTACTCCAGCTGAACTCTGTTAAGTCTTTAGTAGGTTGTTGACGGCGAGGACTCAGACATAAAACTTGTACTTTCTGCCTCCTGGACTGCATTTTCCCAGCACCCAAAGACATCTCAGAATGATGCAGTAACAGGCGGCTGTTACTAAAAGATTTGTGAGTGAACTAAAACATGCCTGAAATTCTTTAAACAAACAGGAAACACTCTTTACGGTCCACATCTTCCCTGAGTGTATCTTTACAGAGTGCTCTGAACCCTAACCCTAAACCCAGCCATCTGATTTAACTGATTTAGATCGATGGTAAAGAATTCCCGCTGTGTGTCGCAGCATTAAGTAGGTGGCCATAAGCACCGCTAATCACATCGGGATATTTTCCTGAACACAAAGGCACATTATGACGACTTGAATAATTCATTTCAGTGAATAATCTGCTAATCTTCTTGCACGCACAGCAGCGAGTTCAGATGCAATGCATAAAACGTATAAGACAAAGTCCATACATGGCCTTAGCATGATTGGAGCGGTTTTATTTTCTACTGCTTTTGCATTAGCTTCTTCAATGAAGACCTCAACCACACAGTTTCTGTTCGGTAACTCCTGTAGGTCCCGTGCCTGTTCAGTGAATGACATGAACAGGTCAAGAACGTGCAACATTGAGCTTCTTACACACCCGTTTGCCTGTCGGGCCCTAAATGCATCAACAGCACTGCACTGAGATGAATGCTGCTTATTTTATTTACTGTGTGTGCAGCTGCTGCATTAACTGGAACAGGACTACAGCCAGAAGAGCACCAGACAGACGGTGTCTGTTGTCTCCTAAGTCCATTTTAGTATCAGAATCATTGTAACCTCCTGCAACATTATGCGACTACAAGGTCGAGGAATGTACATTATTAAAAATCTAATTCTAAACACACACTGATCCAGGTCAGAAACATATTTAAATATATACATATTCATTTATCTTTTTAAATCAAATTTGGAAACTAATCAGTTCTGGGGCCACTAATAGACAGAGGTTACTCTGCGTGTACCTGTCCAATAAGCTGCACAATGAAGTCCACCACCAGCTTGGAGTCCTTGTTGAACATGCCCTGCCACAGCTTGTCCACCACCCGCTGGGTGAAGTAGAAGACGTTGTTGACCAGAATCTGGTAGCTGCCACCGCTGCTGAGAGGCAGAGAGGCGTCCTCACCTGGACAGAGGGGAGTTCACACATCACTGAGACTTTATTCTCACTCAAATCAGTTCAACCGATGAAGCTGGAAATTCATCTTAAAAGAATCACAGTAATGAACTAAACTGAGATGATAAACTGAATGAGATCTTATATATTTTGTCATAAACATGACATAAAAAGGAGCTCTGAGTATGAACAAATTAGAGCGACAGCAAAACCTTAATGGCTCATCTTTGAAGCTTTTTGTTATTTTTCAGAACATTTCTTTGATTTTCTTACAACTAAGACCAAAGACGACAGACTAAATGTGCACATGCAGATCTGATTCTGCAGCTTAGACAAAGGAAGGGCACCACACCTCAGCATCAAGTGGGCCCTATGCTAAACTTCTTCATTTTGTTTTTTTAAATTCTGGAGTAGCTCAGACACATTTTTTCAGCTTCAAGTATGGAAAAAAGATTTAAAAAAAACCTGCAAATTCGTTATTGCTACACTGAGTTGAATTAGTTTAGATGAATTTCAGTATGGTGGGATCCAGCAGAGAGATCCTCCTGTCAGAGCCCGAGTGCTGTGGTGGGAGGATGCCGGCTGCATCTCTGTCACAACCGGCAAATGTTTTTGTGTAATTCTACTGAGCCGATGCTGACAATGTCCGCTAGCACAAGCCTTCCTCGGGTCACCTGCAGATACCTCGAGAAGTATGACTCCTAGTCATCGCTCATCACTCGAGGTTTGTTGTGTGTAGCAACAAGCCCACACGCAGGGCTAGCTAACTAAGAACATTGTGGTGAATGTTTTCCATAATTCTTGTGATTTCATTTTCTGTATGTTTTACGATGACAGAGGAAGCCGTATGTTATTTTGACAGATCAGAACAGGAGGGCGATTTATCATAAAGTTACGTGTTTCACACTGTGAAGAACCACATGCAGACCACCTGTAGTAAAATGCACCATTAATCATCTTCAGTTTAAGCTGATGCGGGCATCATTGCTGACAGTGGCAGCGTATCCATTGCTTATTATTGTGCCGCTCGTTATATGTAAGAGGCAAGGCAAGTTTATTTGTACAGCACAATTCAACAACAAGGTGATTCAAAAGTGTTTTACAGATACATTAAAACAGTAGAAATCAAAAGCATGATTTAAATTTTAGGCTGAGGCTTTCTGGGAGTTTGTTCCAGACATGTGGAGCTTAGAGGCTGAACGCAGCTTCTCCATGTCTGGTTCTGACTCTGGGAACTGATAGAAGACCGGATCCAGATGACCTGAGGGGTTCATACTGGGACTCAGGAGGTCACTGATGTATTCTGGTCCTGGACCATTCAGAGCTTTACAGACCAGCATCAGAACTTTAAGAGCTATCAACTGGAGTCCTGGATTGCCCTAAATGACCTAAATGCTACTTAGTAAGGCATGTCCCATCAAAATGAAAACCATCAATGTAGATGATGGGTACTAAGAACCACTGATAGAATTTACACAGGCAGAAAGATCAAACTCTGCTGCTGACAAATGGTCTTATTTTCAGTCTTTCATCTGAATGTTGCTACACGGTAAAAAATAATCCCCGCTTAAAAGAGGAGTGAAGGAGGTACTCTAACATAAGAAGTCATATAAACGGACAGAGAGGGATTTGCTGAGTCATGATGCATCATCTCAGTGTCTCACAGACACAAACAGAAATAGGTTCAGCAGGATGTCTCTTTAGTGGGAACCTGGAATCCTCCAGAGATTCTGTTTCATTAAAGAATTGTGAAATTAAGTTAATCTTCTCTAGTTGCTAATTTTGGCAGGTAACAAACTATTAGACTGAGGGGAAAAAGCTGGTGGAGGTTTGACTCTGTAATTCATGACTGTGAAATGATGGACAGGTTTGTACTGAGACTTTGTGCTGACCTAGAAGGACGTCGGCAGCCAGAAGATGCTCCATGACACCGTCCAGGATGTTGGACTGAAACTCCTTCTGCTGAGTTCTGGTGGAGCGCTCTGGGGAGGCCTAAGAAAAATAGATAAACAACACACTTAGAACCTTTATTTTCACCAAACCAAACCATTTTAGCGGTACTGATCAACATGTCAACAACATTTGAGGGAAAGGATCAGCAAAGAAAGTGTCAGCATATTTTTTTTTTAAATAAAATGTGAGGGCAAATACAGAAGTTTTGCTCTGGGACAGCGCCCCTCCGGACAGATCTCCGTACCTCCAGCAGCATGTCAATGATGGGCGTCTGCTTGCTGGCTAGTGTCATGCAGAGGTTGTCCATGATCAGCACCCTCATGAAATCAAAGACGTATTTTTTAGCCGGGTGGTTGGTGAGCGATGTCTTGGAGCCCACGTTACAGTATTCAGACTGGCTGCGGTTCATTCCAGAGTCCCCAGCAAAGGCCTTGAACTCTTCGGTAGGAGAACCCGCTTCATCGTCCAAATCAGTCACCTAAAGCGATGGAGGGAAAGAGTGAGTCTACACAGCTGGAAAAAGGACAGCAAGACAGCAAAATCAAGTAATGACAGAAACTCAAATTAGAGGTGTTTCATTCTCCACTCCTTCCGTGGAGCTGTGTTCATCTCATGCTCATGCAGCTGATACACTGTGAGAGAAGCCAAACACTTTCTGAATGGACTGTGTGAGGAAAAACTGCAGTCTCTTCTCTTCCACTTGTGATCTTGAAAGTGCTGCTGTGAAGATAATAGTTCCCATGGCTGAGCAAAGGGGCAATCATTTACGGTTTTTACTGCCCCGAAAGGGACAATAACAGTAAATCCGCAAAGAATGCACAGGGTTCCCTGATTACTACTCTTGTGATGACATTTATTTGTCCTGAGCCCAATTTCAAGCCTTAAGTCTTGGGACAAAATCTACTAATGAAATAGAAATGGAAAGGGATGATAGTGATTTGTGCTGAATAAAATAAGACTTTAACAGTTGCTGCAATGCCATTGGGTCACCAGTATAGGTCACATTTTTCCGACTGCTTCTTCAACTGGGCAGAATCTAATTTAGAATCAGAGCAGCTTCAGCGAACAGTAGACAGACTTACCATCTCAGAGTAGGGCCTGATGTTGAAGGGGAAGACGCTGGCTGCCAGGGCGCAGAGGAACTCCGGGCTGTGCCACATCGGTGCAAGATCGGATACGTTGTGGTAAAGATACCTAAAGAACTGCATGAGGGTGACCGGGTACTCTCTGAGCCAGGAACCTTCTTCCTCCGACTGCCACGGCTGGAGGGAGACACAGGACATATCAAGAACTTAAAGTTATGCGGTGAGAAATTGGAACACAAACTCAGTGTGTGTGAAAAAAAGAGCGAGGAGCGCGCATTTATCCAGTCGTTTTTGTTTGACTGTTTGAGAATCCAGGCTGATACAGTGGTTCTCAAAAAGAACTGAACATAAGAAAACTCTCACATATGGATCAAGCTGTGATCCATGTCAGACACATAACTTACTACTGGCAGTAGATTTCCACTCATTTGCCATTAAACCAGAGAACAAGCGGATTTTAGCAGAAAAGGCATCAAGTCATTCAGCCAACTCTATCAAACTCTTCAAAAATGTTGAAATGAAATCATTCAAATCTAACAAAATTTCAATTGAAGTGAAAATCCATCAGTGAAGTCTTTTTTTGTCAAATCGCTTTCTATGTGCCAGATTATACTGTAGGCCAGAGATACTCATTGCACAGCTCGCGAGTGACAAGCGGCTTCTCAAGCTTTAATTGGCGGCTCGCACTCCCATAGTAGCTCATAACAACATGGTAACAACAACAACATACATTTTCAAAATAACATACAGCGAATACTGCACAGTATTACATATTTTTATTAAATATTAATTAAGGCTTAATGGTGTTTCCTAAAGGGGGCACTGTTAAACCTGGCAACGCAGCCCGCTTAAACCACCGTCACACTTAACCTCAGTGCACGATAGCTCCTTTAGCCGGCGCGAGATGCAGGCACCATGGATCGGTTTTTCATTAAAAAAGGGCAAAAACCAGCACAAAAAACATGCTCATCTTGAATGTCTCACCATGATTACAACAACAAACTACAAATAAAACATGAAGAAAGTCAAGGACATGCACGCCAGCTTCTGCTCATCCCAGTATTAAGGTAGATGTGGTCTTAATTGAAAATATATTGGCTGTGTCCTTTACTTTTCTTTGGGATGTTTTATATGTAGAAAGGCATATTTGCAAAAGGGGACTTAGTATGTTGTCGTAAAAGGGACTCTTCCCTTGATTTTAATCTGCCAATGTGGCTCTTGTGAAAAAAAGTGAGTATCACTGCTGTAGGCCCTAAAGCTTGTTCTCCTTTTTTTCTCATCTCAAAATATAAAAGTGCATCAGAGAAGTGCTGAACCTGTACTTTTAGAAATGGAAACTGGTTACATCGTCAGCAAATGCAGCTCCAGTGCATCTCAGTCTTGTCACCAGATAGTCAGTTAGATTTTTCACCGAGTACATTCCCAGCCGAACTAAACATCCCATTTTCTACTTACAAGTGTTGCAAATTGGGGGCAAAGTGGGCAGCCGTGGCCTAGTGGTTAGGGAGGTGGACTTAAGATCAGAGGGTTGCAAGTTCAAGTCCCGCCATTACCTCTCCCTACACCTCTATTCATGGCTGAAGTGCCCTTGAGCAAGGCACCTAACCCCACATTGCTCCAGGGCCTGTAACCAATACCCTGTATCTAAATAGATGTAAGTCGCTTTGGATAAAAAGCGTCAGCTAAGTGTAATGTAATGTAAATTGCTCAGCTCGAGTCCTCTTTACTCAGCGAAAAAACCAAAACCGGAAAGCGTCTGGGGCTTGGTTACTTTGAAACACTGATCAGAGCCAGTCAAGGTGAAAAATGTAACAGCTAATCAATCAATCTTTTTTTTTTTTTTTTTTTTTTTTTCTGTCTTGTTTTTAAGCTGCTGTGGGGGGAATGGTGGCTCTCACCAGATTGAGCATGCTGCGCAGCATGGCCAGCAGCAGGAAGGCAGCCTCGGTGCACACGCTGTGGATGGAGCCCACGACGGTCCCACTGGAGGCCGGGATGCCAAAGATAAACGTCCATATGGAGTCCAGATCGAACTGAGAGGACAAACACACAAACTGGGGTAATCCAGAGTCACAAAGACGTGTGTTAAAACTGCCATCTGTGCTCTCTCCATTGATTTGACTTGGAGATGCATATCTGGTTGGGTTCTAAATTTGAGGGTTTCACTCGATGCAAGATTAGCAAATCACATAACATTTATACGTTGAATCCAATTTCATGGGGTCTTGAGTAAAAAGAAGAAAAGAAGTTGGGTATACTAACATGTACCTGCAGGCTGTCTGGCAGCTCGGTGACCGGCTGCTGCAGGAAGAGCGCCATGAGGAGGAAGTAGAGCTCGGGCACGTTGGTGTGTTTGGGCAGCAGCGTCTGCAGAACAGGGAATCCTGGGAAATGGCACGCGTCCCTGTTGATCTCTCGCAACGTGGAGCGGCCACCAGCGCTGCGACCCACGTTGAACCCTAAACACGATGTGTAGAGAGTAAAGAGAGGAGTGAAAGAAAACGTTAACGATACTCTGTGAGGGAACGGGTGGTAAAACTGCCCTCTGACTGACTGGTTTGGGTTTCAGTGGAGCAGGATTATAAGGGAGAAGGTTGCTGTAATAAACCACGATAACAATCTGACTGAACTAGGCGGACACAAAGATTTGTTGAGCTAAAAGTAAGGGCTTCCTTACAGCACGCATTCTTAGGCCATGTCACTAATCAGGGTGGTTTCCAAAGCAAAAGCAATGGTTCTCAACCTGCGAGTTAGTGGGATGATTTTGTTTGGGGTTACAAGGTAGCTACAAGGAAAAGATTTTTGCTCAGATTTTCAGAATCATTGGCTGTCTTCGAAACCGCATACTTCTCCTACTACTCCTACTACTCCTACTACTCCTACTGACTTTTTTCCCCCGAATGCATAATAGATTCGCCGAAATGTTGGGCATGCATCATGAGGTTACTACTCGTACACAAACTACCCAAGATGCAACGTAACGTGACGTCGCCGATCGTCATTTCCTGTCAAAACCGCAGTTTCAAGCTAGCTACAACGAGGGTAGGTTCACTTCCTGTTTTCAACACAAAAGCACCAATCGTATCGTAATGGCTTTCCCTATGATAAAAGGCAACGGGTATTTTATTTTGTGAAAATAACCGGAAGTACGTTTGCTCACTACGGCTAGCTTTAGTAGCGCCGAATTCGTGGGAACAAAATTGTAAATAGCCGGTATTTTGTCAGGTTTTCAACACGTTGGGGATCTAAACGACTACTTTCTCACCTGAAAATGTTTCAAATGTTGCTAAAGTTTACAGAGTTTAGAGCTTAAGCGAAATCAGCTTCAGGCCGGCTGATTTCGGCTCGGGCAGGAGCGAAATGCATTGTGGGTAAACGCTCTGCATATTGTCTGATCGATGAGTATGCCGTATGACAGTATGTAGTATGCGGTTTCGAACACAGCCACTTTATTCGAATAGGGTTAAATGGTGAATAAAAAACTGAGGTTGAAAACCACTGGGCTCAGGAGGGGCTACGATCGCAGCAGCAGGGAGAGCAGGGAGGCAAAGAATGAGAGGACGAACCCTTGGCTGTGCGGCGCACAAACTGCGCAGCTTTCTGTTTACTGAATGAAGGCCAACTCCGATGGAAAGCGTTGCCGGAGTGAGGAGAGGCGTCTGCTGGGCCATGTCACAACATACAGTATTCATACTCCACATCATTACTGCATGCTTCAAACTATTGCTGGAGGGAGCGTCTGAAGAATTAAAAGTTCTCAACATATTTACAAAACCTCTGGGAAACACAGCTGCTATCAAACACGTGTCCTTCCAGCCTCGGAGTTGTTGAGTTGGATTCTCTGCACTCACCCAGCACTGTGCCGATCTTATTGGTCAGGACGGAGTCGGTGTGGTCCAGCCAGCCTCCCCCGCACAGGCCCTCTTTGAAGCGGTTGAGGATGGACTGGTTGGACAGCAGCACCACGAGGATCCACAGAGCCACAGTCACCGTGCTGGAGTGGAGATGCTCCTCCATGAACATCAACAGCCAATCAAAGCCGAGAGTCCTCACCAGCTCCTCACAAGCTCTGCAGGAAAAAGGACGAAGCAAGCGAGGTGAACCGGTGGTCTCCAGTCACTGCAACCCCCTAAAGTCCAATCCCGCTTTTTATGACCATTTAAACACTTAAACATCTGTTTTGTTAAATGTGTGCAGACAAGAGGTTTATGCTGGAGGAACTGTGGAGAACAGCTAGCAGACCATTTTCATATATTCTGGAGCTGCCCAGCTATTCAGCCACACTGGCAAGAGATCACGTGGGGTAATCCAAAATATTTTTGGCAGTGAAATTCACTGCTCTTTTTCCACAATCTATCTCGGCAATATTAGGCTCCCATTTACTGGTGCGAGACAAATATCTTTTAAAAATATTATTAGCAGCCGGCAAGAAAGCTGTAACCGGAAAATGGTTGCAGGCTTCATCTCAAACACAGACAGACTGGATAGATGTTGTGACAAATATTCAAAATATGGAAAGGATAACCTTTTCTCTAAGTCTACGGATCGATAAGTATTCGCAATACTGGGAAAAAAATGTCTCACTGAGCCATTACTGTATGAACTGACTTGTATCTCCTTCAGCATAATGTCTGAATGAACGTGTAGGTGACCAACTGTTTGTTCTATGTTTTTCTGTATATTGTATGTTGTTTCTTTCTATAAAAATAAAGTACAAAAAACCCCAAAAAACGTCTGTTTTGTTGCAGCTTGCTCATCCTATCGCTTGACCGGTTACATCTACAGTTGCTTTTAAATTCAGCCTGGAGGTATTTTGCCGTTACAATGCAATTTAGCAAAGTTTCATTCCCATCCTAGCTGGAAAAAAAACAAAGATACTGTTCTGTTATTGTATTTTAGTTAGTATGTTTTTGCATGTGCAATTCATTGTTTCATTTGTTAGCAATGGCCCTTTAAGAGAAACAGGAAGTGAAACAGCTAGTCCAGTTGCCCATTTCCATCTAAAGACATCTGCCAACATCTCATGCCTTATGAAGCATCGTCGGTATGTAATCTTATCACATGTTCTTTCGTTGAATTAGTGAATTATTTGTCATTTTAAGAGTTGTTTGTGGATTGGAGGACAATATTATTTCTGTGAAAGTTGGCACGTAAAATGGCGACTTAGCCAATTCACAGATTCATTTTAGTGTGAGTGAGAACACATTTAAACTCAACAAGTTACTTTTTTTTTTAGATTTAACAATAAATAAGCAGTTCATTTGTAAGCTAGAAGAAGTTAAAAGGTTAAAGAAGGAGTAATTTGATTTCTGATAAAAGTATGGTACAGTGTATTACCAAGACTATATACTGTATAAGAAGTACATTTTATAAGCAAGTTTCTTTTTTGTCTGTTCTCAGTTTCACCCTTTTTTAAGTCAATAAACCTGTGGACAAACTGATCACTGTCTTCAGAGTTTTGATCAATGAAAGGTGTTTATCTTACTGCCGAGTTATATTCGGAACATATAATGTGGGCGGCACAGATACACTAAGATTGCACACATCTTTGACACTTAACTGATCATTCACGTGTTCCTAAAATAAGTGGAAGCCCTGGGAATCTTCTCTCAGAACTCAAAGCTTTCAGGACAAGCAGATTTCAAGCTGAAGAGGAAAGTGGCGTCTTACTGGGCATTAACTGTGCACTTCTCCTTTGTGGTGAAGAGCAGCCTTCGCAGGTTGTCGAGCAGCTGATTTCTCAGCAGAATCAGGCTGGCAGACAGGAGGCCGCTGAAATCATCATCATTACCTGGAGATGCAAACAAGTTTCCACTCTTAGGTCTCACATTAATCCATGATTCAGAGGCATTGGCAATGAGAACCGAATGGTCGCTACCTCCATCAATCTTCTCCTCGTTGTTGATTTCCATGACAACAAACTTCTCACACACAGCAAATGTGGGAAGAGTCGAGGAGATAAATTGGCCGAACCTGCAAGATGAAAAACACCATTTATCTTTTTTAAAGTACTTCATTTCACCTCTTGAGGTACCATCATGTAAAGCAGAGATGTCCACTCCGTGACCATGAACGCGTGCTTACCGCAGCAGGTCATAGGGGTTGGGGAAGCCTTGAAGCAGCAGGCTGAGCACGTTGCTGATGGCGGCCACAGTCGGCTGGGACAGCGAGGTGTCCCTCAGCGTCAGCAGCAGTCTTGGGATCAGCTGAAACTCCCTCAGCAGTTTGGCGTTCTTTGCCGCTTCACTGTTGAAAACAGTAACTTTATTATTCTGATCTGGTGGATTTTGTGAGTCTCTGTGTGTTTTGGGGGAAATAAGCTTTCTATACATACCTGGATTCTGTCAGCAGCTCAATGAAATGCTCGAACAGAGACAGGTGGAGCTCGTAGGGAGCGTGAAGCCAAACCTGGGGAGCAGAAGGAGCACAATGAAACTTCTGAGACTCAGTTGATGTTTGGCAGCTCAGAATTCTAGTAACTAGAGGTGGCATGTTGTTCCTTTTGGTGATGGTAGTCTTTGCTTCCAAAAAATACACCTCACTTATCATCAGCCAGAGAGCAGTTTAAATGGAACAACAATTGCATGACTGATAAAAAATGACATTGGATTCTAAGTCCATTTGCCTCCCAAACCCTCACCTCAAAGTCACACAGGAGGTCCTGGAAGGCCGTGGAGTTGGGAATGATGGAGGTCTCGTGGCCGCTGTCCACCGTTCCCACCAGAGAGAAGGTGAGATGGAGGATGTGACTGTTGAGAAGCGATCGTTTCTTCTTCAGCAGCATAGCGAGCAGCTAAAGGAGGCAGACGAGACGATTCCACTTCATTCAAAACGTTCTACTGCTTTCAGGTCATTGCAGCGTTGGCTTGTCGTGGCACCGATTTAAAGTTCCACCAAACTTTGCTTTTTCACCCTGAGAAGTCTGTGATATAAATGTCTGAGAAGGCGGTGCATGCTGCCTTTGTGGACCGATAAAAAGCTTGGTAAATCTCAAAATACACCGCAACAGACATCTTTTAAACCAAAAAACGATGTAAACTGCTGTAAAAATTATTTCTGTTCGCGATTAAACTGCGGAGAAATCTATAAAACGTGCAACAGCGCAGACTCCTGAGGGTGAATTAGTAAGATAATAAATAATAATAACTAATAAATAGAAATGAAGCCTTAAACGCCTCTACAGTTTCTCAGATGAATTCAAACTCAAGTGAAAACTCGAGCTTTTAAATGTGTCAGCCCTCTCACCTGGTAGCCTTTGATGCGCTCCATCTCCTTGCTGGCCAGCGGGTTGCTTTTCACCACACACACTAAAGCTTTGACCGCAGCGTACAGTCCCTCCACATCTGACGCCATGGCAACCAGGCCCAAAATGGCCGCAGCCCCTCCCACATACTGCAGGTTGGAGGCCACAGGTTTGGGCACGAAGGCACGGACGCCTGAAGGGGGCAGAAGGAGGAGTGGAAGTACACAGGTGTTAGAGGAAAAAATGGTTTGTTGTTGGTTTTAGGAACATATTTACGGCGTTGGTTTACCTAAATATCCAATGACAGCCGCCCCGATCGTTCGTGCCGGCCCGTTGAGGTGGCCGGCAGCATTGTGGATCAACTTGACAGGAGTGGCGTTTTCATGAGAGGACACTGCGAGCTGAAGACAGAAGGAGGAACATTTTCAGTTAAGTTTATGACTTTTCTTTTCTTTCCTTTTTTTTTTGTGAACTTTAAAATGTTTTTTTTTAAGGTTACTTGTTTTTAGCTCTGACAGCTGCAGCCTCGTGTCAGCATCTGAGTTAGAATCAGGAGGCAGGAAGGCACCAAAAGACACTGCTGCCAAGTTAAAAATATTGGCAAGGTGTGAAAAATATGTACGTGACAGAATATTCTGGATTCCTTATTTTTAAAAAGTTGAGACGGTGACATATTTTCATGGCACAATGAGAAAACTTTCTTCCAACTCAGTGACAGGCTTCTGCTGCAGGCTCCTGTGAGCCACAGCGGACCGAGACTTAGCAGGGAAAGCTGGGTCAGCTGGGAAAATAACATGCCAGGTGGGGAGAGAGATAAGGGTGGAAAGGGAGCTCAACTGTGCCTAATTTAACAATCATGTAGGTAGACTATATTTTGGGTTACAGAATTAAACTGATCTCTGCATATTGGCAAATATCTGTATGCACTCGAGCCTATATGCGAGTGTTTGTGTATATCTATAAATAGAATTTACATAGAATTCAGCTACAGTTGCAGCTCAACCCGGACATTTCACTGGACCGCTGTCCTCGACACGGACTGAATGTCCAATGCCGTGATGCTGTGGACTGTGTGAGAAAATGTTCAAGACATTCTGCTGCTTCAAACTCTCTCTGTGGGAGATCCTCACACATGTAAGTACAGCTGAAGCCACTGCACGGACGTTGTCTTTAAGTAGGTTCAGTGATGATTTCGTCTGGATTTTATTACAGAAATGCTTTAAGCAACAGCGAGTTGACACAATAGGCTGCTTTTTTTAGTCATAATTTCCCATGCTTTTAGCCGTCTGCTAAAAGAAACAGGAAGTGTGTGAATGAGAGCAGCTTTATTGAGAATTTAGCTGTAAAAATGTACATTTATACACCACAAGACGCCACATTCAGTCTGACTCAGCGATCTTTCACAGAAAGCTTAGTCACCAAACAGAAAATAAATGCTCCCAACATGTGGAATTAATCTGGACAACCTGAGATAGGATGGCTTTGCACTTGGAAAAATAATTAAATTATTGAATTTTTATTTACATCATGTTTGTGGTTCTTAACTACCAGTATAATTAAAATAATTACAGTTTACTAGAATTTATTCAGTAACTGCAAACAGCACCTGAAGCCAGCATATCTCCAACAATTACGTTGAACTTTTACTCAGGCTAAACATTAAATTCCTTCGTATATAGAATTTATTTTGTAGAAGAAATTGCCTGTTTGTGACTTTTCGTGACTCGGCTGAGCAGCTGCATGTCTGACCTGTTTGGCGATGGCTTTGCTGTCCAGTTTGTTGTAGACTTTCCTTATTTTGGCCACAGTGAGCGTAGTGACAGAGAGTGCATAGAGGCTAAAAGAAACCTTCTCCTCTGGGACCAAAGCCACTGGAGTGGCAGGCGCAACTTCTGTCTTTGAGTCTTTACCTGACAGAGAGGGAGAAAAAATGGAAAGAAAGAAAACAGGACAGATATAAGTAAAAGTATGAACAAATTTAAAGAAGGGATGAAGAAAAAGAGCGAGTCAGAGGGATCACTCACAGGGCAGGTAGACCGCCTGAAAGCTTCCCACGTAGTTGGGTCCCAGTTCATAGACGGCAGCCACACTGGTGGCAGGCAAGACCTCCTCCAGGAAGTGGCTGGGGCCCAGACGCCACACCAGGCTGGAGAGCTGGCGTTGGGCCGGAGGCGTCCCCACGTATCCGTAAACGGTGCTCAATACAGGAGGGTTGGTGGAGCCGGAGCCGCCTGGAGCGCTGTGGACGTAGTGAAGCTGGGGAGGAGAGGCAGGGGGAGCCGTTCAAACAAGTGACTTCTGAAATAGGATATCATGTAAGCGTACACGGAGACTGAGTGGAAGTCATCAGCCACACAGTGATGTGTGGATGAAAAAGGGAGCTCTCTGTAGGGCTGTAGAGATCTCACGATACGATACACGATATTCAGCTAACGATACGATTCGATACACTTACATCATTTACTGGGGGGGAAAAAGGGACAGTGTGATTTGACATGAATCGTCGCTGATTGGACTGGTGGTCCGACCTTTGAACCGGAAGGACAACACAGCCAGAAAAAAGAAAAACGTGAGAGCTGTGCACTTTATACAACATTTTTATGAACTAATTTATCACTGTTTTGTATCATGTGACCCCCTGGAATTGTATTGGATTACCTTAATGTTTTGTGTTTTCACTAATTGTAACATCTGACTTTTCAATAAAGTTTGCTTTAAAAAAAATTAAATTTTTTTTTTAATAATTCAAAATTAATAAATAATAAATTTTAAAAAAATCGATACTTTATCCGTAAACGAAATATCGACATATATCGCAGTATCGATAAAATTGCTCTAACATATAGAGTCAGGAAGAGCAGATATAAAGACACACGTTGTTACTGTCAGACCGTCAGTTTGAGAGATAATTCATGAGCAGGTAATGGAGGCCAGTCCTGTTGTTGCTAAAGCACCCAAAGGATCCAATGTCACCTAAGGACATGAAGATTTGTGCTGCACAGGCAGCGATTCGTCAAAAGGAAAGAAAATATTACACTACATTTACAGTCTTCGATGCAGACGGACACAGAACAAGCGTGTAGTTTCCTGAGTGCGGGCCTCAGCAGGAAATGAAGCGGCTGGTATCAGTGTTGCTGAGAGAGCTGGGACTTGTGGTCTGCTGTCGTATCTCAGGGGAATCTAAAGTCACCAAACCACAAGCCACATCACAGACTCATGACTGCGGCGCTGCACGGCTGCTGCTGCTTACACACAGCCTTACGAACTATTTCTCCTTGCTCCTTTTGATGAAAGTTGTAATCATGAACATTTTGGGCAAATTATGTTTCATTTCCAATCAGGGCCGACATAAGGTCCTACTCAAAAATCAAAGCTATTTAGTACTTGTGCATATGTAACTATAGATACAATGGAAAGTTGGCTCTTTTCTAATGTTTTTCCTCTTTCTTAAGGACATCCCTTTCAGATACTGTTCATCTGCTGTAGATAGTTTGTCCTCCACTTGTCCAGTTTCCTCAGATGTTTTTAGGACACACTGCACACTATGCTGAGATATGCCAAGTTTTTTCAGCTGACAGCTCTTTGAGAATCGCCATGTTGTGCAAAAATGCTATTTTTTTGTCTGTTAAACTGTTTAATATTTTTTATTTTGTATTTTTTGCAACTAATGAAATGGGAACAAATGATGAGTCATTGAAACAGGCTGCCTAAAGTGCCTAAAGATAACATTTTATATCTAACATGTAAAGACACAACACTGTGTTCATGGCTGGATTTAGGTGTCTTTTTTATGAATGATTCATAGGTCAGTGTTAAGTGACAAATAAATCTCCCTCAAAATGATTAGATTCAAGGACAGGACTGAAAATGTGTGAAAAGCTGCCAATTCTCTGAATAAAAAGACCTTCAGAAAGCCTGAAGGACTGTTGCTCAAGACCACTTTAACAAGAAGGTGCGGCTACTTCGAGGCAAAATATAAATCCCAGAGGAATGGATCAACACTTTAGCACACTACTGTATATTTTTTTGATTCTCAGGGTTAATCCTACTTTTAATCTTAGTCTTTGTTGCTTCATATATTAGCCGACTTTAAAAACACATTTATCAGGTGAAATATGGTTCCTAAACTCTGCAGTCGAATTTTCTCATCATTAGGTCGATTAAATGATTGTCAAATATTCTGTTTTCAAGTTTTTGTGCTCGATATCAAAAGTGTAATTCTGAATCTTATCAGAGATTAATGATTTACTCGCAGGCAAGGCCGGAACTGCACTGGAAAAAAATAAGCCTCCAGAAAATAAGTAAGAAAAACAACAAATACAAGACGTTTTTTGCTTGAAATAAGCAAATGGAACTAGTGAAAATCGGCTTGTCAAGATTTCTTGAAATAAGATGTGATATTTGGGACTTTTGAGATAAAAGTGATCTTGAAATTAGCTTAAAAACCTCTTCAAATGTAAAAAAAAGCTTGTTTCATATGAAATCCGACACGAAACAATTTGTTTTCAAGACTTTTTCATTCAACAAGATATTCCGGATGTATTGTCTTCAAACAAGTCCCTATATCTGGCTGAAATGGTACTTGTTAGGCAATTGTGTCTTATATTAAGTGTAATGAGATATTTTGACTAGAAATGAGACAAATATACTTGGTAAGACTTTGATTTTTTCCAGTGTGTTTCAATCGATTTTCCCAAAATGCACCTCTCGTGGCCAAGCAGACCCGACTGAGAGGTGTAAACCAGCTCTCTGCCGCACGATGAGATTAGAGAAATGAAACACTTTGACTCGCAGCTTCAGAAACTGAAGCACAGCGGGCGCATTGTGGACGTCAGAGTTTATAGAAAACAGTCCCTGGCAGTGTTGCAAACCTGTCCGTAATCTCACCTTTACGGTGTTGATGAGCTGCCCGTCGATGTACAGCGTGGCCATGCTGTTCTTCAGCATGCCTTTGCTCATGACCAGCACCAGGTGGTGCCACTGGCCCTCAGCAATCAGCTCTCCACAGCGGAAACGGGCGCAGCAGGGCAGGATCTCATAGAAGGAGGCTTCTTCGCTCGACTCATCCGCTGCTTGAAGGGGGGGAGGCAGAGAGACGCGGGGGACAGCATCAATGAGTCACAGGGGTTGGTGAGAAGTAAATACATCAATTCAAGCGTGACTGAAACCCCCCAAAAAAGAGGCTTTTTAAGTTTTCATAGGCCTTCATTTCTCCTAAATACGTACTATATAACATCATCTCAAACAAAAGGAGGTTAAAGAAAGAATTGTCCAATAATCAAGTTATTTTTTTGGTTTACAAAATAAAAGCCCATTCTTTCAATCCTTTTTTTTTATCCCAACGGAGTAAATGAGGCGAGTTCTTGGTGCTCTCACAGTATGTCTGCAGCAGCTCCTCCTTGGTGGACACGGTGAGCGAGCGGTCCTTGGCTGACAGCACCACGGCCAGGCAGACGTAGTGCTGCTCCGAGGAGGTGGCCCGCCGCACGACGGTCAGCAGCCGCACCGGGTGGGCCTGCGGAGCCGCGCTGAAGCGCTCCACACAGAACCAGGTGGTGTAGCTCAGGCCAGACGGAGGAGGAAACAAGCGCTCACCTGGAGGACGGACGAGGAGGAATCATTTCTTAAGCTGCCACGACAGCTTTGCTTCGACATCCTCACTTTTTGTCTTACACTGTTTATGTTCTGGAATGTTGTGCTAACTTGTTTATTCTAATGTGATTAATATCAATAAATCTCTGGGGCCCATTTATTTTTATAGCTTATAATTACATTGCACATCAAGTTTAAAATCTTTAAATATGACCAAAGTAAATTAGGTTGTGTTTATTTATATAGGAGAGCTTAAATCAAACCTCGAGGGCAAAGACAGACACAGAGTCCGTGAAGACGAGCTGAAAACATGCAGCTGCATCAAAATATGTTGGACTTTTAAGGTGGCTTTGAGTGTTAAACTTTAAGCTTTTACAGCAACGTAGACTAATTGCATCTGAGGATGAAGCAACAGGTTATCTGAACAAATATAATAGAATTAGTCTACATGTCCGTAGACATTTTTAAATCCAGGTTAAAAACATTTCTTTTCTCATGTGTCTATGAATGAAATCTGCACGACATCTTTTTATTTATCTGGACTGTTGCTTGTTTTTAAATTCATTTTAATTATTTTATTTGTTTCTCTTTATATTCTTTTATGTATTTTTAATGCTTATTCCACTCCCTGCTGCAATGCTTTTATTTCATGTGAAGCACTTTGAACTGTTTTGTACATGAAATGTGCTATACTAATAAATTTGATTTGATTTGATTTGATCACGAGGGAGTTGAAAATGAGCTCCAGCTTGAAAGAAAGTGTTAATTTTATATATATATATCTGTGGTTATTGGTAAAAAATGTGAGTTAAACGTTCCTGGGCAAAATATTTCTTACAAAAGGCACTTGTACATGATGATGTCATCCACAGATATGGGTCAGATAGAAGAGAAAGAAGAAAGGGAATCAGGGAGAAGACGAGAGGAGGGGAGGTAAGGGGATGGAGATAAATGAGGGAGGGAAGAGGAGAGGGACTGTGAGAAAGAAAATGACAGATTCAGGGTGAGGAGGAGGAGGGGGGTAAGGGGAAGAAAAAGAACTGGACATAGAGATCGTCAATGAAAAGGGCATAAAAAAGGAAAGTGTGAGCGATGGCAAGAAAGAAGAGAAAAAGAGCAAGGTCTATAAATAGAGCTGGGCAACTGGCCGGAGAAGATGGGGGGATGAGTATGGAGAGGGTGGATGAATAGGTAAACAGATGGAGGAGCGATAGTTATGTATGAGTGGATGAGGAGGAGGAAAGGAGAAAGAAGAGTCTAGCTGTGATTTATAAATACTTAATGAGGCTCCATATTAGAAATTCAGATGTAACGTCACGGATTCATTTTATATCTGCCCTGCGGTCCAAAAAACAGCCTATTCTTTAGCAGGGATGGGTAACAATACGTCTTTAATGATGCATTTGTTATTTCATCACTCCACGACAGTAAATTCTCGCCGACAGGTCGGGTTTGCAGCCACAGATGTGAATCTGGGCATCATCGTGGAAAGAAACAGATCTTATCTCATAAAGCCGTTTGGCTTTTAACCCATTACAGACACTGACTATCCCTTTGAGAATCAGTCTGTACTATAGGACACTGAATTGACGTAATCCAGCCATGTACCTGCTGTTCAACTGCTCTTATTTTGGGGGTCATCATGACTTTGCCAAAGTGTACACGGTGACATATTAAGGGGCCTCATCAGAGTAGCAGCAACACAAGAAATTGGAAATTGGAAAGTGGAATTTCCATGACTTGCAAAGTGAACTCCAACATCCAAATCTTTGGGTGTCACACTACAGCAGCAGAATCTCAATCCAAATATAGAAAAATAGGAACTCCACAAAGGGGATTCACTGACATAACAGAAGGCAGAGCAGCCGAAACAAGACAAATCTAAGCAAAGGAAACGCAAACAACAGAGAGGGAGACCATGGGCTGGAAGAACGTAACGATGGCACTTTATCTTCACATAGAGTTTTTGGTGTGACTCAGCTTTAAAGGAATGTTAAAGGGATAGTTCGCCACTTTTGACATGAAGCTGTATGACATCCCAAATTAGCAATATCATTTATAAAATTTGACTTACACCCCGCTACGTCCTGTCAGCCTCGTTTTGGCGTTGACGAAGGTAGTCCGGCTAGTTGGCTGGGGCCACAAAAATAAAGCGTTTTGCTTCTCAAAACAATGCGTGTTCAAAAGAGTAATACCTTTGCATCACAAAATGGTTCATCCAGAAAAAGTCAGACCTTACAATCGCTTGGCACTATTTTCTCTCCCTTCATATCACTGCGTGCTGCCACCTGCCGACAGCCGCACCTGTTACAGTGTTTACAGCTCGGAAGCAGGGGACTGCTCGGTCTGCACTTCGGTCTGCACGGTCTACACAGCCCGTAGTGATACGAAGGGAGAGAAAATAGAGCCAAGCTATTGTGAGGTCTGACTTTTTCCTGGAGAACGATTTTGTGATGCAAATGTATTACTCTTTTGAACGCATTTTGTTTTGAGAGTCGGACTACTTTCGTCAACGCCAAAACGAGGCTGGAACTCGGCTCACAGGATGCAGCGGGGGGTAAGAAAATGTTCTTAAATGATATTGCTAATATGGGATGTCATACAGCTTCATGTCAAAAGAGGCGAACTATCCCTTTAAGAAATATAAGATAGCTTAGCTGGCTACTGTGGATAGCTTTTGTTAGCATGTATTCGTCAGCTTTCATTTCAATTAAGATGGTAAATAAGTTTCACTTTGTCATATCTTGGTGAAAAACCCCTGTAGTAACTCTTTGTGAGTTACAACAGTGAGCAAAAACAAAGTAACCAAACACAATGAGCCATTTTTTTCCCTTTACCTGTTCCCATCCCGCTCAGCACTGCTCCGTCGCTGACCCCGGAAGCGTTGGTGTTGTTGGTGGAGGCGTTGTGGGGCGCCAGGCTGGGTAGAAACAGGCACCTACACAGGGTGGCAGGGGAAAAGAATCAATGACCGCCATCTCAGGACACAGCTGTCACCTTACATATGCAGAGATTATGAAAGAGATTTACTGCATGTTTGCTGAATTACTGCTCCGCTCTGCTCCATCCCTGCGATGCACCATGAGAAAAACTCATCCCAACTCACAAACAACAGTTTGGGTAATTAAAGCGCTTTCAGACACAGGAGCTTCGTACTGTAATATGTAAATTTCAACTGCCTAATACCCAAGGATTAATTATGTATTAGGTGAGGGTGGAGGTGGGATGAAAGCAGACTTCTGGGCTCATTTTTCCAAAAGAAATCTGCTTATGCTCGTTCAGTTAAATCTTTCGGCACTTGAACTCAGGTTAAAGCAGATAATATTCCAATTAATTACAAAGAATGAAGACAACTGCAAAGAGAGATAAGTCAATTGTGTGTAAGCTCTGTCATTCGGTTTAAAAAAGGACTTCTCTTGGGGACAAGTCAGGCAAACATTCCACAATATTACAAAGGCTTTCACATGTGCGTAGGTGCTGTTTTGTGCTGACTCACTGCCCCCCGGAGAAGGTGCCATTTTCTCCTCTCTAATCATCCCGAAGCAGCGCTGAAAACACTGGTGCTTTGGGAAATAAACGTGGGAATTTAGGGTTTGTGTTTGCTGTAAGTGCCTGAAGGCGCTGAATAACTGGGAGTGCAGAGCACACGAGGAGAGCTTTGATGGTCACGGTGGACAGCAAATAACCGCATACCCCCACTGATGCTGAAATACTAAATCCTGGACCCAGATCTGATTGAACATCAAGAGCTCATCATCTTAAAGTGAGGAGACGACAAACCTCTGAAAAATCGATCCTCTGTGTTGGATTAAAGAAATTTAGTTCCTGTATCAGTCTCCCTTAATAGGTTTCTTCCTGATCAAAACAACAATATTTCAATATCTTAACAGCGAGGAAGTTTCATGATAAGAGAGCCAAAAGTGCACACGGTGTGGTGAGAAAGTCTTGAACCGCCCTTCATTTCTCGACATTCTGCTTCCAAGCAGCCAGATTTTCTTATAGGCTGTTGTCTACATACATAACAAATAACTTCATTTAAACTGTAGCTTTGAGCACTTTGTTACTGGCAGCCTGTTGCCAACATACAACATCCATCCATCTTTAATATCTGCTTTATCCAATTTAGAGTTGAAGGGTTCTGGACCCTTGCATCCTATCACAGAGAAACATTTGTTCCTGTTTATTTTGGTGCATCTATGAAAAATACCAAATACAAAACAGTCGAACACACATAGAACAATATTTTTGCACCGAGGTGTTTCCCAGAGAGCTAGCAGGCCTGAAACCACCTGTTATTTATCTATTCAACTCAATTCAATACATTTTTTATCATGTATTTTTTGTTAAGGTTTTCAGGATTACACTTTTTTTTTTTAACCACAAACCAACTGTCAGTTGGACCAACAGTTTTCTTGTTTTCTCAGTTTTCTTTTACATAATAAAGGTTTATTATTGCTATTATATAAATATAAAGTAATTACTTCTGAATTAAATATATTGAAAGGGATAAAAACTGAACTTTTTTCTGGTGTTTAAATGTTTTTATAATTCACGGGTCAAAAATGACCCATTAGACAATCTTTGTACCCTAGTGGTGAACAGCCCACATGGAAACATAAACAAAAATAAAGTCTGACTTTTTCTAATGATGGGGTCCCTTTAGGAAAAGTCATAAAATTTCAAGTTGGAAAAATATAGTTTAAGGTGTTTTCTCTACAGCTAAACATGGTAGTGGGTCACTTTTGACCCGCAAGACAACAGGAGGGTTAAAAACTACCTGAAAAAACCCTATCTACAGCAGATAAACTGTATCTGACAGTGATGTCCTCGAGGAAGAGGAACACAATCCTGCAGTTCAACATAGATTAGAGAAAATGATGACAACTGTGTCAGCTGTCTTCCTGATTTAAGAAATGCGTCATGAAACAAAGCACATGTAGCCGACTGTCAAACACCTGGTTAATTAACTTAGAAGTGAGACAACAGCAAATGAATTTAATTCACTAAAACAATAAGACTGACAGACTTCTCTGAGCCAGGCCCGCTGGTTGTAGTCAGGGCATCTAACAACAGAGGGTCATATGAGGGCTGGAGTATAAATAAACACCACGGTGCAACAGGGTGACTCACTTTCATTCCAAATGTCAGTTGTTCAATACTGTTTGATAAAAGATGTTTAAACCACTGGCTAAACAAGCGGATTCATGAAACTGCAACCAGACACATAAACCCGCTTAAAAAGGTATCATCATCAGAGCTGCGAAGCACTTTATGTTCAGATGCTCATTAAGCCTGAAAATGACCTCATTCGTTTCCCTCTTCTTGTTTTTCCACCTGGACGGGAAGTTCAGGGGTCAGGATTGGCTACAGCACAGCATCCCTGAAGCTGCCAGGATTTTATTTTTTTTTTCCTTTTCCCCAGGACACTTCCCAAGGACAGAGGCATCGCTCTGGCCTGCTGTTTAACAGCCAGTCGGCCTGTCAAGTACACCGCCCTGCAGCTTCAGAGTTCTCCCTGTTACTCATCACCTTGATGTGATTATACAAAAACAGAAACCTATTCTTCAAAAAAGAGAAGTCGTCTTCTTTGCCACCCCCTCTTTGCTCCAGTGATGGCGTCTTCCTCGCCCCCTGACAGATGACTGGCTGAGTGAGTGTGCATCTGTGAGTCTTGGTGTGTGTGTAAGCATGTTGATAGAGTGGTACTACATGTGTGTGTGTGTGTGTGTGTGTGTGTGTGTGTGTGTGTGTGTGAGAAAGAGAAGAGAGTGCGTGAGCATGTGATTCCTAATAGCAGCAGGAGCATCAATATTTCATGTTGACAGATAGGAGAGAGAGGAGGTGCTTTCTGTGTGTGTGTGTGTGTGTGTGTGTGTGTGTGTGTGTGTGTTTATTCTGAGCAGAAAGTGGGCCAATGCCTGGTTGCCAGCGTGCTGCTGCTCTGCTGCGTTTTCAGGAGAAACACCGCTTTCTATTTTGAGGCGGCTGCTGCGACGAGTCATACGAGTTCTTAAGAGCAAAGGGAACAGAAAAGGGAGGAAATGGGAGATCAGGAAGTGTGATGTCTGAGGGGGTTTCTGCAGAAAGCAGAAAGTAAAAAAGCGACAGAGTCTGTTTGTTTGATCCGATGATCTAAAGATGCTCCGTCGTGAGCAGAAGGAATTAAAGGTTTGAAGATGACAGCCTGGAAGTCTGCGCCAGAGTGTCTGACTTAACAAACCTGTAGAACTATGTTAGTATATTCTCATAAACAGAAAACCTGATTACCAACTTTTGTTCAATCAAAAGTTTAGCAGGTGCTGGCATTGTTAATAGAGCCGTGGTTCATTTGGTTGTCTACAAAAGGCCATTAACACAAAACAAAGTTGCCCACGTTCAGCAACAGCTCCAAACATTCCTCTAAAACTAAAAAGGCTGAATTGATTGACAGTGACAGACACAGGGATTACTGAGCCGACGTGTGACGGAGGAATTACAACACGAGTCTGACTTCTGGAGCACCCGCAGACTGTCCTTTACATTACTTCTGCTTCTTTTTTTATCTGCAACAAAGTGTCTTCCAGCCTCAGCCAGCTCAATGAATGACTCACAACGTTACTGTTCCCTAAAGACGCATCAGTACCAACTCAACATCATCAGTTTGGAGTCGTGTAATCTGAGCTAGCCTGAGCCCTCTGGCTATTTACTGTACGCTCTCCCATACAACAATGACTTTCTTCCAGGTTTATTGATCCAATTTATCCCTAAATGTAGGTGTGCATGGCAGCTTGAAGCTCGAGGACAGATCTTAAAAGAGGCAGACGCTGAGGAAGAGAAAAAACGGCTGCCATGAACACAGCTGGGAGGACATGTTGGAAAGTGAGCTGTCGTACCGATTGTTCACCTGCAACATTTCCACAGAGGTCTTCCGAGACAGAAACAAACCCGTCAGGAAAACAGTTTGGGACAGTATAAATAATATGGGGACCAACCTGAAATGTTGGCTAATAGTTACCTTTGGCTTGAGCCTTTGTGCACAAGGACAGAAGTTGTGGCAGTCGAACGGCAGCTTTGGGATGACTGAAACTTACTTTTTGTGGTGAACCCTCTGCTATGGGGTTCCCCTTTCCACTTCAAACTAACTCTGACTCAGTCAGCATTTGCACGACTCTTAGCATCACCGCCTCGGTTCGCTGCCTGTTAGCTTTGTGGAGGAACGCATGCAAGCGGCCATCCTTCCTGAGTCTGGTTCTGCCAGAGGTTTCTTCCTGTTCAAAGGGAGTCGTTCCTCTCCAGTCGCCTCAGGCACGCTCAGGACGGGAGATTGGACTGAAGACAAGTTTCACTGCAATCTGTTGGTTTCCTTAGCTAGGAAATTGTTTTTAAATATATGAATGAATTGTATTATTTTGTAAATATTTATGATTACAATGAATTGAATTCCAATTGGCTTGAATTGGACTTTATTATTTAAGTGCCTTGAGATGATATTTGTTGTATTTCGCGCTATATAAATAAAAATGAATTGAATTGAATGCAAGCCCGCCTTCGATTGTCATAATTTCTAAAGCTAGCAGATGACACCATCATCTAATTTCTCACGATGCTCGTTGAGATTCCACAGTGATCCATTACCACTTCTCACTGTCAGAAAAAAGGCAGAATAACGCAAGATAAAGCCAGTCTTAATTCCTAGGGGAAAAAAGCATCTAGATGATCCTCATCTACATTTTAGTTGTTACTTGTTGTTTAAACTTCCTTTCACAGTTTAAAACTGAGTAACCTCTAGCAGTAAATGCATACAAATTCAAAAGTAAACAGAAAGTTTTAGGGGAGATGAAAATATGTACGTCTACAAAAGTGTTTTGGTAAATTGCCAAGGTCACATCTCACACAAAGTCCTTTTCTCCGACTTCAACATCTACTGCGCCACCAATGCAGGGCAAACACGGCGGGGGGGGTGGCGGACTCTGTCAGCAGCAGCAGCACAGAACGCCAAAGGGTGCCGCGCAACATAAAAGGCGGAAAATAAGCCTATTTGTATGCGCAGCCCCACAACTGGAGGGGGATAATCGTCTCCCGCTGAGACGTTTGCAGGTGCAGTGAAGAGGTAAAAAAAAAAAGCCAACCTTTGTCATTGCAGGGAGAAATAACGTGGCGCCCTGAGGTGTGTGTGTGTCTCCGGTGAGAAAATTGTTCCACAAAAAGATTTACAGACTGAAGGCACGATTTCAAGCCACTTTTATTTTTCTAGGTTGGATATATACTGCAGATACTCGTAGGTAAATTCTTCCCTGAGTTTTCCTCTTTGTAACAGAGTTAAAGTTATTCAGTCTTAATGGGAGCCCATACCACAGATATTATATTAATCCTGATCGGTCAGAATTCCCCTTTAAGATGTCCCTTTCAGGTAAAAAACATCTACATTTACATAAAGTTTAAATAGGTCAAAATGATGATGCACCGTAGGTATCTCTAACTTTCCTTTTATCATGTCAAAATGAAACTACGGATGTCCTGAACTGACGTTTAGACTTGACAAAATGATGCATCAGATATCTGTAATAACATCATCAGCTACAACCGGAGAAGCTGGCTGGAGCAGTGGTTTCTATTGTGGGTAATGGCAGGAGGTGTAACCACAATGTCAGAGCATGGGGTGGCCAAAAGTAGAACAGGGTTTTAAAGTGTTGCAACGTTTGTGAGACGAGATTTCATGGCATTTTCCAACTAACCTATCCGCAACATCTAACATCTGCCAGTATCGACTGAAATGCTCGGCTGGGCCAACGTACAGAGCATTGGAAAGATCATACAAAACAAAGCACAACAAACAAGGTAAGTGTAAAGGGGAAACCATCTTTGGTCATTCTTTTGGTTTCAAACACTAGTTACAAGCAGCAGTTTGGTTTTGTTTTTTTGTTTTTTGTTTTTTTGAGGACTGAAAGCGAAAGTAAATACTAATGTTGCTGCTGGAGTGTCTGCTGGATGTATAAATAGGAAAATCATAGCTGTCAGCTGAAGGTCATCATCACCGCAGACCTGTATGATGTGACGTTTCCAAAAGTTCTGCGTGCGTGTGCTTTTTAGGAGGAAACTGAAAGATTTAATGCTAGTAAAACTAGAACAGTAAAAGCCAAAAGTGCACATATTCCCAGATAAAACATTTCTGCATAACCATTCCTTTAAAGGCAAGATCTCAAGGGGAATTAAAGACTACTGTTTGATCAGAACGGCTCTGAAGAGGATGTTGATTTCAAATTTACAGCTAATGTGAGGCGCAGATTCATCTATTTTTTGCATAATACAGCGAAGCTAAATGGCATCAATCTTAACTCAAAAGCATGCTGACTAACCCGAAGCCTTCCAGTGAGGTGTCAAACTCCACAAATGCAGGTGTGACGGCTGATCCGTGCAGGCGGATGTCGTGGGGCGTCGTCATGGACACCAGGCACTTGACTCGGGTGAGGGGTACCGTGCTGCCCTCGGCGGAGCGCACCAGGCTGCGGCTGATGCGGTACTGGCCGTTGTCCTCCGCTGGCATGGCGAAGACGCTGTCGGGGCCAAAGCCCTCCATGGACATCGTCATGCTGTCTGTGAAGTCAGGAAGAGCAAGTTAAAGTCAGGAAGAGCAAGTTAAAGTCAGGAAGAGCAAGTTAAAGTCAGGAGGTGCAGCCACAGTCTCAGCCTCAGGTGACAACTCCACCAGTTTAACTTCAAATTACAGGAACTGTTGGAAAAAGTGATCTGTAACTGTGGCATGTGTAGGAGTTTGGGTACACTTTATAAGCTCAGCAGGGTGACTTTTATTGGGACTTAGGTTAAGTATTGTCAGATGATGAGGAGTCATGTTAATTTTATTTCACTTACGGGAAAAGAAAGAAAGAAAGAAAGAAAGAAAGAAAGAAAGAACTTGTGCAGCAGTTCTCATACTTTTTGTGAGCAAAGGTTGGAGCAACAAACATGGCACCCATATTATTTCAGTTATAAGCTTTCCAGCTCAAACACCATCATCAAATAGATACTTTGTTTGTTTGTATGGGACATATATGAACAGTAGAGGTTTTTTTTTAATTAACATTATAGCACAGATTTCCCCAATAGTCACTCAGATGCATTCAGAAAATCTCAGATTAAAGTATAAAAGGCCCCCGGACGGCCTGCTGGATGTTCGTTGTCCAAGAGACACCAGAACGCTCCTGCTCTCAAGTTCAATGTTTTACCTTCAACTGAGAACACAGATTCTCTCATTTGTTAAGCATCAGCAGATGTGACAAAGGGCAAATTAAATAAAGGGAAGAATTACAGCACGCATCTGTGGCAGCTAATAAAGCGAAATGCTCTCGCAGAGAAAGCAGAGGCTGCTGGTGGAGAGCAGTAATTAGTAGGGACTTAATATCCATTATCAGCTGGGAGGAGACACAATAAGCAATTAAAACCTGCTGAGTAGCCCAGAAAATTACAAACATTACCAGCTGTTACTAGAATCCAAACCATTTCCTTTAGATTCACAGTGGTAGGCAGATCTTAGGTTCAACACGTCCTTTTAATCAGTGGACGAACAGTTTTTGTTTGTTTTTTGGAAAAGGCTAGAATTAAAAAGAGGAAACAGACGCAGCTAAATAAGTAAAAAATTGGCAACTTTTTCACTAAAACGAGTTTGCGGGTTTCTAACGTCAAATGAAGACGAATAAACGGGTAACATGTTGAACTCTGCCTGCCAACCACCGTCCATGTTAATTCATTATCAAGTTAATTTGTGTGCCCACAAGTCCAGAGTGGGCAGGTAGGATTACTCATTGAGGGAATATTATTAGAATGAATATAATGAAACGTATGGTGTAGACCTGCTTTATATGAAAAGTGCCCTGAGTTGATAGATGATTCAGCACTACATTAATGAAACTGACCTGAATTGATCAGGTTTTGTAAAAAAAAAGGGGAGATTGGTGCTGAGAATTATGACCATTTTTAAAACGTGAGCCAGGAGCCAGTAGCAATGGGACTGCTTCTGTCAGTATGGAAGGAACAGGTGAGTTTTCTATGCCCAAACAATAGGAATGACCCCTTTTATTTTTTTATCATTAAAAGTAAGATAGTAAATACACAAAGCCCACAATTGAAAGTAATATGAAATAAACCTGCATATTTTGCCATTGAAAATATCTTAATTGGTTAAGTCAAAAGGTGTTTTCCACATCAAATGTAAGGTTATAATTGCATGATTGTAATAATCAGTCGCGATCTAGGTCTGAGGCGTGAAACTCCAGGGCTGAAGATGAGTCCCACTGCACATCATGCACCATGCAAATGAAATGTTTTTAAACGCCCAAGGGAGAGCTTCCTATGTTTTACAATGACACGTCAGATAAGGCGTCTTCCCATCTCTCAACTCTGAGGAGAAACTTGGCAGCACCGGCTAAAACCCAAAGTCCAAGCTACTAAATCCAGGCTGTTCCAGGTGGGGAAAGACTCCCGAAGGACAGAATCATTTCATAACAGTGCTGGATGACTGCTGCAGATACTACAGATATGACGAGGAAAACGATCCCAAAATTCTTCTGATTATTGTCAAAAGCCTGGTATGCAGCACAATGTGGCTTCATAAACACTTAAATGTTTTCCTCATCAATACACTGATGTAGTATCACACTGATATGAGTCACATATCTTCAGGGTTGAAAAGCTACTAAAAACACAAATTAAATCACTGCATAATATTCATTAGATCTGTCACAATCATTAAATAATAACCTGATCTCAATTATTAAAGCAGATCCCAGTCATGTGTAATAATTGTAGGAATCGTCCCCCCTTTCCTGTATAAAAACAGCTGGATTAAACAGCCAATGAAAGGCTGATAAACTAACATTTACTGTAAAGTTTGCGTATGCCACTTTAAACTATTTTAAATGACAAATAAGGAAAGCCCAGGCTTGCGTGCACGAATGTCACAGAAACATCTTCCAGCTAGTAGCTCACAAGGGCAGTTATCTGCAGGCATGACTTTACAAAAGTCCCAGTGAGACTTGGGGTGATTAGGATTGGTGCTTTCAAACAATTTTAGCTGAATTAACAGGGGTTATGGAGAAAATTTGTTGAACTGAAGCCAAATATCACACATCTATAACTATCGTTGTCAAGCAGAAAATGGCAATTGCATTAGGTTTCTTTGTGTGACTGTTCATCATAAATTAAGAATTATTTTTAATGACTGATCCCATTGCTGCCACTCATACAGATACAGCCTGAAGATGTGGGGAAATGTCATCCACAATCTGGTGTTTCGCTGAGACCTCCGGATGAGTAACTGCCCGGATAAAAACGTGGATGAGAGTCGTTGCCGTCTTACTTCTCATGTCAGCGTCGTAGCTGAGAGAGCTTGGCTTGTGGACGCGGTACTGCTTCAGCAGCTTCTTGTCCCAGGCGCCGCAGTTCAGAGGGTTTCCGAGACGTAAGAATTCCCTGCAGGGGGAAAACACCAGGATGTCAGGGGGTGTAAGATGCCAACAAAGAAGACATATTCAATGGCAATGACAGCACTTTGTTAAAATTAGCTTTTTATCTGAAACCAATTCACCGTGTTGAAAATAGATGTCAGTCAGTTTTTATTTGTATAAAACCCATTCCAGTGGCTTTAAAGAAAGAGCATTAGGTTTGCCCGGGGATTAAAATAAGCTCGGCTTTACTCACCATGTAACTGACTAAAAGCCTCAGACATCAAATGTAAACATGAGAATTATTATCATCTGACGAAGGTAAAACCATCCGCAGAAACCTTGACCAAATGCAAGATATTCATCAACAAAATGAACCCGATTCACAACAGTTAATACATTTGCACAGTTGGCCAGATCATATCTCAGTGAATGCGGTATGTGAAGTCAGACGTTACTTTGCAGGCTGACTTCTGGGCCTCAGCATCTGTGGTGAACAGCAGTTTGCAGTCAGTGACGCAGTCGACTGGCATGTAACTGAATGCAAAGCGTCTCAGTGAGGGTGTGTGTCAGCTGTCAGAGTGCTGAGCGCGTAACACTGGCGGCGAGGAGCAGTTTCAGAGCGACATCAAATAGACGGAAAGACTCGGGAGCTTTGCTGCCAGCCACAGTGGCAGAACAGAGAGAACAGAGAGGGAAAACAAAGCGGGGGAGAAAAAATGATGTCGGAAAGAGTCAGGAGGAGACTGGCGGTGGACAGAGAGGAGGAGGAGGATGGGAAAGTGATTGACATATCCTCAGAATAATCAAAGGTGGAGAGGCTGCATTTACATACGATAACAAGCAGCCATGTACATGTCAAATAACTCTCTCCATTCCTCAACCGCCCATCTCACTTAACTAGCCAAGCAGAAAATGAGTATCGCTCACGCAGCTATGCTGAAATATGATTACCAGCGAAATTTTTCCTTTTTCCAAAACCATCGTTTATCAAACTTGAAAAATCTAGCAACCTCATGATGCCAGTCTAATAGAAAGAGTAAGTCTAATTAGTTAAAAAATAAATATATGTTAACTAGAGATATAGATATATATAGATATATATATATATCTATATATATTAGGGCTGGGTAAGTTTATTCGTTATTATTGTGTTAACTCGCTAATTATTTAACGCCAATAAATATTTTATCACGCATTAACGCAGTTGTTTTTTGTTTTTATTTTTTATTTTTGTTATTTTATTTTGTAAAAAAAAATCATAATAATTTGCTCTCTGCTGCGGAACCAGAAAAGAAAGTAATCGTCGGATCCACCAAACATGGAGAAGGGTACGGAACTTTTACTCGGCCATTTTCATTTTAAAGTTCTTCCAGACGGCGGAGTCGACAGAACCAAAGTCATCTGTAAACACTGCCAAGTTGAATTGTCTTCTCAGCGTAGTAGTTCCAGTCTAAAATATCACTTAAAAGCAAAACACACAACTGATAGCAGCAAGTCATTCAAGGAAACAGACAGTGGAGCGAGGCTTCTACATAAAAACTACAGAAAGATGCTGATGTTAAAAGTGTGTTTGCACAACAAATGTTATGGCACTTTCATTCATATGGCAGCACATTTAAAATAAAACTAAATGCTAAAAGCTATACACTACTTTTGAATTCATTTTTGGATTTTGCGTACAAATGTGATTAATCATGATTAATCAGGGAAATCCTGTGATTAATTAGATTAAAAATTTGAATCGTTGCCCAGCCCTAATATATATATATATATACATATATATATATATATATACATATATATATATATATATATATATATATATATATATATATATATATATATATACATATATACATATATATATATATATATATATATACATATATATATATATATATATATATATATATATATATATATATATATATATATACATATATATATATATATACATATACATATATATATATATATATATATATATATATATATATATATACATATATATATATATATACATATACATATATATATATATATACATATACATATATATATATATATACATATATATATATATATACATATATATATATATATACATATATATATATATATATATATATATATATATATACATATACATATATATATATATATATATATATATACATATACATATATATATATATATACATATACATATATATATATATATATATATATATATACATATATATATATATATACATATATATATATATATACATATATATATATATATATATATATATATATATATATATATATATATATATATATATATATACACACACACTAAAGGGTTTTGTTTTCCAGTGTCTTAATGAGGTTAAATGAGTTTAATGAGTTGAAACTTAAAACCATTCAGAGGCTGCTTCTTTTTGCAGAGTGGCTGGGGTTGTTACTTCTGGGCTAAAGTCAGGTGGAGTACCTGAGTGCCATGGGCTGCAGGGCCTGTGAGGCCAGCCTCTCGAACATCCTCTGCAGCGGTGGGTGCAGCGGGTGGTCTTCATCCCCGAGGGCTTGACCGCAGCGCTGCAACAGCCGCTGGTGGAGGCAGGCCTCACACAGCACCTGCTGGTTCCGCTCGCTGTTCACCAGGAGCTGCAGGATGTTGGCCACGGCCAGCTGCAGGTCCAGGGCATGCTGAGCGGGCAGGAGAGAGCTCAGTGAGATGACATCCAAGTGATGAGGTCCCTTGATTATTGTATTTGTAAACATTTTTTGTTCTTCTTATATTTACAATGTTGTTATTTAAAAATATATCTTGCTCTCCCAAATCAGACATATGTAAGCATTCATACGGCTGGCTGAAACTGGCTGGTTCTGACATATGAAACCCAACAGACAAAAAAGGTACCCCTTCCCCCACTTTCACAGGAAGTACATTTCCTTGTTGTGTTTCCTCACCTCCGGCTGGCTCTCAGAGGAAACGGAGGGCAGCAGGTCCAGTATGGCCAAGACGGCCCCTGGGTGGATGGCCACCATGTCAGATGAGGAAGAGAAGGTGGCAGGGTGGGAGGGGTTAGTCAGGTGGAGTTTCAGGTCAGACAGCGCTTTGACCGGGGCAGGCGGACCCGATGAACCGTAGTAACCCTGTCTGGGAGCCCAAGGAAAAAGAAAAGAGGTCACATTTAGATGTTTTTTTTTTTGTTTTTTTTTTAAATTGGAGAAACACTGGAGACTTTCCTTTTTTCGAGAGAATCTTTGTGATTCATCCTGTCGGTTGAAGGGCGGTCGCTCACTGCTCATAACAGGGACCACAAAGACTCTTCTACTTGTGATGGAACTAATCAAACTGCAAGCTTCTAATTTAACATTCTGACCGCAACTTTATTCATGAGTCAGCAGTCCTCGCACTACTGGGGCCTGAAGTCGGCCAATTAGACAAAACAGGGGTGTTGCTGTGATGCAAATTACAAACCCCCCACACTCACACTCACACACACACGCACACACACACACACAATGAGAGATGCTGGAGGGAAGGCAAGAGTCAGCATAAAGTGGAGCTGGAGCGGCTGGATCTGAGGCAGGAAACTAACTGCTGTGTAAAGGTTCACAAAAGATAGTTGAAGCTTGAAAACTACTTCATGACCAAAATGCAAGAAGACGCAAAAATGACTCAAGCATGTCTGTTTGCAGTTTCAGCTTTGGCTAAAAATTCGGTGTAATGAAGGCTTCATATTTCAACAAACTCTAACTGTTTTGGTGGTTATGGTGGTTTATGGGCCCAGAACAAAACGTGCCGGATGCCGGCTGCGTCTGAAAGTCTCACATTAAGCAAGGCGCTTTCACAGCCAGAAACAGACACTACTTAAAGAGATCAAATAACGCTGAGGATTAGCAAAAAGGATTCTCTACTTTAAAGCTAAAATCTAAAATGAAGAGGTTGAGAAAATTTGTGAACAAGTGTACGTAGTTTTCCCGAAGAAAAGAGACTAAATGAATAATCATTTTCATAGTTATTTCTGATGGATGAATGGAGATTTACGCAAAAAGGGATGAAATGCTCCTCGTTTCATCACGTGACCACCGCTTAGTTTTTTTTGTGACACCTCTAATCTCATTTAAAGGAGGGAAAGAAAATGAGCCAATACCTTTCGTCATGTTTTTTACAGTCTGACATCAGTAAACCTTTTTTTTTTTCTAAACAAGCGCCCCTATCCTCAGATCTGCTCGCCTTATGAATATGCAGTCTTGGATCTGATCCAAATGGGCAGAGGGTGATATTTTACAGGAGACTCTGACAGCTCACAAAGGTGGAGTGAAAAGAAAAGGAAAAAAAAAACGACTAAAATGTCCTTTTGTAAACTAAATTCCTATGCAGGAGGCTGAGCAGGAATGTGATGGGAAACAATCGCCTCACTTAGACAAAGTGTTTGGTGGGTTTCATCTCCTCTTTTTCTCCTGAGAGGACGTGTTGAAAAGTGTTTTGACATAATCAGAAAAACAGACCTCTCTAATTTGTGGAAACCAGTGGAATCCACAGTTATATTATATGAGATTGCTGCTGCTTGTGCTTTTTTTTTGTTTGTTTGTTTGTGTGTTTGTTCTCTGCTTGTCTGCCTACAGGTGCTCCCGGTGGCTCTAAGGCTGGATTCCCCACAAAAGCCGTGAATTGTCTTCAGTTTTGTTTTACAGGTGTAGCAGCTGGTTGTCGGATTTTTCATTGTTTTCTATGTTTGTCTCTTCATATTTCTGTTCCTTTTTTTTTCTTTCTTCGCTCTCCCTCTCTCTCTGTCCCCCGGTCCTGTTCGGCACTATCACATGTTAAGTATTGTAACAAACAAAAATAAATAAATAAATAAGGAGTTGATGGGCATCAAGGGGAGCTTTACATTCATAAAGCTTCCCTTGGCATAGCAAATGTGTTTGGCATAAACGGTATTCAGATTACAATTCTGCTGCCATAATGCTGGACAGGACAAGGGGTAAAAAAAAATTTAAAAAATAATAAAAATAATAATAATAATTTGTGGAAACCTGAATTAAATTTAATCAGTTACTGAATCCCTTGGGAAAAAAAATGTACCTTGATAGGAAAATATCTCTTTGTGTTGTATTTATTCCCCACGAAAGAACCAAAATAAAGACATAAGGAATAATCTTGGAATTAATACCGTTCATTTAATGTCTGTTTTACTATCAAAGACTCCAGCCGAGCTGAAACTGCTAAAGCCCTATGTGATATCAGTGAATATTTGGTTAGAGTCCTAGCTCTGAGCATCAACTGAAGGTGAGGATGATGAAGAGGAGAGGATGAACGTGAGGAAGGTGGCAGAATGCTGTAGCTACCTCTTCCTGGCGAGTGCTGGTGTGCCCCACGGAGAGGGCAGCGAGGTCTCGTGAGTCAGGCAGGGAGGCACCTGCTCTGCACGACTGCAGCACACACACACACACACACACACACAAAAAAGAAAAAGAAAAAAGAAACGCATCACACACACACGCACACACAAAAAAAAGAAAAAGAAAAAAGAAACGCATCACACACACACACACACACCCAAAAAAAGAAAAAGAAAAAAGAAACGCATCACACACACACGCACACACAAAAAAAAGAAAAAGAAAAAAGAAACGCATCACACACACACACACCCAAAAAAAGAAAAAGAAAAAAGAAACGCATCACACACACACACACACACACACCCACAAAAAGAAAAAGAAAAAAGAAACGCGTCACACACACACGCACACACACACACAAAAAAAAGAAAAAGAAAAAAGAAACGCATCACACACACACACACACCCAAAAAAAGAAAAAGAAAAAAGAAACGCGTCACACACACACATATACAGGTAAAAGTGCATTCACGTGCACACGCATTCACACAGCCGTGCAGACAGGCCAGACCGAGGATGATGAGCCAGACAGCGCCAGATGTTAGAAGAAGAAAAGGAGAAAGAGAGAAGACAAGGGACGAAAGGGTTAGTGGGAAGCTGACAGAGGAAAGTGGATCAGAGCTCCAGACAGACCTTCACATGATCTCGGCATGCGGCGTGGTCATTATGACAGAAAGATCACTTTCTAAAAGAATGCTGAAGTGGAAAAAAGACACAGCGTGTTAGTCCTTAAGAAGATCTCTAGTTCAGCAACACAGAAGCTCTGAGAAGAAGGTCAGCATCCGTCAGCGCTGCAGTGAGCTTCATGATCAAAGGTCTGATCATGACGGCTGTTTTCAGCATCTCGGAAGCAGCAAGGATGCATTTGGGTTTTCATTCACTGCTTCTGCATTTTGCTTTAGTTTTTGTTCAATAAATGATGACACAGTGTAACATGTTGTGTTCTGTTCCTCATCTGAAGATGTATTTAGCTTACTGTCACACCCATAAGGATCAGATGATTTTTTATTATGCGCCAACATGAAACTTAAGAATTGGAAGAGGGTAGACGTTCTTCTTCACATGACTGTAATTAATAACCGCACTTACACCTTAGCTTAATAATTGTTGTTTAAAACAGCACACAAAGTAGTTAAAAATCTGAAAAACAACACGAGTTTAAGATATAACCCCGTTCTCACGTGTTTTTAATTTTTAGGTCACATTGATGTTGTTATTTCCCATGCCAGAATAACCCTCAGGCCAACTGAATTGGATCCTCAATCTGAAGCAGTACAAAGAAAATTCTGAGAGGTTTTTTAGATCTAAAGCAGACCAAAAGGAACATGCTAGTTTCCATGACAAACCGAAAAAGAACAGCCTGAGGTTGTTGGCCCACTGAAACATGTGGCTGCAGTCAGCTGAACTAAAACTGAAAGCTCCACTGCTTCCTTTTATACGTTGAACTCACTCTAACACAAACACAACAAGCTGGTCCTTCATTTAGCCATAAACTGTGAATGAATAACCTGTTATTAGTATGTGGACAGATAAGCTTGATCCTCCCTCTGACCCAGTAGGCTGGAACCATAGCATGAAGCCATTAGGCTCGAGGAAAACTCCACACAAGACACACAGTTTGAAACGTGTTACTGTGACATCGGATATTTGTAATTCATTCTCCGTTCACAGAACAGAATTTCACACTTTGTGCTTCGTAAACAAAAGTGTTTTATCCCAAAGGGCGGCGCTGAGGAGTGTCTGCGGTTCACTTACCTGTCAAAAGAGTCGGTGGCCATCTTGTAAAGGTAGATGAAGAGCTTGCTGCAGTGTTTGAGCGTGGGACAGACGCTGTCCCCCGCGCAGCCCCCGGGAGCAGCCTCGTCCTCCAGCAGCCTCTGGAAGGGCTGAGCGTTGGAGGGGAACACCGAGGTGGGACCCAGCTTCTTAGTGTCTGAGAAACAGCCCAGCAGCCTGGAGGATGGGAGGCAAAGTGGTTAATATGAAGAAAAGGGTGGTCATAAAGGATGCCGGTAAAATGTCCAATAAGGTCTGCAAGCATCCTGAAATGAAGTGGTGTTTCCAAGGCATCATGACTTTGTGAAACCAGAGGAACAACAGCCCCACAGTTCAAGGATTTAAGCCAAAGATACTCATTGTGCTGCTCCTCAAGCTTTAAACGGAGGCTCGCACTCGCATAGTAGCTTATAACAACATGGTAACAATAACAATACATTTTTTCAAATAACATACAGCGAATACTGCACAGTATTAGGTATTTTTTATTAATTTAGCGTTTTTTTTAGTATTAAGTATTTTTATTAAATATTAATTAAGGCTTAATGGTGTTTCCTAAAGGGGGCTCTGTTAAACCTGGCAACGCAGCCCGCTTAAACCACCGTCACACTTGACCGCAGAGCTTGCTAGCTCCTTTAGCCAGCGCGAGATGCAGGCACCATGGATCAGTTTTTAATTAAAAAAGGGCAAAAACCAGCACAAGAACCATGCTCATCTTGAATGTCTCACTATGATAACAACAACAAACTACAAATACAACATGAAGAAAGTCAAGAACATGCACGCCAGCTTCCGCTCATCCCAGTATTAAGGTAAATGTGGTCTTAATTGAAAATGTATTGGCTGTGTTGTTTCTTTTTTGTGGGATGTTTTCTATGTAGAAATACATATTTGCAAAAGGGGACTTAGTATGTTGTCGTAAAAGTGGCTCTTCCCTTGACTTTGCTCTGCCAATGTGGCTCTTGTGAAAAAATAGTGAGTATCACTGATTTAAGCGGTCTTTCGTCGAGCCGAATTCTGCTTTCGATCTGACTGACCACCCAGTTGTTGTCCAACAAATAGTTTGGTGCCCTGTGTCCAAACAGCACAGCTATATGAAAAATAATCCTGACTTGATGTCAGCTTCAGAGGGGGTTAGCAACCTCAGAGACTCGAAGTGTAAAAACATGCAGGAAAACTTGTTTTTTCTTGCTTTAAAATCACTTCCAGAGCAGATTTTTTTTTTTTTAGCCTTCATAAGCAAAAGGTTTTGTTCAGAGGCTGTCATTAGATTGTCAGGAGGAGATGGATATCATTCGCAGGATGTGGTGTGACCAACTTTTTTTGCTGTTCACACCAGAGCACTCTGAACGGAACCGTGGATGAGGCCCAACATATGCTGCAGAAGTGTGAAAGCCTTTTAAATCATAGATCAGGGTAAAGTCATGGCATTTTTTAAGCAGTGTCAATAAAGGTCCCAGGGCCACTGATTTACAGTTCTTGGTTTTGGTCTTGAATCAAAACAATGACTCTTTTGAATTGCCTGGGGTTAGTTCCAATATGGCTCAAGAGTGGCAAGACAAGCCTTGAAGATGGAGCAAAGACTGGATTTGCAAAAGTTTTATGAGGAGGAAAACACAATCACCCAATTAATTTGGTTTTAAGGACACACTGCAATGCATTTTGGTGAGAAACTGGACACAAAGAGAACTTCCCTCAGTACCACTGAATAAATCCACTGAATTTGTTGGTGAACAAACCAAAGTTTACATAATTAACAGCCACTTTAGATCCAGAGAAGAAACACGGGCAAACATCGGACATTTCACACGAGATCAGGACCAGGAAGACCGTTAATTCGAGGGAGTTTTACCTCACAGCATCGGCCAGCTTCTCATACTGGATCTCCGTGCGGAAGAAGTGCGAGTTGGCCGGCTCGTAGCGCATGGCGGCGGTGAGGGTGCAGAAAACCGTGTGCAGCAGCTCGAAAACCTGGTTCTGGTTGACACGCTCCCAGCCGTGTTGAGGCGGCTGGCACAGCGAGCGCTCCATGGCCACCAGGAGGGAGGTGATGTACACGAAGCCGCCCACCTTCCGGAACACCGTCCGAGTGCGGTGACTCTCACGCAACACCGACAACAGAGCCTGAAGGCGGAGAAGACAGACTATAATCCCATAATTTATTCCTTTCTTTTTTTATCTCACATGCCACCAAATCATTCTCTCCCAAGTGTCGGAGCTGTGTTCCTCCGCTCGTTTACGTCTCATTCGTCTTTCGCTGCGACATCTTCGTCAGCCCCTCTGGGCTTCTTTGCTTCAGTCCACTGACTGCATTTGGGGACTCATAAAAAGAGCCCAAGAACATTTGAATGCAATGTTTTTCTTATATGTAGGTAAAATAAGATGAAACTGGCCACCGATGATGCTTCTGCTTCTAAATTTGGTGCAAAAGACACACATGACAAAGGAAAGCATTCCCGGGGACATAGAACATGAACGGAGCATACAGAGACGTTCTCTTTTCTAACCGTGTGACTTCTGAAGTTATCAACGTTGACTTCATGAAGCTGAAATCAGTTTTTGGGTTGATTTTAAAATACTGAATCACAGGAGTAAGACCACTGCAAACGCGTGCTAACCTCGCCTTATTCCAGCCTTAAATTCTAAATAATGTACAGCTGTTTTTACGCTGTATGACTAAAAATCTCCGGTGCGTTTCTATGTCTGCGCTTGTCGTGATTTTCTGGAGCTCAGAGCTCTGTTGTCGTGCTTTTTACTTGAGCTGCATCAGCCACCGTAAATGTTTTACTCCAAACCAAAGTGCCGGACGGGAACACGGATAATCCAAACCCTATTCTCACGCCACGAGTAATAGCTAAGAGGCCAGTGAGTTGTCCTTTTTGCTGAATTTTCTTTGGTATATTTCATATTATATCTAGAATACTGATTGGGATTGCTAGGATCTAATACAAATATCCTCCCATTGGAGAAAAAGGGAAGTAAAACGGTGATTTGTTGCACCACTGAGCCAGCTGTTTCCTGCTGTATTAGACAACCGCCCGACTCAGCACAAAGTTGTTCTTAAGCCAATCACAGGATGTAAAACACATCCTCTTCCTGAGCTTCACGCTGAGAAGTTCAGGCTGCAGCTACACGCTAGAAAAATTAAGGTTTGGAGTGTTAACTTTACAAGCCATGCGGAGGCCTTGAGGATGAAATGCAACATTTCAGATTCAGACTGGAAGCTCCTGTAAGGAGTTAAATGAGCATTTCTCACCAGATTGAGATCAAAATCTGTTAACGCGTCTGTATATCAGCGTTCCAATACACAAACTCTAAAAAAAAAAAAAAAAGCAAGGAAAAAGGTTATTTGGATTAAACGAGGTTGGATGCGAGTTCTTTGCGGTCGCTTTTATGGTGATAATTAAAATCCCTGATTAGTGAAAAAAAAAGTAAAGCGCCGACAAGTTAATCCAGCTGAAGCCTTAAGAAGGCATGAGAATTACTTCCTCCCACGAAGGAGGGGGAATTTTGAAAATGCAATTATGCCTGAGAAAAAGAGCTGCCCTCTCATTCCTCTGGGTGTGTGTGTGTGTGTGTGTGTGTGTGTGTGTGTGTGTGTGTGTGTGTGTGTGTGTGTGTGTGTGTGTGTGTGTGTGTGTGTGTGTGTGTGTGTGTGTGTGTGGGCAGCAGAAGCTTCTACGTGCACCCAACTCTCAGCAATTACCGTGTGAAGGGCTTGAAATGCATATTGATTTTTGAAATCACAGACTTTTCTTTCCTCTATGTTCACACTGTAAATCCCTGACAGCTTTTATAGGTGCCGGCATCATCTCGCTAAATAGCAATTTATCTCTGAAGACAACAAGTAAATCCTATCTGTAATGTGGAAATCACAAAAAAATGAATTATTTTTTTACATAAGAAGCAAGGAGGAAGTGATACCCAAAATTCCATTCAGACATAAATCAGATGCATGTAAAGAAGCAGTGTGTGCTCGGGCCGCTACCCTCAGGATGTCCGTCTTCAGCTGCAGCTCGCTGGACGGGGCCGAGTGCATGAGGCCCAGCAGCGTTCCCATGTCGTCGTCGCCGCTGGGCGACAGGACGAGCTGCTGGATGATGAGCAGGGCGTGTTCCCGACACTGACGGTACTTCACGATGTTGTGGACGCAGCGAGCGCCGCCAAACTCCCTGAACAGAGCTGAGGGACAAAAGAAAGCATAAACAGAGGGACAAAACTCAGCCTTTGATAGAGAAACGGCTCAGTCAGTCTGCATAAACCTGCATCGCTGCTGCTGCCGTAGTTCACATTCCACTATGGTCATGTTACATTTCGAGCTGGAATTAAAAAGAGATTTTCATGAAACGCTCACTGAAAACTGCAAATTATCCGTCAACAATCAGCTGACTTAAAAAAATCTAAAGGCTCATTTGAAGCTTTCACCAGACATGCCGTCACAGAATATTGTGGATTGTTTCATCAGCGTGTAAATATCACAATGTGTGATGTGTAATGTTGTGTTAAATCAAATATCCAGCTGTACAACTGTTCCGCTGCAGCTACTTAAGTTTTAAACAAATACATGAAAAGAGATTAGAGGCGTTTTCATGCATCCTTTTATTATTTTCACTGTCTGGACAATAGAAATTCCAATTTCCCAGATATCACTGAATGCACCATCAGTACAGCACCAGTAATGGCTGTTCCAAACACAAAAAAAAAAACGGTGAAATATTCCCAAAGTAAGGACAGATTCTAAATGTTAGCCACAGCGAACTTGGGGGAAAAAAAAAAAGGAAAAAGAAATGCAGGGAAAGTGAAATTCACAGTTTAAGCACTAACGATCACAAAAGAAGGAGCAGAGTGGAGTCGAGTGGGTCACTCCACGCCGTGAGCTGAAGGCTACTTGAGCTTGAAGAGGTGCAAATTATGGGATGAAGCAGGAGCTGCTGTCTTTCTGGAGCTATTTTTACTAAAGCAGAAAACTGAGAAAAAAGGGCAAAATACATCGCTGCTAATGCTGCATTCAATAACAACTCAATTTATTTCTCTCTAAAAAAATTTTTTTTTAAATCTAAGAAAAACCACACCAGACGTCAGATTTCCTGCTCCGGAACATAACCCGAACGTTTGTATTTTACCAGTAGAGCTTTCGTAGCTCGTCTCCATTTCCTTCTCTTTCTTTGCTTTTTCGTGAACTGTATTACTGCTGGCAAATATTTGTAGATTGCAAAGCACCAAAGCAAACACAGATGCAGCCCAGAGTTTTTTACCCGTTGTATTCAACAAGCCCAGATTAGAAATGATGTGGACCTCCCACTTCAGAGGTAACATGAACATCACTGTGACTCAGTCAGATAGCGATGGTCAATGCTTTGATACGTTCCTCATTTCTTTATGTCATGACTTCCTTCATATTCAAATGTACATGTTTCACAGGCACATCTACATGTTTATCTATTCAATATTTCCTTGTGTCTTATTACATACATTTAGTCCCCCTGCAGGATTTGTTCATTTGTATGAAAAATTCTGTGTTTTGCAACATATGGTTCATCATTTGGATGTCAAATCTATAATACTGGGGGAAAAAGGGCCCACAGTAATATATTATCAGAGGAATAGGGCTCATTTCAAGTCTCTCTCGGTTAGACTGCCAGCTGAGAGCTTCAAGTAGAAAATGAAAAAAAAAACGTAACGACAGAGAGGTGCTACAAATATCACACATCGTGTGTGTTTCTCTGACGAACGCGGGCAGCCGTCATCAGGTCAAAGAGAGCTCTGAGCTGTCACTGATGTTTGTGACTCACCTCATTTCTACAGCTGACTGAAAGACACACACACACACACACACAAATACAAGCACGTAGGATCTGCAATTTGTTTTCTAAATTGTCTTTTTTTTCCATTTGTCTAGGTACCTAACTTATTACACTTACTCTAGCACTAGTTATGCTCTTAGCTGTTTGGTTTTGGAAGGAAATGCACTTATGATTTCTTGTGACCTACCAATGTTGAACACACTTATTGTAAGTCGCTTTGGATAAAAGCGTCTGCAAAATGATCGTAATGTTATGTAATATAATGCAATAGTTTAGCCCCAGGAGATTTCTTTGAGGGATTTAAAGAATTGTATTGAGATACTTTCTTGATCCTTGGAGGAGACGATAAAACTCATGCACACTGGGGCTGCCAGAGAACGCTGTTAAATGCAAACACAAAGGGGAGATTTGTGGACTATTTGTGAGCAAAATAAAAATAATCACAGTGTGCATTTTCATACTTTGGTGCCACCAGCCTTAAAACATGAGTCTGACACAATTAAAAAGCTTAATTGCAAAGTGTAACTCATGAGTCATAGTGTATCCCACACTGATGACTCATGTTGAGATTCAGCTCAACATCCTGCACAACATTTAAAAAAAAAAAAACCTGCCGCTGCAAAAGAGACATGATTTGAGCAGATGTTAACTGCCTTAAATGATTACAATTCAGTGAACTGCAGTGTTGGAGCCGTCTGTGCTCCAATGAATTGGGAACATGCAACGTATCTTCTCTTAGTGGGCTTCAAATGTGGTGTAAGGATCCTCTCTAAGACTTTAAAAAGCACAAATCCAGGCTGAAAAGCGTGAATGTGTTACCTGCGTTAGTGTTGGTGGTGTTGGAGCCCTGCAGGAGCACCGTCAGGGTCTCCATCACCAGCCAGGCCAGCTGCTTCTGTTCCTCTGCCACCGTGTTGTTTTTGCAGTCGGCTACAAATAGTTGCACGACAAACAGGGAGAGGAGGGTTAGCGTAAGATTGCAATTAAAATTAAATAAATTACATTTTTAACAACTAAATTAGAAGACAAAGTGAACTTTGGTTACACTGGAGTTACAACACTTGGAATCCAGCCAAATTAACTTTAGCTAAGGCCTATGTTGTGTAATTCAAACTGCTTGGACTTATCTGACTTCTTATACATTTGCAGAGCTTGAATTTGTGAATTTATGCCTACAAACAATCCAAATAATGCCAACTTTAGTGACTTTAATGACACCTTTAATGGCTCATGTGTCTGCAAAGACGAAGTGTTCTAAACAGGTGCTTCTGATGTTGTGAAAAAATACAAATTTGAAGCAAATTTGAAGCAAACTTTTGAAAGGTTGCTGAATAGAAAACATGCATCGGGTATCAGGTTTATCTTTGTAAACCTCCAAGTCTTTCCTTGAGTGTCTACGGGTTTTATTTTGATCTCCAACTGACTCAGGCTCCAGCCCCGACTGCAGCCCAACTGATACAAATAAAGCAAGAGCAGTTTAAGGCCCCGTTTACACGATAGGAAGACGCAGATATTTTCCTGCGGTTTGGCCTCTCATTTACACCAAAACCCCGTTTCTATCACAGAAAACGATTATTTCAAGAACCTCCGGCCAAAGTGGAGATTTCTGATAACGCCGGTTATGTGTTGCCGTGTCAACTGGGAGAAAGGGCGTTTTAGGTTCTTAAACGTCACATTATGCGCCAGAAAATGCTTAACGTCATGCGAGCGCCTTATGTTTACAGTTTGTTTGGCTACTGATCAGGATTATCATGGATGATGTTAAAGTTCTACTAATTTTTACGTTTGTGCAAACCATTCTGGCCTTATTGCATTTGCCACCCCAAACCTGCTCGCACAGTTCAAAATAGAGGAGCACCACTCTTTCGTGACCGCTCCTGCGTCCAGTATCCACTGACTGTCTACATTTCCCTCTTATTGCCTTCAGTTTCGTTGTGATATGTGCTCGCGTTATCTCCTCCTTCACATGAGGAAAGTCCTCGATTCTGAGGATTTTGATTGGCTTGCATGGCTTTATTCCTTTCCCTACACTGCCGCCAATAGGTTTGGCATAGTTATTATGGCGCTTGACGGCGTATTTATGCGGGTTGATGTAAATGAGAAGTATTTTGAAAACGATGTTGTGTGCACGATGTTATTATTGAAAACGGAGGGGGGGAAATATTCGTTTCTCCAAATACCCGGCTATGTGTAAATGTGGCCTAAGACTGCTCACCTCCACCAAGGTTGAAAAGAAATCTATGTTATCCCAAAGTCTATCACCTATAAAACTAAGTTGTTGCCAACAAAAACACCAAGTATCCACATAACCTTCGTGTGAAAGATTAGGCCAGTTCTGCAGCCCTGTAACTCAGCCGATTCTCAGAAAAAAGTCCAGATAAACAACACGAGAGAACCACCTCACCTTGGTCGTTATTGTGTGGCTGCTGCTGCTGCTGCGAGGCTGGGTCTTTGAGCAGGGCAGCGTACTTGTGCAGCAGGTTGACCAGCACCTCCAGCAGGCCGACCTCCCGCAGCACGTCGCTGAACACCGGGTCGTGTCTGGCCAGCTTCAGCAGCGTCCGTACGGCTGTGATGCTGCAGGCGTGCGACGTGCTGGATTTGAGCAGCACGCTGACGCTGAAAAGCTCCTTACACGGCACGTAGTTCAGGCTGAAAACCACAAACTCCAGCAGCTCAAAGTACTTGGCCTGGGCCTCGGTGAGTTTGGTCACACGGTCTGCAAACTGCGACAGGGTGTGCTGCGACTCCAAGATGAAGTAGTTGGCCGGCTCTGCTGCGTAGACGTTTCCGATGGCATCCAGCAGCATACAGGCCAGGCGGCTTGTTTTGGCCCGCAGGAAGGCATTCTGGAGCACAGCGAAGGCCTGGATATTACGCACTGTGTGGCCTGGAGGACAAAGAAAAGTGGGATGGCATTAGGATAAAACAGATCTAACTCATCCAAATATTAGGATCATTTCATCTGAAATAATCCCAGGTGACGCAACAAGGCCGATGCGAAATAACTGGCAGAAATATAACCACAACTTAAGCAAAAAGATCAAAAGCGAGGGACATAAACTAACTAATAGTCCAACATGGAGGGAATTCGATTGGAAGGTGAAAATGCGTTACTTTTACACTCCGTTCATTACATCGAAATACAGCAATACTACTGATTTATGTTGGGAGTGTGGAGCAGTGGGTGACTCCACTCATATATTCTGGGATTGCCCAAAAATACAGGATTTTTGGAAGAATATTCCAAAGGAAATTAAACAGATTATGGGCATTAACCTCCATCTGGAACCAGCACTTTACATTTTGGGTATAATTCCTGACAGTATGACAGATAAGAGCTCTAAATATTTGCTGAGAATCCTGCTGCTGATAGCAAAGAAGACCATAACAGCTTCCTGGTTGAAACCACAGCCTCCAAGCATAATGCAACGGAGAGACGGGGTAAAAAATGTGTTTATCATGGAAAAAAAAAAAATCACAGCAAGACTACAGTTGAAAACAGACATGTTTGATAAAAGATGGTCATTATTAGTACAGGCAATGCCGGGACTCTAGTTACCTCTATATTCTTGTTTTTCTTTTATTTTTATTAAAGTAATACTATGTAACATTTCTACCTTAAAATAACAGCTTGAAAAAAATTGTGCGGCTAGAATGAATTTTTAATATTACGATTGGCCTGTCTCCTATGCCCTTCGGGGGTCTGAGTTGGAAAAACTGCGCTATGTAACTTTGCTGGACCGGCCCGGGAGCTGAGCGGAAGTACTTCGACTTGCTTTCTGGCACACCTACCGCAAAAACAAATAGACCCCTCTCACGCTCCCAGGTACATTTGATTACTCTTACCTTCTCGGTCGACATAGCTTGCACCTTCTGACTCCTCGCAAACGTGAAACGTGAAAGTGAAAGGGTGTTGTATTTACGACAGTGTAACCGTACATTCCCTCCAAGCCTGTAGGGGGAGCTCCATAGTGGGCTTTTGGAGAAGTTACATTGAATCGCTTTAATTACAGGAGAGTAAGTTCTTTCTTTTTCTTTTTGCATTGTTGTTGCTCTCACCTGTAAATGACTCGTACTTTTTATGGTTGTTTTTCTCACATGTAAAGTACTCATATTAACGCAGATTATTATAGAGCGAAGAAGAGGATTGAATTAGCAGAAATATGACGTAAAGGTGCAAAACAGTGACTGCAATTTACAAAGATCTAGTCAGTGGAAGAAGAAAAAAGAGAGAGAAAGGACTTTTAAAGAACTTTAAGCAAGTATAACTGCATATAATATACACCCCCTCTTTGTTTGTTGAGTTTGAGGTTTGTATGTATATGTCAAATAAAAAATCAGTTATAAAAAAAAAGATCAAAAGGGCAGATCATTTCAGACAACACTCGTCTTGGCATTGTGTAAGTATGCAAACTATTGTGCAGACTGTGAAGATACACAAGCAACCAAACATTTAAAAAGAGGACAGCTACAGATTGTTGATGCTTTACAGAGCCATATATGACGCTGGTATATATTACATAAAATGCCATGAAGCTATATGAAACCCAAAGAGCAGCAACTGCAGAGGAAACACCGAGAAAAACTGATCTAATGCAGAATTATCCTCGGGAGAAAGCACTTAATTGGCCGAATGGCAGAGCTGAGGTGAGCTGATTCTAGGGAAATTAGCAAGATAGTTTTTCTTTTCTTTGTCATTCATTTCTTGTCTACAGATGCGTGCTTTCACTTTACTAAGTCGGCGTTGCCACATTATGGCATCAAAGGGGAAAATAATCTTCAGTTGACACAAGTCAGGACTAACCTTGGTACACAAAAGAAAAAAGAAAAACTTTACAAGATGGATATCTTACACTCAGAATCTGTCCTCCATTTGGGCTGAGAAGCTCGTATGTTCCCATGTACCATTACTCACATGTAGGAGAATAGATGATGAAGCCAACATTGAAATGTTTAGTCTCCACGAGCAGAAGCACACCCAGTAGTTAAGTGAATGTGGAAGGTTAATTAGGCGTGTAAGCAGCCCCTCCGTAACCTGATGGCTTCTGGTAATGACTTCCCCACACAGCTGCATCTGTCATTAGGTGGGTAAACAAAAGCGGGTCTATGTGTGCATAGAACAGGCATTCAAGCGAAAACTATTTGTGTTTTTCTAACAAATTAGAGAGCATGTGACAGTGTTTCACTTTGTCCCAAAAAGGTGAAGACAACAGCCAAATTATATACTCTGTAAAGCCAATTCTGAGCATGTGAGCTTTCCGGGAAAACAAACACATCCAAAGTGTTTATTGCTGTGTTTTCAAGTAGAGACACAAGAGTAAATTCCAATTCAGTGAATTATCAGGCAGAACTCATAGCCATTTGAAGTGCAGCTTTGTTTCCTTGTAAAACAAAGGGAACAAAAACAAAGGGTCGTGTGGAAAAGGTTCAGAAAATGCAACTCAAGACAATTCTCTGAACCACTAAGGCATCTCTGGATTCCCCAGAACCCATCTGTATTCCAGAGGCTTTGAGGCGTTCGGCTCCAGCAGTGTGACAAGCGGCAGAGTTGCCATGGCGTCTGTCAACGGGTTAAGCATACTGGGATCAGCCGAGCATTAAAGTCATTTCAGAGATTAAGATCGGGCACGGAGATAACAGCGGGTGGGGTATACAAGACTTTTCTGTCAGTAATTCCTCACTGTTCGGGGCTCTGGGGCAAACTAAGGTGTTAGTACTCTGCAGATGTAAGAGGCTGATCTGTGATCAGAAAAAAACTCCAGACAGAGAAGGGAGAGAACATCTTCACTTCCTCAACCTTAACTGCCAGTGTGTCCTTGATTTCCTCTGTGGGTGATCATTTTTCCACCATCTGTAGGGAACAAACTGTGTTTGGCTTTGCAAACACAGTGTTATTATGTTGTGCTGGATAATAGCTGTTATTAAATATTGGACAATTATAGTGCATTATATCTTTTAACCGAGCATCATTTATAATTCAAATCAGCCGCAGGACAGCTTAATCAATCTCGTGACTAAAATACTAACAGCTGGTAACTGTAAAGTCCAGACAATTATGGACATTATTATCAGTTTAGGTACCAACCAACGATCGATAGATAGGTAGAGACATGGTTGTTATCAAGGTTCTACGGTGTACCAGCATATTCAGTAGAGGTTGTAAAAACCAACCAACATGAATCAGAACACGTTTTTAATAACAGATTTTATTACATCTGTACACAAACCCCTGGATGGAAAGAAATGTACCATAAACTGGTCAACAGCCCAATTGTTGGGGGGGGGGTCAATTAAGTACAGAGACAGCACGACAGATCTGAATACTCCTCTGGTGAGAGATATACCTGGATACTAATGCAGCTGGCACAAACAACACATTTCCAACCACAACCTCAACACAAGTTGCTAAGGTCATTCGTAATTGCAGCATCTATTGGCTGATTTATTGCTGAAGATTTACAAACTACCACTGATTGAGAGTGGCCCCTCTGGTGACACGATATATGCATTAGAGCTGTGGTAACAGATGTATTTCACTGACAATTATGGGCAAGACATTCCTGAGATATGAAGTAACGAATTAAAAATGTCTGCAGTCTGAGGAGTTTGTTAACCTGTCAGAGACTCTGTTTTGCCACCTTCCTGTTACACTCAGAGGGGTTACATGGCACTGAAAGGATCAGATAATGGCTAAATTACAATAAGATTGAGTTATTAAGTGCATGTAGACACCTTAATCTGACAACAAATTGGAAGCACGTGGTGAATTAGATGTTGCGTTCTGCGCATGCTCGAGATTTTTTCCCAGGATCGGGAACCGGAAGGCGGAAGAGACGATATTACTGTTGTTGTCGCCGTTGGAAAGAAACAAACAACGCGATGGAGAATGCTCCGTTGTGCATCGCGTTTGTGCAACAAGCAGCTCATCACAGACCAAATGTAGAGGGACGTAGCTTCATCTTGCTCTTCATTCGTCATTTTCTCGAATGCCTGAGTTTCCTGTTGTTGTTGTTGGTGGTGAAGAGGTCAACAGGAAGTGGCTCTATTAGCAATAGTTGGAATGGGTACAGCGCCACCTATCGTATCGGAGTATGACATGCTTTGTGCCTCTGATTCGATTCATTCACCGCCATTTATCCAAGGATAATTACCCTTGCTCAACTCATTCTTATTGTAATTTAGCCAATTATCCGATCCTTTCAGTGCCATGTGACCCCACTGAATGTGCTGTCTCACTGACATCAAAAGGACACGTTCCATTTTTCAACTTACTTTGGGCAAATTCCTGACCTGACAAAACAGGAGGAGTTTCAATCAAATATGAGCCAAAATGCCCACTCTCATAGAGGAGAGACCTCCAGCTGACATGCATACCTACACAGAACTGTGATGAAATGTGCATTAACCCAGATGATTAAGGCGAGCTTGTCAACACGGATAAAGTTATGTTAACTACTTTCTCGAGAAGGTAGAACCTGGAAAGAGTTTCTTTCCAATCCTCCATTCACACATTTTCTGCTGCAAAATGAAATGATCCGTGGTAACAAAGCCAGTTTCCTCCAGTGGAATGGCAGGAAGGTGTGAGTGTAAGATAAAACAGACGTCGTAAAAGCTCGTTGCTGGCATCGACATACCTTTCCCAGATGGCTGAGGAAGAACGAATCCTGGCAGCAGGAAGGGAGCTCCGGTCGTCAGGCCAGCCGGTTTCAGCTCCGTCACCCCGTACTTGGACAGACAAGTGACCAGGTTGACCAGGTCTTTTAGTGCATCTTTTGGCTCGTCCTCCTTGGCCTGTTCCAATCTGCAAACAGAGGAAAACGTCATATAGATGTCTGAGGAGCAACCGAGTTAAAGAGCTGGAGGTATAAAGATGTCGGTCGTACCTGAGCATGAGGTCACAGAGGAAGGCGTAACCTTGGCACATCCGGAAGTCATCCAGCAGGGTCTGAGACACACCGCTGGAGTCTTTGAGGAAGCAGGAGAGGCCAACGAACATCTCAACTATCTCCAGTGGGGAGAGATCGTCTGACTGCTGCATATTCTGAACACATGTGGCCAGGCATTCTTTCTCTGGAAATGGGAGGATTGGTGGGAGAGAAGGTGATGAAAGGAAAAGAGAAAAATTGAGAGGTAAGTAGTGAAAAGATGTCCGAAACAAGCATGGAAATCATTAAAAACACATGTGCCCTTGCTTTCATCGTGTATTTATAGGCAGGAAAAGAAATGCATCAGGTAGGAAGTACACATTAGGAGCATTATTCTTCGGTATGTCCAAAAGTTCAAACAAAAACTACTAATACTTTTCACGTGTTCATTTGTGGAAGTCATGGCTGTAGGTGGATGATGGTAACCCATGGATCATCTATGCCTCGCTCAAGATTCACTCTGCAGTGCAAATATTGTCCAAAAAAATAAATAGGTGCTGCAAATAATTGAAATATTTGAAAGAAACATTGAAAAAAAAAAAAAAAATGGATATACAGTATAAGTCAAAAACAGAGTTTGTGCCATTCTTAGGAGCTTAAAAATTCAGTATTCTGAGCAACTTCTTTTCTCCAACAGCCTGAACCCTCTCAGACAGCTTTCTGTCATTTCTTAAAGTCTTCAGGAACAGTTCTCCATGCTTCCCGAAGGACATCCCAAAAGTGAAAATGGTGAAAAAGCAGCCAAAGTCCAAAGAAAAACTTTAACAGACCTTCAGAAAGCCTGAAGAACTTTAGCTTCAGAGCACCTTAAAAGAAACTTTGATTTCTTGGAAAATATATAAAGATATCAGCGGTGGGTCAGGACAAAGGAAAGTGTCAAGAAGTGTTCGATATTTAATTCCCAAATGCAACGAAAATTTCTGCTTTAGTTACCATGACGACTACCCTTTAAACCAAATTTGTTCTTACCCAGTCACAACTACGGCAAACATATCATCACTGCATATTTATAACTAATAAACCCTGGAAGCAGGCATGTGCTGCATACAACAAAGCTGAGTTTACCGTGTATGTACTTGACCACGTTGACGCTGAGGCCATGTCTGGAGATGGTGGTGAGCACCTCCCCGGCGCTCCTCCTCCAGGGCAGGTTGTGGGGGGGGCACCAGGAGGTGATGGCACTGAACAGCAGCTGAAGGTCATCCTTTTGGGCCAGCTCCTCCGCCGGAGACACAAAGGTGCAAAGCTTCACCAGAATCTGTAAATGAGTAAAGGAGAGGTGTTTTTTTTTTTTTTTTTCATTCCAGTCTGAAAATAAACTGATTACAGCTGGAGAAAAAAAACACCTGCTTGCAGAGACAAGTCCAAGTCTTTCGTAAATAAAGACACATATGATGCATTCGTAAACACACTCAAATAACTTAAACAGCCTGATAGAAATCAAGTAATTTATTCTTTTTATACCTCGGTTTCAATCAGCTTTAAGGACTACTTATCAAATGCATTTTGAAAATAAAGAAATTATTCTGTGTGATTGTTTTGAATAAAAAAAAAAAAACATCTGTAGCAGCCACTGTCCTCTGGTCTCTTTACCTGGACAAAGACTTTCTGGAGCAGCGCTCTGCGGTCAGCCAAAGGCACCTCTGCCTGGGTGTGGCCCTGAACCGGAGTCTTCTCCTGATTGGGCGGTGTTGGTGGTGGCGGCGGCGGCTGCGGGGTGGGGCCTACGGGAGCCTCGGCCATGTGGGGCAAGTCAAAGAACAAGTAGAGGCATTTGACCAGCGTGGAGGGAACGGACATCGTTGTCATGCAGTCCACAGTTTTCTGTTGAGGAAAAAGGTGTAAAATCTCATTGTGGATTCCAAAATAAACACGTCGTTTCAGAATAGAGCTCAGAGGGGTCTAAAAGAGAGAGAAAAAAAACACAGGAAAGGGAAAAGAAAGGGAAACATTTGGATCATCTGCACAGCCGTATGTGTGTCTGTGTCGACGTAAAGCAAAGAGCTGGACAAATGAAAACCAAAACGGGGAGTCACGACTCATGGTTGAGTCCCTGTGCGGAAAAGAAGGGTAGGAGTAGCTTTTATAGCCTGTTTATTGTGTGTTTAATCAGCTATACATATGGGTTATATCGTGCTTGTGTGTGTGTGTGTGTGTGTGTGTGTGTGTGTGTGTGTGTGTGTGTGTGTGTGTGCGTGCGCTCTAAAAGCTAAGGACAGGGCTGGAGAAAGAGATGTGCTCGCTGAGGCGAATGATTCAGTTAATGAAATGCTGCCTCCTACAAGCACCAACTGAAAAGAAGCTCACAGTGACAAACTACTTTGCTCTTCCTTTTACTCACATATGACAATAACCACACACACACACACACACACACACACACACACACACACACACACTCAAATCCAGCCACTAAGCTGATCAATGTGGAGAAGGAGTGGGGGAGGTAGCAAAATCACTGCAGAAACACTGAGAGTGGAAGAAGGTAGAGGGGGGGTGAAGGTGATGTTGAGGCAGGATAATGGAAGGCTGGAGCAGCCAACCAGAGAGGCGTGTGTTTACAGGCTGATACAGACTAACTGAAGCTGTTGCAGCCTTAAGAAAAAGCCAGACTGAGAAGAAATAAGTGAGGACAGGGTTATGTTTTATCTTCTAAAGGAAGGAGGTGAGACGGAGTGAGGTGACGTCAGGCTTATGGGGGGCAGCTGCCTGGAGAGTCCTTGGTTTGACTGTCTGAGATGCCAGAGAAAGAATACAAATCCATTAAACCTGTTTTCTTTCTCTCACACACACACACACACACACACACACACAAAGGACTGTGCTGAATGGAAGGTTATCCTTTTGTCCTCCCAGATCGTAGGTTTTGATATCAATCAGTGACAAAAAAATAAATAAATCAAGGCCTCAGGCTTGGGTCAGGACTTTCAGAAATTGTTCATCAATTTGTCGCCTTTGAAAAAAAACATTTTTTTAAAATAACTTTCATGTTTCGAGCATTTTCTCCTCGGATTTAAATAGGAACTCCTTGTCTTTGTTCCAGCTCCAGTAGATCGTGAGCGGCTGAATCAATCGAGACCTCCCGCACACTAAACGCCCCTAAAACCTGAGGGTTTACCCTAAAAACCTAATGGAACGGTCAAAGTTTACTAAAAACCTTTATTCCTAAGCCTCTGATGTAGACAGAAAATCCACTCAGAACTATAAATTTAAACACAAACTAAATGAAAAGTGTCCATTTTTATTTCCTGACAGAATAAGATGTGCTTGTTTACACATGAGGAAGCCAAAATGAATGGAGCTTTGCAAAGCTGTGTCTACACACTTCGATGTGGCCTTTCAGTGAAGCATCTAGTTTTCAGAGGACACTGTGACAGCCATAATGAAGCGCTATAGAAATATAGCACAAAATTCACTCAAATTTTCTCTAAAATTAGATATTGTGCGGCTAGCTTGAGACGGGAATGAATAAATCAAGGAAACGGCACTGAGAAGAGAGGCTTCACCACACGTCTGGAGAGAGGAAGTGTTGGAGTGAACAACGGTGCATTTCTGCTGTGCAGCGGAGCAGGAGAAGCAGCCAGCCAGCAACGTTCCCCGCAAGAACTCCAAAGGAATTCAGGCTAAAAAGTTCAAAAGATGTCTGCTGGCAACAGAACAAGAGGAAAGAGACAAAAACAAGAGCTCAATGTCTGACATTTGTGTCGGTGTGCAGTTTGAACCAGAACACCGGGAAGCTGCTGTGTTGAGATTCAGAATTATGGGGAGTCGTTTTGCATATATGGAAAAATAAATAAATAAATCACAGTTTTAACTCAATGTCATTGATTGAAAATGTTAAAATGCGCCGATGAAGCTATTTGTGAAGAATATGGAGGCATTAGTTGACCATATCATGACAGAAAAGTAGAGGTTGGTTTGACAACAACCTTATTTCAGGACGAGCTGGGATGGGTTAGGTGGGAATTCTTAAGAAAGTGTCTTTGGTTCTTATAGCAAATGGAGGACTGCGACCATTCATTTTGCCACTTTTATTCATGTTTTCATCTTTTATGGTTTTTAGGGTCATTTTTAATCACAGGTCCACCAGTGTGACATCCAAATACGCTCAGTAAACAGCTCACTGGCATCTGGCGTCACTCTGCTCTTTGAACTGTGGATTTATTTTCAAGAAACACTGGATTCATTAGACTACCCCCTCCCCCACTACAGCCTAAATTTGATGATTACAATTAGCAGGTTAGCATCTCAGCTTGGAAAAGAAAAACACTACCCTCCTCAGATGAAACATTTGTGTAGTTCATGAGATTAATGTACAGCAAAGGCAGGAACACTGAGAGCTTTGTGCACCACCGACCTCCAACAACCTGACACAGACGACTGTACAGAAGGAACTGCAGCTCGTCCGTCAGCAGCTCGTCTGACGTAAGGATCAATAATTAATAAAAACAGAAACGCTTCCATTCAACATCAGAGGAGAACTTCATGGCAGCTCCACTTGGACTGCCGCTTTTGTTTTCCGGTAAAGCGCAGCTTCACTGTGCAGACTAACATCCTGCAAGCATAAGCTTACACAACATTCAGTCACTGACTTTCATCTTACACTGGAAAAAAATCAAAGTCTTACCAAGTATATTTGTCTCATTTCTAGTCAAAATATCTCATTACACTTAATATAAGACACAACTGCCTAACAAATACTATTTCAGCCAGATATAGGGACTTGTTTGAAGACAATAAATCTGGAATATCTTGTTGAATGAAAAAGTCTTGAAAACAAATTGTTTTGAGTCGGATGAAACAAGCTTTTTTTGACATTTGAAGAGGTTTTTAAGCTAATTTCAAGATCACTTTATCTCAAAAGTCCCAAATATCAAGCCGATTTTCACTAGTTCCATTGGCAGAATTTTTTGCTTATTTCAAGCAGAAACGTCATGTATTTGTTGTTTTTCTTACTTATTTTTGGAGGGGCATTTTGTCCAGTGTATATGTCGGTTCGTTGATTTTTTTAACAATGAGGTCACAGAGAACCTGTGTTAAGAATACTTTATCTGAGGCCCTTTATGCTTCGTTACCTCTGTTTTTGTGCTCGACACCACATGATTGTCGAAGGAAGTTTGAATGAAATCCCAGAATTAAATACGCTGATGACTCTGACTGTCAGTCTGCTGCAGCAAGTTTAATACATGGTGTAAGGATTCATATCTAGATGCTTATCGACTTCAGCCGTAACTCTTCTTCTACGGCAACGACTCGTATCGAGTATTTGGGCACCATCTTGGATGATAAACTGACCTTTGATGCCAACAAAGGACCAATCTTGTTTAATGATCTTTAAAGATCATTTAAAATACATCATTCATCCTTTATTGATTCAGTTCGAACTTTGATCTGCTGGTTTGATAACAGGCTTGGGAAAATATTACTGCCATGCATCTAAACAGCGCTGGATGTGTGTATGAGACCGGAGCCACCACAGAGGGCAAAGGTCATCGTGGCCAATGTTAATCCCTCGCTTCCCTCAGAGTTCTGCCTCCTGCCATCAAGGAGGAGCCGAACAGATACTTCAGATCATTGGTCCCATCAGCTGTTGGGTTTCTTAACAAGCTAGATAATCCACTACAATCCACTACATTCATGGATCGGATCAAATCTAATCATTTAAAAAAAAAAAAAAAAAACTTAATAGTAATTCAATAAAAGTGACACTGATTTGTCAACCAAATAGCCTAATTAGTCAAAATGAAACTAAACCATTAAATGTTTTTCCTTTGAAATCGAACAAAAGTTTGCTCATATCTGCAAATTGCATGTTTATAACACATCTATCTATCTATCTATCTATCTATCTATCTATCTATCTATCTATCTATCTATCTATCAGTAATGCAGTCAAGTTTGGAAAGATATGAAGCTGTTGCAGTAAACTCAGTTTAAGTGATGCTCCTATATTTTGTGTTGGTGCTCAAAACATTTTCCGTTAAGTGAGCAAGGCCCCAGTTGTGGTTAAATTTAGTCTGGGGCCCTGGGACCACGCCACTTTCTGCTTGGAGAGCAAAGAGAGGAGATGGAAATGGCTCAAAGAAATAAAATCTGTGGAAAATCGTCTCCATTTCTTACATGCTTAATCTTTATTCACAAATGTAAAAGGAATCCCTCAAAAGCAAGGAGCTCACACATACACACCAAAAAAAAAACAAATGATTGCAGTAAGCACAACATGGACGCACATCTGGACCACTAGCGTTTGCAGTGAGTGCTGCGTTTTTCTACCGACCTGCCCTGAGGAGGCCAACAGGTTGATGGTGGTCAGAAGCATCCAGCCGCGACTCGCCTCCTCGCTCTGGTTCACCTCCAGGAACTGGACTATTGCTCGACTGGCTGCCTCTGCAGAAGCAAACAAGACAGACGTACAGTCACACAGATGGAGAGGGACACCTTTTCTTGGTTGATCTAGTCTACGACCTGGAGAAATACTTAAGAAGATGTTATCAGCAATTGTTGCTGGTAACCTTGTTGATCATTTTCCTAAAATGCTGCCTCATCTCCTGCCAGCTTTAGACAAAAAAAAAAAAAAAAAAAAAGAAGGAAATTCTTTGGAAATCCTTTGCTTAAACTCCAAAATCCAGTTGCCTGCTGCTGAGACCAAAATAAAATCATCTGTTCCGATGATGACATTTGAGAGCATGAGTCAACTTCTGACTCAGTCCACGGAGGCCTGGAGACCAGCTGGAGAAGTGTGTGACTATGATGTTACAAAAGCAGAGCTGTTCTGAGCCTGAAAACAACACATCATATGTTCAGCCAGTGACCAGGGAGAGATGGAGAACCATGATAAAGAACAAGAAATCAGAGATGGGGAGCAGGAGACCTTCCACCACGTGTGCGTGTGCATGTGTGTCTATCAGCTGGTTAAACATCCCTCCTGTTAGGAAACAACTCAAAGTTGACACAAGTGTCAAAGCTTTGAGGAGATGCTGCCGACTCCCCTTTCATTACAGATTAAGGTTGGTTTTTAATACGGCTGGGCCAGTTAACTCGTTAATGATTTAACGTCGATAAATATTTTATCGCGCATTGGCGCAGGTTTTATTATTTATTTTATCCTTGTAAAAGTCTGTTACTCACAGGCTTTTATTTTGTAAAGGAACCGGAAAAGAAAGTAATTGTCGGATCCACCAAACATGGAGAAGGGTACGGAACTTTTACTCGGCCATTTTCATTTTAAAGTTCTTCCAGACGGCGGAGTCCACAGAAAAGTCATCTGTAAACACTGCCAAGTTGAATTGTCTTCTCAGCGTAGTAGTTCCAGTCTAAAATATCACTTAAAGGCAAAACACACAACTGATAGCAGCAAGTCATTCAAGGAAACAGACAGTGGAGCGAGGCTTCTACATAAAAACTACAGAAAGATGCTGATGTTAAAAGTGTGTTTGCACAACAAATGTTATGGCACTTTCATTCATGTGGCAGCACATTTAAAATAAAACTAAATGCTAAAGGCTACACACTACTTTTGAATTCATTTTTGGAATTTGCGTACAAATGCGATTAATCGTGATTAATCAGGGAAATCATGTGATTAATTAGATTAAACATTTTAATCGTTGCCCAGCCCTAGTTTTTAAGCAAAAATACTTACTCAATGGCAGAAAAAGTTCACAACTAAAACTGTAAAGCCACACATTTTTATCAGATCGTTGGGAGAACAAACACACCCACACAAAGTGAAAAGAGACAAGTGGATCATGTTTGGTGACAAGACAGAAATATCTATGACTGATCCCAAAGAAATGATGAATTTATGTCTACAAGTACAAGTTAATCATTACCGGTGGATTTGTTCGAGGCTCTTCGTCTGATCTCGGTCACCATGAGTCGTGACACCTGGGTGGTGAACTGCAGCAGGTCGGAGAACTTCTCCGTCATGCTGCTGGGTGGAGCATTTCCAAAGACCTAAAGCAGACACATCAGTTCAATCAAAGTTGGTCTTATTCACAGCCTATAATCACAGTCATTGGTGGAGAGTTGCAGTTTTTCTGGAGTGCAGGAGCCTAACAGAGGTTCGCTTTGTCGCTTTGAATTGCGAGAGCTTGACGGTTGAAAGCTGTCAGCTCTGTGTAGAAGCTGCTTCTACTGCACAATTCCTTCAGCATCAGATTGTCAGGACACCCGAGGAACCAACAGCAACGGAGCGCAGGCATACAGCCCCAAAGTGAGCGAAGGTGGCTGAATAACCAGGAAGTAGCTCGTTCCACAACACAGAGACATGACTGCGTGTGGAAGTGCAGCGCCCGTCGCATCCTACATGAAAGCACGTTCAATTTTCTTTTCAAACTGGTTTTCTCTCTTGATACACCCTGCCTGTCCCGCTCCAACGTATCTGCAGGCGCCGTAAAACATAGCTTTGCATTGTTACCCAGTCTGTGACATGGCGAATAACCAACCAGCTCATCTGTGTGCATTTGAATCAGTTCTATTTCTTCCCTCTTTTTTTTTGGCAAACTCTCCGAAAACGTGAAAACGTTAGTAACTGTTAGCTAACGTCACTAACTCAGCAGCACAGTTAGTTAGTTTTCTTCACACCACAAATCAAATTCTCCTGAATGGACGATATTTCTCCTCATCTTTTGTCTTTTTTAGTCTCTTTGACGCAAACTCGGCTCTTAATTACAAGGCTGTTGTCTGTTGTGAGGATGTGCATTCACTTTTTTTTTTTTTACCTTGTCAGCATCTAAACTCCTGGGTGGATCAACATTTATTTTTGTTCAACTTGCTCCGGATCTCCCTGATGATATGCCCTATTGCCTAGCTGTGTTTTTAAAAGTGGACGAAAACTCGTCCAAACTCTCTGGCTTTAAATATTATCGGATGTGTTTGGGAATGCCCTCTGATACTCTCTTTTTGGGAAAAAGTGTTGAACCTGGCCAGTCGAATCATTGAAAAAGAAGTACCTCTCAAACCAGAGTTAAGTTTACTAAATATTCACCCGGACAAATTTGTGACCTCCAAAAATGAAAAATCCTTACTCAATATTTGTTTTTTATGGAAGCTAAAAGATGTATAGCCTGTTCATGGAAAAGGGATCACAATGGTTAACAGGGATGTCTTTTTACTTGGCTTTAGAAAAGATAAGCAACACCACGAAAAATAAGCTCGACAAGTTTTGGAAAATCTGGAAGGTTTTCTGTAATTTCCTTGAGAAAAATTATATTGAAGTAGATGGCTGGAATGAAGAGCTGAACTGAAAATGTATCCATCTTTTCATACTATCTTGATTTATTATACACATTTAGACCTTTACATATGTGTATATATGTGTGTATATATAGAAACACACATTTATTTATTGACATATTTTTCATTTATTTATCTCTCTACCACCATGATTCTTACACAAGCAATGATATTTTGTTTTGTGGTTAAAAACATCCCTTTTTTTCCCTCTTCCAGTTATTTATCTATAAATTTCATTTTAAGAATTATTATTGCTACTATTATAGTTGTTTTTTTCCTTGTATGTACCTTCTTGTTCTATGTTGTTCACCGTTTGTAAATTAACAAAATGTGCAATAAACACAAGTTTAAAAAAAATATATAATAATAATAATATTATCGGATGGCATTCTCCATATTTTTTTGCAGGTTAAACTTGCAAATACGCAGCAGGAGTGTTAATAGGCCATACTTTTCATTTCATACTTTCATATGAATTATTCTTTGTTTGCTTTTCAAGTTTGGTATTCTTCATAATTAATGCTGACATCACACCAAGCAAGGGAAACTAGGCATGTATTCCTGGCATGTACTGTATCTGCAAAGCCTGCACAGCTTTAGGATAGGTCAAAGATAAACTACACTTCATTCAACAAAGGCTCATCATACGTTTACTTATCCGGCCAATCTGACATGAAATAGGGCCTGGAGCCTGGAGCATCCTGCTGCTCTGGGAGTGCTCCCCATTTGAATTCTGACATAAATTATGCCATCAATGAGTGAACTGCAGCCAGTGCTGCGTAATTAGCTGACAAGTCAAGAGACCCTTGGTGAGGCTCTCCAGTTGGAGGACAACACTCAACCGTGCTGCCTGAAGCAGTGGCGGCAAAACAAACAGGCAGATTACCACCGTAACATGGAGAAGGATCTGAAACACTGACATCATCCCACATGAATATTCTGTTCTCCATCTTCATTCTCATGAGAAGAAAAATACATGCAGTCATCTTTAATAAAATCTGATTTAAAGGTCTCCTGCGTGACTGTCCGTTCGTACTCCCTGCAACAAACTGGTTCACTCACACTAATTCAGGCAATCATTGCACATCATATCAATTTAGACTAACCAAACATTCTGAGTTTAAAGTATTTCAAGTAATATTTTGTATTCATTAGTCAGAAATGTAGTTTCAGGAGGCTGATTTTGATCAGATTTACATGTCGGCAGTTGAATCTTGCTCTAAGTGTGTGAGAGTGTGTTTGATTTAAATCTGCTCCTTTTCACAGGTGACCTGTGGTTCATATCAATCCATCCACAGCCAGAGTGTAATTATTCTAAAATCATAACCCTAACAATGACGCTATAAACTCTCAGAATCAAACCCACAATGGGCAACAAAATGAAAAGCACGAGTTGGTAGCACAACTATGGACCGATAGCTCTCTCTTATGAAGCAGAATACTGTCAATCTGCTCTTTGTTTGGGCCACTCCGAGCACAGCCTTGCACCTCTGGATACGACTTACCCTGTTAAACACAGGAAGCATCATGTAGAGCTTCTCCTCCTGCTCCTTCTGGGTCATGTGGCGAGGAGGGTGGCAGAGTTCTGAGAAGAGGCGCCGGAGGTGCATGAGGCCGAGCGCATTGTCCTGAGGGCTGCACTCCTCCTGCCTCGGCCGCCCCATGATCCTTTTCACCATGTTCATCTTGAGCGGCTTTGTCAGGGCAAAGGCAGCCCTGCAGAGAGAAGAGAGAGGGTTTAATGTCTCGCAGTAACTCAATACCCCAGCAGCCTTTTGGATTGACTACTAAACCTTGATACTTCTTGATACCATCTCAGCTAAGCATGCTGTAATGAGTATTGACTAAATACTGAAAGCTGGCACCTAACAGTCGAGGTCTTGTGTTTGAACAAGACAGTTGTCCCTCCGAGGTCTGACTTTTGTTACATTAACAAGGCAGTTTTGTAGAGTCACTTTCATAGTTCGCAAAATATCAATAAATATATTTTTTCCCTTGTATCTATTCTGTACCCAAAATAAAACAAAAATAAAAAGCGGTAGTATGGAAAAAAATATGGAAAGCCAAAGGTGAACTCTGCTTCTACATTAACGGAAATGGAAAGAATAAATGAATGGCTAACAGGAAAGGAAGAAGGCACAAACATAACTAGTCCTCTTTGGCCATATATGATGGGTAAATGTCAGTCTGTGGTTTTGACCGTGTTCTGGATAAGAAAAAAAAAACGTATTGTCTGGGTGAATGAACCACAATTACTGTCAGAAACATGCTGGGCTCTGATGCAAGATGGCCGTCTGTTTTGTTGCATCTGGGATAAAAAAAACATCTGATCCGTGCAAAAATGCTCTGATCTGAGACCAGAGCAGTCCCTGTAGTGGATCAGTCCTGACATCAGAGGAACACATCTTCAATGTGCTGTGTGTAGATGGGTTTTTTTGTTTTCGTTTGTAAAAAAGCAGAAAAACTGCTTTCTTGGATTCCATTTCTGGACTAAAATGTGAGATGTGACACTGGCTCAGTGTACAAGTCAGACTAATTCAAACAGAAGTACGTATGGAAATGTGCCTGATGGGCTAACAGTTGGAGAGAAACACAGCTAATCACAACAACTGGTGACTAAAAGCTGTTTGAAAACTTGATGTTGGCATTAGAACTCCATCAACATATGTTGCATATATATATATATATATATATATATATATATATATATATATATATATATTGTATTTCAATGTAAATTTTAAAAAAAACTCCTACATTTACAGCCAAGTTGAATTGTCTTCTCAGCGTAGTGGTTCCAGTCTAAAATATCACTTAAAGGCAAAACACACAACTGATAGCAGCAAGTCATTCAAGGAAACAGACAGTGGAGCGAGGCTTCTACATAAAAACTACAGAAATATGCTGTTGTTAAAGTGTGTTTGCACAACAAATGTTATGGCACTTTCATTCATATGGCAGCACATTTAAAATAAAACTAAATGCTAAAAGCTATACACTACTTTTGAATTCATTTTTGGATTTTGCGTACAAATGTGATTAATCAGGGAAATCATGTGATTAATTAGATGAAAAAATTCTAATCGTTGCCCAGCCCTAATATATATATATAAAACTCACGTATGTTTTCAAATGTATAACTACTCACTTACCCACAGAGCACCTCATAAAGTAAAAAACTGTTCAGATCAATAGAAACGACACTGAGGGGTCCATTTGATTACAGGCCGAGCTCAGGTTCCTGTCTCATGGGCTTACTTTCAACTGTAAGATAACACATGAGGTACACAAACAAATAAACACACAACTGATATTACTTTTGCGCCTCTGTGACCCCAAGACATGTTGATAAATAGAAAATTTAGTCATTTGTTCCACGTGCCAACTCCTCTCAAGGCTATTGAAATGGTTGCTAGGAGATTTCTCAGAAGTTAGACAGCCTACATACATCACAGATAAACAGAAACAACAGGCTGGCAGAGTGCACCAAACTGGAACAAAAGATTCCTTTTTAGCATTCACACTGACAGCGCCTTGCTCATGGGCACACTAAAAATGGTTTTCCTCCAACTCCAACCCCCCCCCCCCCCCCCCCCCCCAGATCATAATGGTATGATCCGTTGAAGACAAGAGCACACAAGGGGTAAAATATCACATTGCTTTTCTCCATCATACACACCCCCTCTCAAGTCACCGGTGTATTTTGTTACATCCATAATGACCGCACGGATGATCTGACCCTTGGACTGTTTCATGCAATGAAGGTGGATTTTTTAGCAGCTGTAAGCTTGCCCTACTTTGAAAAAGTGCAGGTAAATCAAAACCATTTGCTTGCTGCAGGTGTAAGTCACAGTTTGTGCTGAACCTCTCTTGCAAGGGACTATCAGGTATATAGAAACACAGATTTCAGCCAATTCGGCATCACCGATGCATTTGTACATTTGCAATTCAGTGCTGGGATGACGTGCAACTAAAACCATTGATGGTTAAGTTCCAGACCCTTAAACAATGAAGCAATATGATACTCAACTATGAGGTAATCCCTCGGAGGATTACTCTTACTTTAGCTATAACATTACATCATATCTTCTCTTTCAAAAGGTTACAACATAAACACAGAATGAAAAATACAAGAATCGGATCAAGTCAAAGTAAAAACCCTTTCAATGAACTAGTTCTTCTTAAGTATTTAAGGGGGCCTGGCAGCTGGATCTGAAAGTTTTTGAGAGCCTAAAAAACACCTGAATCTTCTCTCATAGGGCCTCCTACAATTTTTTTAATCCAGCATTGAACTCATGTTGGTCACTATTAGCCCCATGCCAGCTGCTGATGTGGATGGCTCTTGGTTTGAGACCAGCAAGGAGTTACTACAACTCGGGAACCAGCTTTTCTAAACAAGAGCCAATTGTCTGGCTGTTGAAAGTGGTTCTGATCAGGCAGGCGGGAACTGCCTCGGTGGAACACTGACCCAAGTTCAAGAACTGCTTTGTTTCTTTGACAAAGGTTTGACTACCACAGAAATTGGACCAAAAGGATTTTACGTTCACTCTTCTCAGCCAATTCTATGAATTCTAAAACAAATCTGAATTCAGACCAGCCAGCCTCAGGGTAAGAGCCCAGATAATCGGGCGTATTTACCCTTGGCAAGCTTCTCTAAATGTTGGCAGCGCCCACAATTGACTCCAATGTTGTGATACAATAAGCAATGGTACAACAGACTGTTATGAGAGTATATTTTTTACCTGATACACCTGAGCGCACGCCACACGCAGCAGATCTTGCACAATGTGCCCGAGGATGCTTGTCCTTGTGTTGGCTTTATTCCTTTTCTCTCATTATGAAAGTTACAAACCACAGATAAATCTTTTTATTATTAAATTTTTTAGAACTGTTCTTTTGGCTAAAATAATCATTTCCAATGAACATCTTGTGGTCCGAATCACTGCCAGTCAATTAAAACATACAGCCGTTTATTTGTGACAGAGATATAATGATCGAATTATCAATTAATCAGATTACAGGAAGACATTTACAGAGATTTGACCTTTCCTCTAGACCCAAAACTAAACTTTAGATTCATTTTATAGAGAATATATTCTGTCCAATACGATGTTCCCTGGGAAAGAAACTCACCCATTTGATTACAAAATGACCTTTCCAATAAGATTACCAGTGGATTACAATTTGACCACCATTTCATGATTAATACAACTTCCAACAGTAACATTGTCGACAATAAATGAAAGGAGACAGATAATGTGTTCCCAGAGGTCTGCTGTTTTCAATGCTCTCTTGTTGAAGGTGCACTTTGCCATGACTTGCATCCTTTCTCCTCATCACTCATGGGCTTTACTCCTTTATGGACCTTCATAAAAGACGGCAAGAACGTGAAGAGAAACACAATCAACCAAACAGCCCCAACTAAGCCCGATTCACACGAGGTGAAAAATGCAGCAGTGACCTCAAGACTGAGGGCTTCAGTCACTGCACTGCAGGGCTGGCCTCTGCATGAACTCAGAGTCAAACCGCTTTCCCGTTAAACCATTTGGTCCAATTTCATCTCAAGTGCGTGACGTGACAACCATGCAAAGACTCAAAACCATTTACCCCATTCACCTGGTTAGTGGTTAGCTTTGTCACTACAAGCAGTCCCCATGGCAGAGGCCGTTGCAGGCAAAAAGATTTAAAATTAAAAATAAAAATATATATATACATATAGCTGAACACTAAGGTGAGCAAAACCGATTTTAGAACTGATATCGCAAAGAGAGCTGAAAGAGCCCGCCGCTGCCTCACTTTCACTTCGTTTTTAAGAAGCTAGCTGAGAGATTCTGTGAACTATCAAACTCAAGCTTCAACTTATCGACTAAGAATGCATAAAGTTACAAAATAAATGCAAACAGGTTGGGTATTCAGAGAGACTCAATGTAAGCCAATAAAACGGCCATGACCACATCGTCATGAAATTGTTATCCGGGTGTAGAACTGCTGGAGATTGATTCATCTTTTTTAAAGGAAAACTGCTGTACACATGTTGGTGAAAAGCCTCACCTCAACACACACCACCTGCTACCAAAGAGAGAGACTGGCTTTAAAAGGGGCAGCCGCTATCTTACCACTGTTACACGAGATAACACTGATAAGATAGACCGCTCTCCACAAGGGTTGTGATTGGTCGGCTCACAACATAATTTCCGTTATCACTTTTCCGGTTTAGCGCCTTCCTCTCACAACAACAACACCCAGCACCGACATCAATGGTTTAGAAATGCCCAAGGCTTTAAAAACAAGCTTTATTTTGGAAAAAGTTTTATTTAAATAATATGTTTTTCTCTACAGTGATGCATTTTATATGCATGATGTTTCTATACGTTTCTTTGTACATTTATACTTTTATATATTTATTTTTTTCTTCCCCTGGCTAAACAGTTTTGTTATGTATATAATTGTTACTAAAGTTTAAAAAAAAAAAAAAAAAAAAAAAAAAAACAACAACAACAACAACACCGCCATTTTTGAAAGAGTTTACTGTGTTCCGGTCAACATTTGGTCAAAATTATTTGCATTTCAAAATCAATAAGCTTCAACTCCAACAACAGTCTTTCTCTCTCGCTTGCCATCGTTCACTGTGAGGAGTGGAACGGAGCCGGAAAGTAAGCAATCAATCAACGACTTTCACCATAGACGTCGCAAGATTGGATCGTTTAACGTAGCGACGCCTTCTGATCGGGAGGTGAACTGCCTTGCGTATCCGACAGCCCGACAGAGAACTTCGAAAGGACGGAGAGCTGGTGTCAGTGGCTATGATGCAAGACAGCACCAGAGAGTATTTGTTTCTCCCCTTAGACAAAGTGCCTGGTGGACCTACAGGGTGCCATTTAGCGGTTTCACATGTTTGTCACAAGCTATTTCTGTAACATTTGTCTTCCTTTAGGGAAAAAAGAACATTCTTTCCACCAATATAAATTTTAATGTCATTCTCTTATGTTAATGCTGGTTATTTAAGGTCATTATCTCTACAGCTGCACAATTCCTTAACCTAAAACTTTACAAATCCGCCACGCTTGCACACACATTCTCTCCCTGAGAATGGAAACATGGAAATAAATTGGTTTATTTGGACACAAACACATTCTGCAAAAATGAACAGAAATTGAATTTAATATAAACTAGAAATCAAAATGAAATACATAAATGAATCATTGTTTGGAAAATAAATTGTGGTAAAATGCTAAGAAAAGCTATGGAAACAGAAATACAGGGATAACAGAATAAATGGTTGATTAGTGCCCAAAGCATCAGCCTGATAGAAATACTGATCAGTTCTCTCCATTGCAAACATCCCTCCCCTTTATGTGATGGAACATTACAGTGTGTAGTGACTCCATTTTACTGTTAAATATTTCACAATTTATAGCCCACATGCCCATCGTTATTAGAAATAAAACAAACTCAACTCTGCCTTCAAATGGATGGGGAGCACATTGGTTTTTACGATAACAGCAAGAACCACATAAAGGTCACTGAGGCTTTGAGAAAAAGCCACAAGATCTACAACACATTTGGCCAAGCCAGCCTGCCAGCAATGGAGTTAGAAAGCGATCAAGAAGTAGCCCCAGCAGCATCAGCAGAAAAGATAGACCTCGGCTGCCGCTAAAATGGAAACTCCGGCTGAACCACAGATATGTCGGTTAAAAAGCTGCCTGTCAAGGAGGAAATCTTGCAAGATGTCAGAAATCCAGAATCCAAAAGCAGAAATGTCTGGCTCGTGACCGGTTTAAAAATATCCAGGGCAATGGGCCAGTTTCCTGAGTCATTGTTGGAGGCTAGATTCATCATGACAAAAGCACCGGCATTTGCCTTAGTTACCTCTAAGATCACATTACACCAACGTTTTGTGACAGATGCCAAATATTCAATTAAAAGACTGGTACTATGTTCCGAAATCTGCACAATTACCTTGGTGAGTACAAAAATAGAAAATATCTACCTATTTCAAGTCAAAAAGACAAATTCCTTAAAGCTGCAGTCGGCAAGTTTTCAAAATTGCGAGTCTAAAGTCGGAAAATTCGAACTGACACAACTTTCAGGTCCCTCCCCCAACCTCTAACAAGCTCCGAATCGCCCCCCAAACCCCTCCCCCTCTGTGGACGAGGTTGTGCACGTGAGTTCACACCAGTGTGAGCGCACACAAGCTGGGGCAGACTCACGCTCAGCAGCGTGTGCACAAGCTGTGATTGACAGGTAGGATTCCTCCACCCTAACTTGATTGGTTAAAAACAGCCGGGAGCGCTCGGTTTTTGCAAGCATGATTACAGACTTCAGAGGGAGCTACAGATTTCGTTATTTTTCCTAAACAACCTATTTAATATTCTACTTCCAGAATCCCATGACAGTTCAAGCTAATATGACTAAAAAAAAAAGTTGCCGACTGCCGCTTTAACTTCTATTTATGCTGAAATAGTCCATCTATTTTGGTACTGTATTGTATATCCCTGATGCAGATCAAAGCAAGCATTTATTTCTGAACAATGCTGACTGTTAGCACTGCTGCGAGGGGCCCCTATGGAACAGAGAATCACTGAAGCAGGCAACACTGCTGAGAGGATGGTAGAGCCGGAGCCCAGCAGGGCCGGGACCACAAACAGGGCCAAACACATGTCATGCGACTAAGCATAAGGTTGAGCCGGGAAAAAAAAAAAAAAAAATCAACGAAAGAGAAGGCAGCGACAAATGCAGGATTACAGCTCACTCCACCTCCTTAGTAAGCAACGAGTGTCATCAAAGCACAGAATCCAGTCCTGTTTAAACTTCTGTCAGCACCTTCCTTTCTGCATTACATTCTGTACGTGGAGCTGAAACTAAACTTTATGATTTTACCCGACGGACTTCCAGATTCTCGGGTGAAGCGAAAACTCTTTTTTTTATCTGGTCTTCTGTGAAAACAAAGGCTTTGTTGCTCCAAGTATCACATGGAGAAGGAAGCTCTTTTTCATGTTTGCAAAACCGCCTGTTCAGGTGGAAACTGACAAACACGAGTCCAGTATGCCTCAAATAGGAGGTTCAATCACAGCCTGCTCTCACTTGAATTCACTGAGATTAGAACGGAGTTGTTAAGAGGACAAAATGCCAGGATGCCATTTCATCAATCACAAAGGGGATGTTTCTTATCTCTCCTTCTTCCGTGATCCGTCTTTGGCTTGTCTTCTTTGTTTTTTTTCTCTTCTTTTTACCCTCTAAATTGACATGATCTATTTTCAGCTCCCTGGAAACAAATCCAAAACAAACGAGATGCCCACACCTTTGGCAATGAAACGCTGCTCTTCCTTCACAGAAATATGAAACCGTCGTGTTTGTTGATTCAAAATGTATTGTGTGAGAAAGGCACAGAGAAGGGGCAGGAAAGGTTCAGAGAAGCTAAAAATGTGCACTGCTCTCTCTGATGTGAATAAGACTGTCCGCCGGTTGACCTATGAAAGCAGACGGCACAACCACAAGGAGCGGGAACATGACAATGAAGATAAGGGTAGCATCTTTAGGAGGTGTATTTATGCAAAAGCAACTCTATATGTGTCAGTTTATCAGTATATTCTACAGGCCAGCCCGGTGCTGCTTAACGGAAAAAACTGCATCAAACCACATCTCGACTTGGCTGAAGCAAAGAAAATGAGTCAAAGGCATCAATGGAATGTCAACTCCTATGCAGTGAGGAACTGAGCTTGCTTTCTTGGCCCTCCAGTCTTTTTCAAAGCCTTCTCTTTAAGCCGACGCCAGCTTCAGTGAGCGTCTCTCAGAGTTAACACCAACTCCTGGGAGATGAAGGCAGCTGATGCCCTGGAAAAGCCCGACTCTTTTAGAGCTTGTGTGGTTGTTCCTCTGGAGAAGGTGACGTAATCGCAGAAATGTCTCTTGTCTTGACAGTTTACAGAGGTAGGAGGAGGCAGGGGAGCTCCACAGAGAAGAAAAAAGGGGCTTGACAGAAAGTTAGAGAAAACACAAACTTTTTCAACAAAATGCTAATTTGGAGAAAGAGCGGTGGCAGAGTGGTGAATTCATGCCGACCCCCAGCCAAACGTTGCTACATTCGGACTGTGAGTGGTTAACTGGACTCCTCTGCAAACAGTTACAAAAGTTAAAATCACTTGATCATATCTAAAAAATAATCTCCAGTGCTTCTATGTATTCTAGTTCAACATTTTAAACTCATCATCGAGCTCTGCATAGCCGATTAGTTTCAGCACGTGGCTAATCAACGACTCATTTTAGGCATGCTGTTTAGACCATCGCAAATTGGGTTCTTAGCTATAGATGCTCATTCAAACTGCATATTTCAGAACAAAGCTTAACAAATATTCCATTCCTGTAGTTAGCCACAGCAAAGAGGACACCTCGAATGGCCATTAGCACGAGAACGACTTGCAGCATCATAAATTCAGAACGATCAAGCTACAATGGAGGACCAATCAAATAGTCTGCGATTCACAGTTGATATCTGACCTTTTACGGATGTAAAACCTGAGCCTGAAGGGCAGGAAATGGTCCGATGCCAAACAGATTCGGACCAGACCAGAGCTGGAGGCCAAAGTCTATTCAGTCCTTTAAAAAAACAACACTTGGGATTTTATCATGGCAGCGACTGTGAATGCTCGAAAAGACTTGAAGTAGGAGAAATCAGATAGAAAACGATTATTGTTACTTGGATTTATTCATTTATTTATTTATTTTTATACCAACAGCCTTTCACTCAACCAGTCGAGCTGCCCTGCACCCCGGCAAAAATATTTTCAATTATAACTGTTACACAGTCAAATCTTTTACTAATTTTGACGACTTCAACATATCATTATTATAGTAACTTATCATCTGTTTCAGTTCTGATATCTGTATATCTGCCCATTTCATGCATGTATCCTATATAGATATAAATTACTGATAAATTGATCCAAATTCGTTAACAGTAACAACCCCATACGAACTTCTCTCAACATCTAAATGTGACTTTGGCATCATTTGGCTTGAAACCCAAAACATTTTCTGATGGTAGCAGCGACTGTGATAATTAAATGTGCAAACCTTTTACATCGGTCATCTAAGAGGAGTCCAGGTATTAAATGCTGTGTAGCATTTCACTCGTTTCTTTCTAGAAATCATCTATTTCATACAATTTCTTCATGGTCTGTTCTGCTTAATTAGACTTAACAAATATATATTAATTCTGACAAAGACACACTCAGCCTTAACCTGTGCTTGTTGTGGTGGTCGGGGAGGGGGGGGGGGACACTTTGAGTACATACTCAAAAAGAATTGAATGAAACATTTTTATGTACCAATAAGTTAAAAAACAAACTTGACACAAAACTTCTGCTAAATAAACTGTACTGTTCTTTATTTCATATTTGTTGCACAAAGCGTGGCATCTTTTCAATCAGCCGGTGGCGGAAACAGAGACATCAGGGTGTTGTTGCACTATTGCATCCCCACAGCAACGGCTCGACACTGATGAAGACAGAAATTTAAGCCTTAATGTTAAGTAACCTGTGAAATGGTCTGGCGGCACTTCTACATCGGTAAACAGTAAACAAACCCCTAGTCGCCACGGAGACAAGCTTAGCACCCGGCTCTGATTTGCCTTACCTGCTATTCTCTCTGCGCTCCGCCAGCATTTCAACTCCTCAGCACCAGAGGAGACAATAATATTCCACCCTGCACCAAAAACCAACCGCTCGACCCGTCAAAACGGTCTCTTTCTGATGAGGACAGGCGGTGGAGGCGGTGGTGTCATGCCTTTCTCTAACAGCAGCGTCAGAAGCAGATAGGCAAAGCGCAGAGGAAGGGTTTGTCTTCATTGGCAGTGCCAGTGGCTTTGTTCGCCAGCCAGCATACTGTGTGTGTGTGTGTGTGCGTGTGTGTGTCCGTGTGTGTGTGTGTGTGTGTGTGTGTGTGTGGTCTGTCGGGACTGGCACAGCTGATCCCCCCCTGATACCGGGTGGGGTGTACAGGGCTTTAGAGGAGGAGGAGGGGAGGGTGGAGCGTGGGGAGGGCTATGGTCATAACACTGACAGGACTGTACCATTTACACAAAGGGAAGGGGAGGCGCCACTGACAGAAGTGAGCGTCATTAAAAATGAATATTACACAGATTTTATTCATCATTATGAATGTCCCGGCTCAATGAGCTCACACTGGCTTTGAATTATTACTTTGGAGCTTTTTGGGACATACAAGGAATGACACAAGTTTTATTTTAACGCTAAATGTGTTGGTTTTCTTAACCAAGACAATTAAATATGAATGCTGCAACTGTTTTGCAGAATCTTTTTTGATCCTCTGTAGTTGTTTGGAAAGCAGAACACGATAGTAAAACGATTCATTACTGGCAGCTATTTTGATAACTGACCTACCCAATGATTAAAGCGTTTGCAGCCATCAATAAGTCCTTAAGCCCTTCATCAGGCTGAAACCCCAAACCGCAAGACTGCTTCCAGCCTCAGAGAGGCGAGGAGCTGCTTACTTTCTTAAAATTAATTCATAACGGGGAAGATGCACGGGGCAGATTGAATGACAATAACAATAATAATTCCACTTCCACAGAATTAATATAGGCATACCACAAATGAATTTACATTATGACTAGGGATGTCTCAATAAACCCTGGTACTGATCCAAGTTCATTAAGATGAACTATCTGCTGATAGAGAGTAAAAGACTTTCTATTCCGATACTTATTGCTCTAGACCAGTGATACTCACTATTTTTTTCACATTTTTGCCACATTGGCAGAGCAAAATCAAGGGAAGAGCCACTTTTACGACAACATACTACGCCCCCTTTTGCAAATATGTATTTCTACGTATAAAACATCCCACTAAAAAGAAACAACACAGCCAATACATTTTCAATTAAGACCATATTTGCCTTAATACTGGGATGAGCGGAAGCTGGCATGCATGTCCTTGACTTTCTTCATGTTGTATTTGTAGTTTTTTGTTGTAATCATAAGCCCCTTTCACACTGCGACCCGCTACCTTAAGGCGGTAGCATGGTTGCCGCGTCTGTCACGGCGGTGTCGCACCGTGACGTCAAAATGACGTTTCAGGCCTGGCGCTTCCCTTGAAAAGACGGCGCAGCGCGTTGTCGTGCACCAGTCGATTTTTGTAACTTGGCGGCGCCGAGCACAACGAACCGGATGGACCGATGTGAGACCAGGCTCAGTGAGGAGGTGCGTTTGTACAGGCAGCTGTACGAAACTGCAGTGAAACAGCACAGGGAGCAGTAAACTCCCCAAACTGGTGCACAGAGATGGGCAGAACTTTGGGGAAAGAGGGAGAGTTCTGTAAGAATGTGTGGAAGAAGCTACGGGACAGATACGTGAAGGCAAAGAAGAGGGCAGAGACTCTGTTGATGCCGGGGGCTTCAAACCTTCACCTCTTTTAACTGAATTAAAAAATTAAAATGATCCGAAAACTGAAGCAGTATCATTAATGATAGTATTCCTGCTCTTGACAGCGGCATTGTTTTCTTCTCCACTTTCGTGGTTGTAGAGTAGAGGTAACCTTCACGTAGCAGCGCCACCTCTGTGACGGAGAAAATTGCAACTACTGGCGCGCAACGACTTGCGCCACTATATAGGGTCCTATGGCGGGCACGAACTTGTGACGTCATCAACACCGCTCGCGCTAGCAGACGCGGCAACCATGCTAGAGCCTTTAGCGGGTCCAAATTGCACCTTCGATCCGTGTCGAGCAATGTGAACGCTTGGCGTGTTGGTGACCCGTGTCGCCTGAAGCCGAGTTCAGGGGGCGTTGCCTAGTGGCAGAGCGTCACACGAAACACATAAAATGCTGGGCGTGTACAATGACGTAGGCACAAGCCATGCGTCGGAGGTAGGGTTAAATACACCTTGAGGACTCGTTTTTGCAATTGTATATGCAGTTCATGGAGATGTTATTTTACGGGGTGTGGATGGTTACAACGTGGGATGCTGCCGAAGAACATATGCGGAGAATACAAGAGCAATAGTCCGCGAAATGTGGCGGTAAATAACGTCCTCTGCTCGGAGGCTGAGGAGCTCGCGGACCTCCTTGTCTCCCCAGTTGGCCATCTTCAAAAATGTCTCGAACTTGATGTAGGCTAAAACAGAGTAAAACTTGTCCTCATCTGTCGCTGTTGTTCTGAATCAGCTGTCCATTCTGTCTTTTAAACTCCTCACGTCACGCCACGCCCACGTCCGACCCGCGTCGATTGCGTTCACACCAAACTCGGCAAAAAGACTAGGGTCCGACGCGGGTCGAAAGGCGAGTCGAGTTGATGCGGCAGCCCGGGTCGGCAGTGTGAACGCAACAGCGGACACGCTAAATTCGCGGATTAAACGCGGGTTATTCGGCAGTGTGAAAGGGGCTATAGTGAGACATACCAGATGAGCATGTTTTTGTGCTGGTTTTTGCCCTTTTTTAATTAAAAACCGATCCATTGTGCCTGCATCTCGCGCTGGCTTAAGGAGCTAGCGCGCACTGCGGTCAAGTGTGACGGTGGTTTAAGTGGGCTGTGTTGCCAGGTTTAAAGGGATACAAGGTAGTTTAGCGGCAGTATAGCGATCTCTATTGGTCAACCTGAAATTCTACACTGTCGTAAAAATGCCCACCTTTGTATTATACACATCCACTAACTAAACATTGTGGCGAATGCTGCCGTTGTGTTATTTAGTCAGTGCAGTTAGGTCATCTGATGTGTAGACTGCCCACGTAAGATACTATTATCAGATATTTTCTAAAGAGAGAACTCAAGATAATATGCTACAATATAGTGCTGGGCGGTATGACCAAAAATACATATCACGGTATTTTTTCATGGTATCACGGTTTCACGGTATATCAGGTATTTTTTTTTCATGCATAATTAGGTGTTCACAGCATTTTCTACAGATTGAGAACAGAATTAAAAATTTAAATAAATATTCTTCAAAATAATTCCTTCGTTAATAATTGGTCACACAAAACTTTATTGTATTAATATTCACATCTTCATTGTAAACAAATGAATAACATAGCTAATTACACTGGTCGGACTGTTCAGCTGTTTCAGACTGATACCTCCGGTTCAGGCTGCTCCTCATCCTCAACACGCACGTCTCTTTTTCAATCGCGGAAAATATTTTTCAATACTCATCTGGATTGAAGCAGCAAACATTCAGTGTAAGAGTTTAAAAAACCTACTTTATTTGATTCACAGCTGCTAGTGTTTAGACCTCGACAACCCAACTACTTTTTTTTTTTTTTTTTTACGGCAAACTTGCGACTAGTTAACTTTATAAAGAAGGCGTAATCGCGTGTTTGCTATGGGTCGGGACGGGACAACATTGTATTAAAAATATAAAATATTTTTATAGGACTTTTTAATGGGAGCTAATCTAACGCGGCGCTGAAGCTAGCAAGCTTCCATGCTTCCAGGGATGATCTCGCTGATGGAGACACACGCGGTGTGCACGGAGGGGAGTGGCTGTGTGTGTGTGTGTGTGTGTGTGTGTGTGTGTGTGTGTGTGTGTGTGTGTGAGAGAGTAGGCTATGTGAGAGAGACGCGTGACTGACAGAGACGGAGGGAGAGCAGGTAAAGGAAATGCAGTTTAACGAATACCAGTATTTTTTAAATAGCGTTAAAAATAGACAGTAAACATGCGTGTTTAGAAGCCCAACACTGAAAAGGGTCCCGTCTCAAACAATGTCGCGCGACGCAGCGTTCCCCCCGTTGTGTAATTAAATACACCGGTATGGCGGTATATTAAAAATTCATATCATAACGAAATTATAAACCGGTATTCGGTGTGAACCGGTATACCGCCTAGCACTACTACAATCCTGTTGCTGGAGGAAGTGGCCGGGGACAGCTCGTCTGGGTTTCTCTGCTCAGGCTGCTGCCCCCGCGACCCGATCCCCGGACAAGCGGAAGATAATGGATGTATGGATGGATGGATGGATGGATGGACTGTTGCTGATCTTGAATGGGATTCTTCCCTCATCATGGTGTATTCGTGGAGTGATTCCTTTGTATTAGCAGACACTTACAAAAGTTACATCTTTGACAGATGCACGCAGGCACTACCAACATACACACCACAATAAACACAGACTAGCTCTACACTATTCCGATTACAATCATAATCCGAACAAATGAATCCATTTTCATGTGTAGATAACAATTCTTGTTCGGATCAAAACGCTATTCTTATTCTAATCAGGTCAGTCCTGTATTTCTGAAGCTAGGCTACGTCTCAAACTCAGGAGGAATAAGAGCACCATCATCACCTGTCTCTTTGCGATCTAAAACGCAGATCACTATGGTAGATGAACAAGATCACGCTTGGAGAAATTTCACAAAGATGGGAAGTGCCAACATCGAACGTTTCATATTCAGTCTGTGAAAGGCAGATTATGAAACGCTTGGTGTTGGCTCTTCAACGCAAGCGAACACATAGCCTACAACTACAACTAGCATACAGTACCTAGCTAAGTGCCGTAAACACAAACGACTCTTCTCGCGCATCACGACACTTCAGAAGCGGGTCGCTCCTGCCGAAGTTACATATGGGATTTTCAGCATACAGACCCCTGTTGGGAGCGAGACAGGCTTCATTCTCTTACCATTGACTTGTTTAACCTTTGGTGAACTCCTGAAGGCTATAATTTTAGGTGAAAATGCTACCTAGTGCCCCTTTAACAGAGCCCCTTTAGGAAACACCATTAAGCCTTAATTAATACTTAATAAAAATACTTAATACTACAAAAACGCAAAATTAATAAAAATACCTAATACTGTGCAGTATTCGCTGTATGTTATTGTACATTATTGTAATGTATTGTTATTGTTACCATATTGTTATAAGCTACTATGCAAGTGCGAGCCACCAATTAAAGCTTGAGGAGCCGCACAATGAGTATCTCTGCTCTGGACAGACTTTAATGCACTCAGTGTAACACTGCAGAAGTATAATGGATACATGGAAATCTGAAAGTCTAAACTAAAACCTTGAAATGAGTGCATAATACAGAAGGTTAATTGATTCATAATCTTTTGCCAAAATAACATAGAACACGCCATGTCGTCGTCTTATTGTCCCCAATGGGCCCATCTCCAACTGATTCAGTGATATGAGTGAGCTTAAATAGTTTTACTCATGCAAGGAAAACACCTGCTGTGCATATTATCAATAATAAAGGTTTGACAATAGCTTCTAGAATGCTTTCATCCGTATGCTAATTAGCCATGTGCCAATTACCTTGCAATGAACAGAGCTATCACTGCTGACATAAAAAAGAGAAACTAAGTTCAGAGTTGTGGTGTACTCAGTGAACTCTGACACTAATCAGTCAAAAAGCACCTTTTCGGGACCGCTGCCTAATTACAACAACAGCTGCCTGAGTTTTGGAGCATCTGCCCTGGAAAACTATGGGTCCGCTAACCAGGAGACTCCAGTGGAATCATCCTAAGAACTAAAGAGTAGCACTTCACCAAAGCCCTGTTCACGCAAACAAAAACAAACGAAAATGTGGCCTTTTTACATGTTTTTGACCTTAGTTCACAAAAGCAGTTATAGGTCTGTGTAACATCACTAAAATCAGTGAACTAAGTCCAATATCAACGCAAAGCAAACTTGTCTGGACCAAAAAACTAAACTACACCCTTGGAGAACTTCCTCCACTGGGATGACATTCAGAAACATTTGTGGTGTGGCAGTATGCACTATAACTGCTGTTGATATTCACTATAAAATGCAAAGAAAAACGTTAGTTAGCATGCTACTGATAGCACCACATGTTGGCTGAATTCTTCTACAGTGCTGTGGGGAAAGGATGAGGAAGCTTATTTGCGTGTGAAGTAGACTGCGGAACATATTTACCATAAATTCGGTTTCCAGTGGAGACAAACTGGGCCATGTGGAAATGAGTCCAGCAGCGAAAAAAAACATCATTCAACTCAATTATGCCTTCTACATGATCTCATTTTAAACATACCACCACCACTGGCAAGGCTGGTCATACACAGGAAAGTTTGAAAAAAATAAACAGAAATAAAATTCAGCATCAGAGGCTTAACTGCAGCAAGAGAAACTCAGTAACTAGAATCCCTCCAAAGCCGGGATGTTATTCTGACTAAAACTGCTCAACGTGAGAACTAAAATACCAACACAATTATCGACTTTTTCAATAGGTCTAGTATGTTCATATGTTTTGCAGAAAAACAGTTTTGTTTTTCAACGTTAATTATCACAAACCGCGTATGATCAAAACTGTTTAAAGGGATAGTTCGCCTCTTTTGACATGACATCCCATATTAGCAAATAGCGCCAAGCGATTGTGAGGTCTGAATTTTTCTGGATGAACAATTTTGTGATGCAAATGTATTACTCTTTTGAACACATATTGTTTTGAGAAGCAAAACGCTTTATTTTTTTAAACCCCAGGCAACTAGCCGGACTACCTTCGTCAACGCCAAAACGAGGCTGGAACTCGGCTCACAGGACGCAGCGGGGGGTAGGTCAAATCTAATAAATGATATTGCTAGTATGGGATGTCATACAGCTTCATGTCAAAAGAGGCGAACTATCCCTTTAAGATTGCCAGGAGTTCCAACAGTCATTATCATGCAGCGTAGTGCTGTGCGATATTACGATACATGTCGTAGTGCGTTATAAAATGTCTACCGTACGATATAGCCCTCTATTCCTTTGTTTGTTTTCAAATTACATGTTATATGAACAATGAATGAAGGCTACATGTAACTGCAGCTATGCTACTACTTTGCGGTAGCATTTTTACGTCACCCGCAAAGACTCATATCATTTACGGCAGTGCTAGGGGAGCACATAAACATATATATATATATATATATATATATATATATATATATATATATATATGTATATATATATATATATATATATATGTATATATATATACATGTGTATATATATATATATATATATATATATATATATATATATACATTTATATATATATGTATATGTATATATACATATATATATATATATACATATACATATATATATATATATATATATATGTGTATATATATATATATATATATATATATATATATATATATACATATATATGTCTATGGGGAGGCATGCATGGATACAAACAACAACATGGCAGAGGCGGAGAGTACGATGGAAAACACAATGGAAACAGAACCACGAGAGGAATTAGTGCCGAAAAGAGGTAACCTGAATTCATAGTGTGGTTTTGGTTTGGATTTAAGAAGTCAGACACCGACCAGACAACAATAATATGCAAAACATGCCGCCAACAAGGCGTTAGTAGCGACTCAAACACGTCTAATCTGTTCTATCACTTAAAGACAGGACATGAAGAACAGTACAGAGACGGCGTGAAGATGCGACAAACTACCTCGAAACCACAAACGAAGAAAAAAATTCGCCAAACAAACCTGAACAAATCGTTGACCAAAGCTATCCCCTATGACAAGCAGACACCGTGTAATCACAACCGATTGCACTACCAGATATTTTGAATGGTATTTGTCCACTGGATATTTGTGTTTTACTTTATTTTCATTTTATCTTTTATTGTGTTTTATATATAATAGCCTGTGTGTTTTATAATTAAAAAGAGAAAAGAGAAGAGAAATTGCCATTCATTTCATATATACATACATATATATAATTTTAAGAGGAAATACTATTTCGGGATATACATTGTTATCGGGATATAAAGTTTTGTCCATATCGAATAGCACTAATGCAGCGTGCAGCCAGTGAAGCTACGGTATCAAACAGAGCTGGGGAAATATCTCCTATTCCGCCTGTCTAACAAAACAGGACCACCATTAAAATAGGCAGCACATAGGTCATTAGTCTACTTTCATCTGTGTTCTGTCCGCTAACTCAAAAGCCAACTTTGGCAGCTTCAGGGCAATGCCACAATTTATCCTCAAAATGAGAGTCTTTAGAACAGAGAAACGAGCACAGACTTCATACAACATTATAAACAAATAACAATAATTATAAGACATGACTGGTGTTATTCTATGCTCGACTCGTCTCCCAGCTGACTTCCTGTTGCGCTTAGCACTTTTAGGTCATATTGAGGAAGTAAATACTTTTTTTTTTTTTAAAGTCACAATTACCCAGTTTCCTTTTTGACATACTGAAAAGGTCAGTTTTAGGGGAACATTACTTAAAAAAGGAAGGGCACACTGAGATGTGATAATGACTTAACTGAACGTGGTTTATCTGACTCAAAATTAACTCCATCATCCAATGATTAGTAATAATGATAATGAGGGAACATGACACACAATGTAAGCCTGCTACTGACTCAAAATTATTAATAATAACTTGGAGACAACAAAAAAGGCTCTCAGTCATAGAGGATTTAGTTCAATAAAATTGGAAAGTAAAGTTCTAACGATGAACCACCGCAAAATGAAATAACTTTCCGGGAATCAGCATGCATGTGTGTCATAAAGCAGCACAAAAATCCTGCACATTGGTATGCGTGCACCCGTGCACTGATATCTGTGGCGACTGTCGTGACGTGCAGGCTGTTCCCCCGAGGGCCAATTAGGACTGATTCTATCTGGTTTATGCGTGCATGCTGTTTCTTCTCAAAACTGGTAAAATGCTGGTTAAGTCTGCCATCTCGTTTACTGAAGGGAGCACAACACACACACACACACACACACACACACACACACACACACACACCGTGTCTCTCTTTGAGGCGCATTATTCGAGGTAAATTAGCCTTGGCCTTGTGATGCATTATCCCCAAGATTTGAATGCAGCTCCCCGGTTACACCTGATCGATAACAAGAGCCTTACAAAGATCTGAATATAGAGCGCTGCACCACAAAGAGGCAATCACATGGGTAAGAATACTGTCTCAGATGCTAATCTTTGTTGTGCAAGATTAAGCCGCGATTTCACCATGTTTTATGAGAACTTCTGCTTTTACTAAAGGCTTTGATTTACCCTCATTTATACTCAAACAGCTATTAAGCAGTGTTCTGAATCACTAACAAAAATTATTTTATATTCTCAGACAATATCCCTTGAAGCAGTACAGTATAATTCTACTTTATATTCACACATAGTAAAATAAGCTATTTTAGACATCACTTTGTGCCCCTAATACCACACAAAGTATTCAGCGACGTAAACAGCTCACCGGATGACTAAGCAGCCATTTATTGCAGGGCAGTGCGTGACATTTTTTTTATATTACCTGACATGCAAATGTCAACAAAGTTAAAAAATAGAAAAAGGCACGGGAACCAAGAAGTTCCCAACATTTACTAGACATTTTCAAATCAGTAATATCTACATCTTATGTCATTTAACTACTGTTTATCTCTCACAGAACATCTGCAAGTGTTGACTAATAATGAACGGCCATAAAATCCAGTTCATCGTGGATGAAATTCCATTCAAGGCGGCAGAAATGGCTGAGACACGCGAGACGGACACGACTCCCAGAACAGAACCCACCTGAACTGGTTATTGGAGTTTCAAATTACAATTGCTGTTAACACTGAAAGTCAACAAGGACAAAAGCAGAAGAATGAAAGACCCCCGAGGCTGCAATCACTGTATGACCACACGACTCCCTTCCAGGCGTTGAGTAATCTTTGTTGACACCAGAGCTTTCAAAGAGGCTCCTGTAAACATAACAAAAGGGGAACTAACCAGTCTGCTCTTTTTTTTGGGGGGGGGGACTAATGAACCACAGACAGAGAGCTACTACTGCTCAAGCTAACATTGTAATGTAGTTGGTGTGTGATCGTGTCACTGAAGCCCCACTGCTCTTCTCAGGCTGCATCCTCAGACCATACAGACTCTTCTGTACCAGAAACAGGGCCCATATCAAAAATTCTCAAAAACAGTCACTTGTACTACAGGCATCACTTGGCATCAAATATTGCGTAAGTAATAGGGAGCGCAACTTTGCACTGTACGGCATGAGTAATATGTGACGGGATGCAGTAGCTACTTACTGTGGAACGACCTCCCATTTCACATAAGACAAGCCCCTTCACTGCCCATTTTTAAAACCCGTCTTAAAACCCATTTTTATTCCCTGGCTTTTAACCAAGCATGAGACTCTGTTTCTGTTATTGTTTTATTGTTTTAATATTGTTATTTTTTATTATTGTTTTTACATTGTTCTTATGTTTTATGCCTTATATTTCGTGTTGTTACTCATGTACGGCACTTTGTTTCAGCCACGGCTGTTTTAAAGGGCTTTATAAATAAAGTTGAGTTGAGCTATTACACAGCTGAGAGGTCGTTTTTCAACAAGATGATTTATAGTTGTTGTAGGCCATCGGCAATGTCTATGCTTTGGGGTTTGCCTATCTGTTTCTTACCCCGTTCCGCAGATTTATTAGCAACAATTTTGCCAGAAAGGTTTGGAGGCGATATGGGGAAAGGGAAAATCCATCAGCTCATTAAACTTACTTTATTTTTTACTTACTTTACTTCACATAACCCGTGAATCTGTGTTGCTCTACATCATCGCACAGTGCACACATCAGACATGACGTTGTAAGCAAGATCATCAGATTCCTGCCACTGTGCTGCTTGCACTGGATAAATGCGATGGCTTTTTTAGGCAGAAAAAGTGCTCAAGTGAAAAGCAAAGCTCGTGAAATCAGAGCTCCCCGCTACCAGCACAAGCACACTGCATCGGCTGTCCTCTCACACACAGCTCTCTGTGCTAAGGTAAACTCAATTTCAGCGCAAAGTTACACTCAGTCACAAATTGAGTTTAGCATGAACATGAATGTGCAAATTGCAAGGGGAACCCTCGCATCATCAAACCACTTCGACTAATCAGGTTTCCACATTAGATTAGATTCAAATGATCATTGGTTAGGCTACCAAAAATGCTGGTGTACTGCATAAAAACACCTCAAAGTATTACTGCATTAACTGCATTTTGCAGGTGGTTGCCATATCAAATGTCAGTCTGCATAGGTCCTGCTTTGGATTTTGAAGTCGTACGCATTTGCTTTATCATGTGCAAGCACCTGAGGCTGATTAAGACTAAGCTGTTTAGAAGGTGCTAAATAATAACTGATGGCTTGTTACTGTGTTAGCATTCTATTCATATAAAGACCCTAAAGGCAAGCTAATACTTTCCAGAGGAAACATCTCAAGACTAATGCTGTCCAAGAGATATTAAGCACAAGGACACACGTGTTAGCTGGGGCTGATTGTCTACAGTCTACTGCACATGCTTGGCCAACCTTTCAAAGCCTGTTGGAAGTAAATAAAAGGGCATTCTTTCTCCAGAGCCTGTTTACAGTGATTTAACATTACTCTCAAAGTGATGCTTTGTACTAAATGCTCTTAGTTGGATCCATATACTGCCATTTAATACTATATGTTTGGATCCCATTCGGGTTGGGAGTGTCTTCCTCTGGGGGTTGTGTTTGTAATCACTGATAGGCTAAAGACGGGGCATTGGGGCAAATATATCCGAGCATCTGTGTTTATCTCTTAGCTCACCGCGGGACATGGCAAACACTGCATTTGCATAGCATAAAACTGTAACAGTATGCCTTGCACCGTAGTTCCCAGTTAACCAAATAATGCAAGATAAATGGAGATGGTTAGCTGGTGCGCAGGCATCCAGGCGGTCTGTCATCGTTCAGGAACAATGCGGCGGCCAGACGCCAGGCACAGGTGACTCTGAAGTTGCACATCAGACACGAATTGAAAGCGGTTTAACCAGTGAAACCACACTCTTTTTCGCACCAATGAACTATGACAGGACAGTTGTTATCAGATTTGCTTAGCCACACATGATCTCCCTAACGCCTCATACTGTACTCCAGCCCATGATGGTCACACTTGTCAGCCTCCTCGTATGTATACCAACACATCAAAAACATATCTGCTGCGGCTCACGCACTGAAAACACAACACATTACCAGACATTGAGTTTGTAGCCGAAATGCTCACACCTATATTAGCTGGCGATACAGCCCTAAGTTAGCTAACGACCAGCTGATTGCAGTGGCATCGCATCTGAACAACTGTCAGGCTACATGGTGACGTTCTTGTAACTGGACGGCCTTGAAAAAAATATATATTTGCAAATAATGAGGACAACTGAATTCGTAACGACTCTACGGGCGCTGCAACTGTCATGCCAACACTGGCTTAAATATTATTGTGCAAACTAAAGCTAGCACGAGCCGTGATGCATATTCCAGTTTAAGCTAACTTACATGCTAGGCAGCTAGCACAGAGTGCTAACTAGCCGCTCCAGAGACCTCAGTGTCTTTCGTGTATGCGCCATATACTCACCAAACAGGGAATTACTTCGGTGGGGACGTTGACAATATCCTCAAATGTGACAATAAAATCGGTGCGGGGCACTCCGTGTATATCCATATGTCTCAGGCGATGCGTTAAATCCAAAAGTGGTCACTGCTTCCTCTCCTTCCTTCTGCCGGTAGCCATTTTTCCTCAACATCCAGCTCGTCCCAGGCAGCGAGTTTCCTCCTGACAGCATCCTCCTCTCAGACCACATCTGCAGCACAAACCTGACATCTGTCGGATGAAGGGGAAAACACACTCCGTGACATGGATAAAAGCGAGGCAAACAAAAAAGATTTATTCTAGAACAATCAGAACTAACCAGAGTTGAGGTCAAATCACTTCATCGTTCTTCTAAGAACTTTAAACACATGATGATTTGGTACCAAACTCATTAGTTTACGAAAAAAGTGCAGTTTTGCCTGAATATGTTTGGATTTACGTAAATACGTTCAAAATGCTAATTTCACTACTTCATTTTATTTTCAAGCCAACTAATAATGAAATCATTCTTAATATTTGCGTAAGGAGAAAATTTGTTAATTTATTTGAGAAGTCCAAAATGTGTGTAGCCGCTCTGATAAAGGCTGAAATTATATCACATTTATATAAACTTAAATCAATATAAAGGCCCAGTAATGCACCTCATATAATGAGTAATTGATATTAATATAAACCGAATCGTGTTTATGAATATATAACGCATATGATAGTAAAACCAATCCTCATTTTCTTACTTGTGGGTCACATTTTTATTTCTTTATTTGGCTTTGAAAGGCTGCTTAAACTGTCTCCACACAATTAAATAGTTATTTTTTTAGCTTTTTGATTCCTCCTTTTCATGCTGGTCATTAAGATTGTTCCTCCCACAAAACATCCTCAGTTCAAACTCTTTGAGGACTCAGCCGTTGAACGTGAATCACGTGCAAAGATTTTAAACATTTAAGACAAACCCTAAGTTATAGAACAAAAGCATAAGATGCCATAAAGATACAAACATGACGTAAAAAAAGACTCCACAGAGTAGTTACTTAGTTATCTTGTACATCTCCCACATTATCCAGAATCAGGGTGATTGTCAGCTGTACTACACAGGAAATAAAAGGATGCCAGATCACATCAAACTTCCACATTCATCCATTAAGCACATATCTAATCTTTTCAATCTGAAGGGAAAAACATGACATTATATATAAATCTACCAAAGAAGGGGGCTTTCTCATTCTTCCAATTTAAAAAAATGAGTCGCCGTGCTAAAAGGGAAGATTAGGCTATACTATCTAATTATGGCTTTTGTAGAAGGAGATTTTTTGATGGTACACCAAAGAGTCCAATAAAGGGACAGGGATTAATAGTTAGACCTGAAGTTGCTGAACACATTTCAAAATATTGAGGACTAGAATGCATGTAGACGTGAACGTGACCAAAATCTGTGAAAGGGAGTAGCAGGTGCATGCCTACATCAGTCACAAAGAGGATTAACCCCTGCGTTGACTGGAAACCTTAACCTTGGACATGTGAAGCCAGCGTACAATCTTAAACTGGATAAGATAATGCCACTGTCGTGGTCCGGGGTGGATGCGAGGAAGGAGGACCCAGGTGCAGACATGGAGCAGGAGCCAACTTAAACTCAGTTTATGTGAAATAGAAATAAAAACATGGGATAGGCCCACAGGGATCCGTGGAGAATGTATCCCAATGCCAATACAATAAGCATTTGATATTAGCAGCCTAATAATAGATATTAAAAATTGCTAAAGCCATCCCACCATATATTTTAGGTCTTTGTAGAAACAACTTGCTGCTCCTAGGTGTTTCATTATTCCAAATAAAAGATTAAATAACACAATCAGGCTTTTTAAATAGTGGTTTTCATAGGATGAACAGAAAAGTAAGTGAAGTAAGAATAAGAATTTGGATAGGATGTTCATTTTGATAGTGCCAATTCGTCCAGCGAGTGAAAGAAGATTTTTTTTAACAGAATATTTGGTGTGAAGTGGCTGATGAGACCTCCTGTCTCCAAGTCATCTCCACAGTCTTTCACAAGGGGGCAGCATGTGTCTCTCTCCTGTCATCAGCTCAGCACGAGTACCTCACCAGCAACTCTAACTCAGGAATGACTGTAATATCAGAGAAGGAGGCACTAGGTGCCACTAGGAGCCACTATATCTCATTTAGCAATGAAATCTAATCACAGTTTCCATGTGGGTGGTTTGCTGTGAGTGGGTATAAACCACAAACCACAGTGACCTCAGTCGGCTTGTGTAAGACTTTGATGTTGTGTTGTTGTTTTTTTTGCCATTTCCGGCTTGATTCACTATCTCGTACTTGCTCATATTTTCTCCTGAAAAGTGATAAGGCTTTTTGATCAATTTACACAATCATCATTTGATCATTATCATTTCAGTTGTATCTATACAACTGAAATGATAACATGAAGTTGCATGTTCTGACTCTTGTCAGTTTAATCTTTTGTTATCATACGTGCACTGAAAGCTATAACCACTAAATCATTCTTTTGTGTAGCTTTAAGGCTTGGCATTGGAAATTCCCTGCGTGTGGAAAAGCATTATTCGTACCAGACCTGAAAATCTACCTTATACCTGCACTTGGAGACAAGGCAGTTCAGTCCAGCTCACCCCTGCTGTTTCTTAATATCACAAAAAGTATCTAAATTTGCATTAGCATAGGGAATATAGATATATAGTCATCTTTAATGATATTCGTTACATACTGTAGCCATACTGTAGCCATACTGTAGCCATACTGCTTTAATGATTTACACACCAAAATACATCTACACAGGTTAAAACAAGGCTAAATCTAATTGTATAGTGAGCTTTTTTGTCATACATTTATAGGCATTGTTTGAAACAATGTGTCTGCTGTGTGTTTTAGTCTGTTTAGAGCCTGGACTGAAAGTAGTGAGACAGTTTTCAACCTCATCTGACAGCCCATTCTCATGAGAAAGCAAGCTGGGAGTATGCTTGTCCACATGGTTTTACCGTTCAGGTGACAAGATGTGAACCTCTAACATTCATGTATTAATATTGAAAGGAACACAGGATGATTTGGGAAATGGTTTGCTCTTTGGCTTCTCCTACAGTCGTGGGATGTAACACCACTGTCATAGAAACAAATCTCTGTGTGAGGACTGTGAATGTGCAGCCATACACATGTTGAAGAGGTCAGAAAAATGCCATTTAAAGCCCACAAAAATGTCAAGTGGCCATAAAGCAAAACTGTGTGCTGCAGGACTGGAAATCAAAGTCCTGAGCTGTGGTATTTCAGCCCCCAGGCACTCTGAAGTCAATTTGAAAAGTCATCGGACAATGCTGGATTGAACTTTGGTTTCCTAGGACTGTAACGCCACTGTCCTCCTCCTCTTTACCACCTCCTTTTAAGCCATTTTGAACATATTACAGTTTTGCAATATCACATTTGTGACAGTCTAACATGATGCAAAGTGTAAGCGTTTAACACATTTGAAACCCAGAAAGTGTGGTCATTTTAGGTATTTTGAGCCTGTGCTGTGAAAGTGCTACATTTCTGTCACACGGTGAGGTCAAGTTGGGTTTTTGTCTTGTCTAAAGGTCTTTTCATTTCCTGTTTTATTTATTTTTATCCTTTTGTTTCAGGTCACTTGCCCTTCCTCATGTTCCCTGATTCGTGATTGTGTCCACCTGTTTCCCATTGCCCTCATGTGTCTTATAGTCTGCGTCTCCCTTTGTCTTGTGCCTGAGTGTTTCGTTTTGTCTTTCACCCAAGCCTGCCACAGTCACAGTAATCCTTCATATCCGTCATAATTCTTTGCCTCCTTGCAAGTGATTTATTTATTTTTTGTTTGTAAATTACATAAACCAGTCTCAGGTAATTTTTGATAGCCTCCTTTAGGAGGGTTTTTTTTTGTTTGTTTTTTTGTTATAGATAACGTTTCAAAGATTTTGTAGAGCCTCCGGTTTTTAGGAGTGCATTTAGTTGTTCTGTTTTTAGTACAAAGTTGTTTTTCCTCCTTGGGGAGTGATTTTTGGTTTTATAGTTGATAGTTAATTTGCTCTCCTCTTAGCAGAGTGAGTTTCTGTTGTTTTGTCCTCCTTTTATTTATTAAGTTTTATAAAATAACATTTTCGTAGCTTTTAATTTTATCACTTCGTATTGGAGGTTGGATATATATATAAATAAAATCTGCCTAATTGGATACTCTGCATCTGAGTCCCCTTTCAAGTCCAGGTCTGACAATTTCATGCTTTTGTCCAACATGGCTATTCCACATTCTGGCTTGAGACTGCTTTGCATCTGGAGTTTGTATAAAAAGAGCCCCTGTGGGAGACAGATATGCCAAAGACTGCAATGGGTAACACAAATTTTAATGAACTGCCATAAATGTCGGCGCGGTATTTTGGTGATGAGCAGGTGACGTCTCTGCCCAAATTTTAAAAAAACAAAAGATTGATTTTTTTTTTTTTTTTTTTTTTTTTTAATTAAATGTGCATTAATCAAGATATAAACAAGTTAATTGTGAATGTATCTTTAGAGTGTACAGTCAAAATGCACACTCTTCTGCAGAATGGAGAAGGAATCATAAGTTCCTGGTTTGAGTTTCAGCGGGGGCTTTTTTGTGTGGATATGCACGTTATTCAGTGTAAACTGACTGTGAATGACAGTGCGCATAGTTACCTGTGTCTCATATTTGACCTGTGATGGACTGCTGATCTGTGCAGGGTATACAGTCGTATCTCCACTAGTTGGCAGCTGGGATACTCTCCAGCCCACGGCCAACAGGATAAAACAGGTCAAGAGAATGGATGGATGCATGTCTCAGCCTCTATGAATGGTGAGGGGGAAAATAATGGCTTTGAACATTTTATGGTGACCAACCCAAGCTTGTGCAAGCAAACGCAGCCTCAGGGAAACTTTCGTAAGAAAGTTTTTCTCAAGCTGAGTGTGAATGTGCGTGTAAGCTGGCGGTTGGTGGAAATTACAGCCGGGAAGAAAATTATTGTGTAAACAAACAAAAAAAAACAATGCTCCCGTAACAGACATCAGACATCTCTGGCTCCTCTTCGCAAACAAGTCTGAACACGAAGCTTACAACAAGTGTGCAATGCTGAGAAATTATGACAGAAAACGAAACTCTGGGCTGTTGCACAGCATCTGCAGAGACTTACAGCACTTATTGCCTATTTTGTATTTATTATAAAATCACGCCATGCACTGTAACACAATGGAGTCTATTTTTTGGAGCAGACAATGCTGGTGTGGGCTCACTAGTAAACTGTGAAGTTTACTTCCTCTACAGAAGTGACTAATCCTTCCGAAAGAGTCAGAGACAGGCCGTGACATTTACGCTGAAAACAAGAGAAGTTTCATTTCAACAAATGGTATTCAACAGAAGAGAAGTCGACCAAATAAGAACTTATCATGAGATCTGCAAGTGATGAGAAAAGAAGTTGGGTTTATTTGGAAATAAGGGAAAATTTGTCCTAGAAATGTTTAAATAGGTGTAGTGTGATTGAGTTTCACAGTAGATGCTTGACCTAAATAAAAATAATAAATTTTAAGTGCATCTGAAACAGTTAAAAAATCCCAGTTCATGACGCTACATAAGCTTTTAAAATGCATTGATTTTTGCAGATAATTACATCAGGTGACTTACTGGAAGCTCGCGCCTGATCAAACTTTTCATCTCTGTCTGCAAGAAAGTGTGTTTTCTAAAATATCCCAGTTATCATGCAATGTTAATTGGAGGGATTGATGTGACCAGTATGATAACAGTTGGAAGAAATTTTGCTCTGTGATGATAAAAAGAAGTGCTTTAGTAGTTATAGACTATCTAAGTCTATCTTCCACCCAGATCCAGCGCTGCAACAGTGCATCTGACCTCTGACCTAACAGCCAGTGGGATTCAAGAACAGTTCTGGAGGCAATGTGAAAGAAAACAGAAGATTATTTGTCTTGATCACACACAAAAAAGAAGTCTACCGGTAAATGTTTTGAACGGCTGTCTCCAGCACTGTCAATGCCTTTCTTTGTTGCTCTACATTCAGGCCTGCAGGGATGTTTGGCTGCTACTGTTGGAGCCATTATAACACACATAACATCAACCAATGCGAGTAAAATCGCTCCCATGCTGAAGCACTGCAATTAAACTGTTTAGAATAATCTGAGCTGAGTTTTGCTTTCTCGTCAAGTCGCTGGGTTTGGATTTACGACCGCCCCATGGCTTTGTTCCCACCTCTGCACACCATGAGAACGGCTGCTCGTCCATTTCCTCCATTTCAAAGTAAATCCTAGCTTTGAAACTAAATATGTTCATCTTTCCTGAAAATCACACAGTTATTCAGTTTTGTTTTTCACTCAGTTTTTTCCTGGCTGCTGGAGTGAAAGTGATTCCTTCCCCTTTGTGGGAACTGTACCCACGTTGGGTTGACAGTGCCAGAAGAGGAGGCGGCTTTCTTCCAGGTGTGAGCGGTAAATGAATGCTCTGATCAAGCCTCAGCAAAGAAGATAAAGCGTACTTTTTTTGTATTTTGACATGTTGGTATCTTTTGTTCCATATCTTTAGGCTCCACTCATTTTTCAAACCAACAACCATCCAAATCACTGTAGTTCATGTGTGTGTGCAGGATTATCATGAAACAACATAGCTCTATGCACCATTTAATTCTCTTTTACTTTGTGAGTCAATGTCTTTCAGCGACTCCTGTCTTTGTAAAGCAAACAAAAAATAGCCTCCTAATACAGCCAAACAATACAAAACATTAACAACTACAAAACCTGTCTCGATTTTTCTGAAATGCACATCCAGCCCATTTAATGTGTCATGTGACACATTATATGGAATTATACAGGCTACTGACAACAAAAGGCTTTTTGGACGATATGAAGGGGCAGTTGAAAACAAAAAATGGAAAATATATAAATAAATATATAATTTTGTTCATTTAGAATTTGGTCATGCAGCGAAATCTCGTGTACATAGGTGGGAATTGAAGATAAATGTGGATCATTTAAGTTGCAAAGCTGTAAAAAAAGAAAAGAAAAAATGATCCTCTGTGAGTATGTGAATCTACTTTTGGAGAAACAGAGTTACAACTTGATCTTTCCAAACTGTTTTACAGGTAACATAGCCAAAGAAAAAAACTCTTTGAGACTGTGCACTGACCCAACACTAAGCTGTTCTTGCTCTGAGACATCCAGCTTCACATGGATACGCTCCATTTACAATGAATCTACGACCACTATGTTTCATGTGTGTTGACACAGCTGACTCCAGCTATGTCAGAGTAGCTGTGCCAGTTTATGTTGTCAGAACTACTATAAATTGGGCATAAAAGAAATATGTTTTTAATAGCACTCAACTCTGCCAAAAAATCCATCCATCCAAATGCCATATTCTCTTTTAAAGTATTTTTTTGGGCTTTTTATGCCTTTAATGATAGGACAGTTGGAGAGAGACAGGAAGCAGGGGGCAGATATGCAGCAAGGGCCGTCCAGTGCGGGACTCAAACCGGGGCCCGCTGCAGCGAGGACTGTAGCCTCTGTACATGGGGCGGCTGCTTAACCCACTACCCCACCGATCGCCCCTATGCTGTATTCTCTTTATCCTGTTCCAAACATTCCCAACAGGCCAATAAAGAATCACAGATTACTATCAGACTAAATATATCTGTGGACCTTGAGAGGAAACTATTACACCCAAAAACCCAAGAACAGGGGCAACATGTGTGCAGAGAAGCTGAGCAATAAATCTGGATCAGGAACTGAGGTAACAGCACTAACTGCAGCACCATAAAGCAGATGATTATTTGTAAATTTGTTTTTAAAAACACAGAGAGAGAAAGAAAGAAAGAAAGAAAGAAAGAATCGAAGGAAGAGAGAAAATATGGTGAGAAATTGTGAAAGAAAAAATAAAGAGGAAGCACACCACCTGATGTGATGCTCAGGGAAACGAGGCAGGCGAAGTAAATTGATCACAAGCACAGCAAAGGATTAGAACATTAACTACAGTACGCAGGCTCGATACTACAAGACCTTCACTGCAGCTGAAATAGAAAGTCAAACAGCCATCCCGACTGCGGTGGTTGGGTATAAATGGCAGGATTTTATCCCAGACTTGGAGCTGCAGCTTTAGCAGTATCTTATGAGATCAGCTGACATCTATTTTGGCTTATTGCCAAATGAGGTGAGAAAGTTCTCCTACGATTTTCCAGTGGCTCTGGCCTTGGCTGAAAGAGAAAGAAGGAAAATGTCAAGACTTTTTTTGATAATCTGGAGAAGGTGCTAGCCCAACATTCAACATCATGTTTGTTCTCCTTGACTACCACAGCTTCCAAATCTGCCAAAGAAAGTGGGATCATCATGTTCTCCTTCCCAACCCACTGCTCACACAAGTTGCAGCCATTGGACAGAGTCATCTGTGGGCGGCGAAGAAGCATGTTAACTCAGTGTCTGATTCCTGGATGAGGAACAACACAGGGAAAACAGTCACAATCTATGACATTCCTGGGATTTTGGCAATTCCGTATCCTCTGGCTGCAACTCCAATGAATATTCAGGCTGGTTATCGCATGACTGGGATACAACCGATCAACAGAGATGTGTTCTCACAGACAGAATTTGCACCACCTTATGTCTCAGATTGCCCCATTCAAGATCCAGCTGATCCACCCGTTTCAAGAGCCCAGCCTCAATAAAGTCGTTACAGGTCCCAGCACCAGCCCAGTCTTTCCAGACCGCAGCACTACTCCGGTTCCGCCCATTAGAACCACCTCACCATTGTCTACTAATGCCAGCATCACTCACCAAAGAACTCCAGATGACATTTGGTCAAACCCAAAAGCTGGTCCAAGAAAACTAGCTCGCCAACCCAAACAAAAAAAGCAACAAGAAAAGATGCCATTCTCGCTGATACACCAGTGAAGGAGGGAACAACGTTAGATGTTTATGTATTTGGCAGACGCTTTTATCCAAAGCGACTTACAGGTAGGCAGGTAGGGTAAGGACGTCTTGCCTTAGGACCCTTACTGGAGGTGGTACTTTTCATGCAGGGGATTTGAACCCAGGTTACCTACACGAAAGGTGGCAACCTTACCACTACACTATCAAGATAAAACATGTTCCAGCCAGCTTAGCTGCTGATGGGGCAAAAGGTCACATGTTCCCTCTCACTATTTCAATGCCTATAACTCTGTGCTGAAATAAGATGTGAAAATGGAATTAATACAAAATATGTGCCTGAGACTTTGTTCTTTCATTTGGTATCGAGTTTTCTCCCATATAATGTACTGATCAGAAGATATATACATGAGTGTGAAAAGTGTTGATTGAGCTTAATGATTTGCATTTACCTGATTCAAATTCAACTGAAGAAAATGTAACACATCGATCACTTTCTAATCTTAAACAATAAAACTCACACATGCAATGAATACAGGGCATTCTCAGATCAATGAGAGTCAAATGAACAGGGGACTTGTGGTCAGGAAACAAGTGTAAATGTCCCTTTTGGTAAACGGACTGTTTCTCACACAGCGCTTTTCCAGTCTAGTTGATCGCTCAAAGCATTTTTACACTACAAGCCACATTCACTAATTCACACACACACTCATATAGCACGTCCTAGTCCACACAATGTTACAGGCTATACAGTGCTTGTTTCTCTACTGTATACATTCACACACAGCAGAGGCTCAGCGCCTTGCCTGGGGACACCTTAACATGTAGTTCAGGGAAGCTGGGAGTCTAACCACTGACTACCTGAGGTCCAGCCGCCCCCTTTTCTCATGACAAATGGAAATTTAGTGCATTAAATTTTATATAACATAGATGCACATCATAACTGTACCACAGATGGAAAACTGAACTTTCGTTTCCTTCTTACATCCGGTCCCTCAAAGCATTTACAACTGTTGCATTACTCTTGGCAAACCTTCTCCTTCTTGCCGTAAGATTCTATTCAGTTGCTCAACAGTTCCCAGCCTCCCACGTGTGCATGCACCCACATGCATAAAGACTTCACACAAACTGAAGTGGTGCCCGTATGCATTCAAAGAAAAATTCCCCAGACCACACTTTCCCCACTTTGACTTTAATTGATTAAATGTGGGAAGAGTTCTGTGAGATAAGAAAGATGCAGATGAAGGTTAGATATGTCAAAAACGCTTCACTTCCTCGTATTTTTCCATTTTGAAATTTCAGATTTGTGACCCTGTAGATGTGCTGACACAGGCCTCAAATCAAAACAATAGTATGTGGTCATCACACTTTACACATTGTCTGTGGGGCTTGTTAGTTTGTGAACCTAAAATTTGTTGAAATGTGCCCTGAAAAAGTTTTTTTTTTTTGCAGATAGGGAGCTCTTTTGTAGTTTTCCATTTCATCTATTGATTAAGACAAATTAAACAGTTGTACTGTTATCAGGTTTTGAGCCAATGGTATGACATTCAGGTATTAGAGGGGGCCTTCAAAAATGTATCAGAAGGAGAGTTGTTGATGCTCATCAGGCTGGAAATGGTTACAAAGCCATCTCTGAACTTATTTTATTTACCGATGAGTCGAAATGAGAAGCATTGCTTCTGGAGAAAGGGAAAACAGCACATTCAGGTATGGAAACAATCTCATCTGAGTTGGTTTTATCCTCATTGAGGCCTATTTTTCCACATTTTGACCACAAACATTTGGTAGAACTAACAAAACAGTGAATTCTAAAGGAAAATGTCAGAATATCCCTTTCAATACTGACATTTACCTCTCATAAATATTCCATATATAATCATTTCACTTTAAGTGCATATTCACAGTGTGAGCAGCTACTGTAATGCGTCGAAGAGCAGAAAGATACACCATCCTTTACAATCCTGTCTGTCTCCACAAAAGTTTCTTTAAAAAAACAAAACATTTTTGGCAGAGAACAGAGCAGAGGAGTGATTCTGCCGGTCTGGGCACGTGTGAGTCTGATGCCAAATTTCTGCCTCTTCCAGTCAATGATAGCAGATCAGACTTTCACTTTCGAAGCACCTGTATAAAAGCACCTGCAGCTCACTCTCCTGATCACAGCAACACCTTCGCCCTCCTGCAGAGACTCACTGAAGCAGCCAAGCTGAGACCAGACCCACCAAGAAACAGAAACATGGCCTCTCGAGTTGCAGCTCTGCTCTTGCTGGGTATCATCTGCTTTATGTTTGCAGCAGGTAAGGCGAATATATTCATACAGTCAGCTTATAGCTAAGAATGCTCTCAGATATGAGCAGGTTATATGGGATCTTTTAGGTTAAAAACTATAGATATTTTCAGATGAAAGCTGTGCATTCCTTTAGCTTTCACAGATCAATCTCTCTGATGTACTTGTTTCTTTGTCACCCTGCAGCTGAGGTTCCACTGGACTGCTGTCTGAAAGTGAGCCAAAGACGTTTGCAATCCAAAAACATTGTGAGCTACAGCGTTCAGGATGCAGGGAAGGGCTGCGACATCAGTGCTACTGTGTAAGCGCCAACCGAGATTGAAGAATCACACATTCATTGGAGGAAATGTTTCCCTGTCCTATGCTCCTTTTCTGTTGCCCAAAGGTTAATCCTGACTCTCAATCTGCTTTCTCAGGTTCGTGAATAAGTTGGGCAAAAGCCTGTGTGTCGTCCACCCACAAGGCAACCCATGGGTGCAAAACATCATCAACATCTTGGACAAGAAAAAACAAGCTAATCAGTAAACAAGGTAAAAGCAGTGCATGTGAACGTGCGACGGCGTGCTGAATTCACCTAAAATGCATCCACTGTGCGCAGGATAATCACTCAATGCTCTGTTTTTTTTAACAGCTGCAGAGAAATGGAGAGAAAAAGTGTCTGAAGACTGAACTCAGAGCCGAAGACAGAGACGTTTCCATTTCTGTTCAGAGTCCCTGAGTGGTCATGTCGTACTGTAAATGTTTGAGAGGATGGAACCTGTGAGGAATCATGGCTTCATCTTATTTATGATCTGTTTGCTCATTTGCTCCCTTTTGTATTATTCTTTTGTGTGATATGTTTTGTGTAACACTGAGAGTTAAATAAATTGAATGTGAATTTTTAAATCTTTGTTACTGTCTTCCTTTTCACATTGAAACACAACAATAAAACATGGGTTTATTTTCCTGATATTCATTATATTAGAATGTTTCTGTATGCAAGTTTCACTTATATTAATAAAAAGAGGAGATGTTCATTCACATGAAACCTTTAGATACAATGTTACAAATAATTTAACAAAGGAAAGCCTTAAAATGCATTCATTCAGTGTCATTGAATAAAGTTCAAGCAAATAAAGCAAATAAAGCAAGACAAAACCAACACCACTGTGATGGGGAACAAAATACATTTTAGCACCAAACTACAAATTGAGTAAGAAGTGTGTAATAAAAGCAGCTGTTCTCTGCATCTGAATGTTAACTGTAATCCAGGAGCTGATACAACAATGATGACTGATGATGGTGCATGAATGAAGGAAATGACTGAGTCAGTTATCGCCGGCTGAATAATTACTGACTCCTATAAAAGCTGAACGCTGGTGGGCAGCACTCAGTTTTCAAGTCTCTCAAGATATTCAAATAAACGACTCGTTTCTACCAGGGACGAACCAAATGTGGAATCGTGGGCCAACACAGATGCCTGTGTTAAAGAGTTGGCCACAGCTGGTGGTTTTTGGAAAGACTGCTCTGAAAGCATGGAGAGCAACGGGCAGTGAGATCACAAAGAAATTTGTGATCGTACGGATGATCGGACAAAAACTACAAGCATAGAAAGCTGCTGCTCTCAAAAAGTTTGCTTACCACTGCTTGAACAAACGAGAGTGCGAAAAATAAAAATAAAGTTTTACTGATGGAAAAGAAGAAATGAGAAGCATTGGGTTTTGAGAAAGGAAAACAGGGCATTCAGGTGTGGAAAACAATCTCATCGGAGGCGGATTCATCCTCATTGAGGGCTATTTTTCACATTTCGGCCACAAAATCTGTTAGAACTAACAGAGCAATGAACTCTAAGGAGCACTGAGCAATGAATTCTCATGGAAAATATCAGAATATCCATCTGTGTGGACTAAACAAGGTGAGGCTGCGTTTCAGCTTTATGCTCCTAACATCTGGAACAACCTTCCAGCAGATGTGAGACAGGCCTCAACTCTGACAATGTTTAAATCCAGGCTGAAAACAGTTCTGTTAAGCTGTGCATGTGACACCTGAAAGTATTTTATCTGCACTCTTCACTCTGAATTTAAATAATTAATGTTATTTTCATTTGCCTTTTGTGATTTTATGGAGCTGTGAAGCACTGTGAATTGCCTTGTGTATGAATTGTGCTCTACAAATAAACTTGCCTCGTATGTGAACTGGATCTCAAGAGAAACTGAGTTCTGCAGCAAGACTACAACCCAAAGAATGAATTCAATGTTCAGGAATGGTGGAGTCAAAGTCCTGACCCTGGAAGAAGATGAAGTGGGCAGTATAACTAAAGAAAGTGACCAAAAGAGTGGGCTAAACTTCCCCCAAGCTGATGGACAGAACTGTCTTACTGCAAATGTTTAGATGTAGTTACTGCTGTAAGAAAGGTTTTTCAAGTATTTGCCTCTCATAAGTATTCAATGTATTATAATTTCGCTTTAAGTGCTCGTTCACAGTGTGAGCAGCAACACTTTGGCTGATTTTACCTCTTACACCTGCAGCTCTTTCAATGCTGACACTTAAAAGTTACAGTTGAGATCATTTATTTCTTCGGCTTCAGATACAACTGTCAACATTTGAACCTTTATAGATGTAGATTTAAATCAGATCCATGAGTTTTCCAGTTGCAGTATACATCAGTTTCTTTACATGTTGATGTTAACTTGTCAGTAAATGGTTCAGCTGTTTTTCTTTTTTATTCCCAAGAGAAAAAAAATCATCAGACTGCGAAATGGCAAATTACAAAAATGCAGAATTTTGGACGAAAAAAGTGGCAGCTACTGTAATGCATCGTAGAGCAGAAAAGCACACCATACTTTACAATCCTGACTCCACAAAAGTTGAAAAAAATATAACAAACATTTAGGCAGATTTTTGGCAGAGAACAGAACAGAGGAGTGATTCTGCCGGTCTGGGCACGTGTGAGTCTGATGCCAAATTTCTGCCTCTTCCAGTCAATGATAGCAGATCAGACTTTCACTTTCGAAGCACCTGTATAAAAGCACCTGCAGCTCACTCTCCTGATCACAGCAACACCTTCGCCCTCCTGCAGAGACTCACTGAAGCAGCCAAGCTGAGACCAGACCCACCAAGAAACAGAAACATGGCCTCTCGAGTTGCAGCTCTGCTCTTGCTGGGTATCATCTGCTTTATGTTTGCAGCAGGTAAGGCGAATATATTCATACAGTCAGCTTATAGCTAAGAATGCTCTCAGAGATGAGCAGGTTATATGGGATCTTTTAGGTTAAAAACTATAGATATTTGCAGATGAAAGCTGTGCATTCCTTTAGCTTTCACAGATCAATCTCTCTGATGTACTTGTTTCTTTGTCACCCTGCAGCTGAGGTTCCACTGGACTGCTGTCTGAAAGTGAGCCAAAGACGTTTGCAATCCAAAAACATTGTGAGCTACACCGTTCAGGATGCAGGGAAGGGCTGCGACATCAGTGCTACTGTGTAAGCGCCAACCGAGATTGAAGAATCACACATTCATTGGAGGAAATGTTTCTGTGTCCTATGCTCCTTTTCTGTTGCCCAAAGGTTAATCCTGATTCTCAATCTGCTTTCTCAGGTTCGTGAATAAGTTGGGCAAAAGCCTGTGTGTCGTCCACCCACAAGGCAACCCATGGGTGCAAAACATCATCAACATCTTGGACAAGAAAAAACAAGCTAATCAGTAAACAAGGTAAAAGCAGTGCATGTGAACGTGCGACGGCGTGCTGAATTCACCTAAAATGCATCCACTGTGCGCAGGATAATCACTCAATGCTCTGTTTTTTTTAACAGCTGCAGAGAAATGGAGAGAAAAAGTGTCTGAAGACTGAACTCAGAGCCGAAGACAGAGACGTTTCCATTTCTGTTCAGAGTCCCTGAGTGGTCATGTCGTACTGTAAATGTTTGAGAGGATGGAACCTGTGAGGAATCATGGCTTCATCTCATCTATGATCTGTTTGCTCTGTCCAGCAGATGACTTCAGTGTGGCTGAAGTTTCTGTTCTGTATGCTTCTTCTCATTTGTGGAATAACTTTGGTTCCTTTTTCTACCTTTTGTATTATTCTTTTGCGTGATATGTTGTGTAGAGATAACAAGATTTCCCTCGATTGGCCCAAATTGTGAGGCCGAAACAGACATTAGGAATAAAACACTGTTCTGTTCATCATAGTCATGCATGCTGCTTGTGAAAAGATACATTGATGGTGCTGTTATTGTACTGACAAAGTGTAATGAGATTGTTCCAGAACTAACACTGAGAGTTCAATAAATTGAATGTCAATTTGTAAATCTTGGTTACTGTCTTCCTTTTCACATTGAAACACAACAATAAAACATGGGTTTTATTTTCCTGATATTCATTATATTAGAATGTTTCTGTATGTAAGTTTCACTTATATTAATAAATAGAGGAGATGTTCATTCACATGAAGCCTTTAGAGACGATGGTGCAAATAATTTGACAAAGGAAAGCCTTTTTGGTTTTTTTTGTCAGTTATTTTCCCTTTGATACCAGGGAGACATGAAAAATATGGATTTAAAACAAATACTTTTTCCAGTTTTTAAGAAAACAATAATTCTGTCATACTAATGTTTAACAAAAGGGCTTCTTTACAACGTTTAATCAAAAAAGATAATTTGATTATTTGGTGATGAAAAATAAAAGGTTCACAAGTCTTTCTAGACTGTTAAACCTTGTCAACATCAAGCTTTATTCTAACCCAGCAAAATTAAATGTAGATAAATCTTGTCAGTTTCAGGGTAAAATAATAAATACAGCACAACTAGGACACACCAGATAAATGTTGATATGATGCTTTTCTCCTAAAGAACATTTGCAGTCAACACGCTGAATATCATCAGAAAGGGATTGTTGGCATATCTCTGCATCCCCAGTTTTTAGAAACTCCATTGAAAGTCCTCCAATGAAAAAGTCTTTTCCATTAAAGCAAAACCTTAAATCTGTCATTTGTTCAATTATTTGACTCATTATCTTACAGACACAAGTACAAAGGAAAACTAAACTGACCGACCTTCATGATGCTCGGTGCATTTTCAATTGAATACAGATACAGAGTACAGATCCGCTCCCATACCGTCACAGAGCTGGCTGTTACACCTTTCTCTGATAACAGCCGGGAAGGTCTCTTTCATCTTTGGCATGTTGAGCAAAAAAAGAAAAAAGAAAAAAAGGTAAAGCTTCTTTTTGAAAGTTAGCACCTCAAACATGGGCTCATCTGACCACAGAACGCATGTCCGCCGTCTTTCTGTCCATCTGAGATGAACCGACCAGAGGCAAACTTAATGTTGAACCAAAAAGTCTTCATTCATCAAACTAAGTGCACACTTCAACTGGAAACCCAAAACTGAACTAAAAACAAGCACAACAAAGCAGCAGGACAGAAAAAGCCATGGGGTTAGGGACAAAGACAAACTGGGAAATGACTGAGAGACATACTGAGCAGAGGGACAACAGATTCACTCTAAACAGGAGACAGATGTGAAATGAGACAAATGAGGACACCTAGGGGTAATAACAAGAACAGAGTGACTAAAACTAAACCGAGGCCTCAAAACAAAAGCTAGATACTAAACAGAGAACCCAAATTCTTTTGACAAAAACAAGAACGCGACAGAATCTAATACAAAAAATAAAACAGAATACACAGAAGAAGAATAAAGCTCTCTCAAAATACTAAAACTCAAACAGAATTTAACCAGAACTAAATCAAGGCTCTCAAAATAAATCAGAGTTTAAATCAGAGTATTGAAGCAAAACAATGATTTTAATTAAATCCAGATAACTGGAACGAACTAAACATGGAAAAATCAGGTGACTAAAAGGCAAAGAATAAACTAGAAAAGCCCATAAAACTAAAACCCCATGAACATCACATGAATCCCCAACATCATTCTTTTGTAACATAGTCTCAGGTGTTGATGCAGGACTGTGTTGAGAGAAAATGGTTTTCTAATGTACTCCTCGGGCCGTGAGGATATATTGAAAATGATGACGTGACGTTTTCTCATGCAGTGCTGCCCCAGGGCTCTAAGGTGCTTTCTGTCCTCGGTGTTTACACACTGAGAATTCCCCAGACTTCCTGGGTGTCTTTCACAATATGCTAAACTGAAAGACCAAAGCCCATTGGAATTCTGCAATATTTTTGGGAGTTTATTGATGATTTTCCGCTTGATTTGAGCACAGAGTTGTGAGCCACGACACATCCTCGCTCGGAGAGACAAACCCTTTGGTGGCTGCTCCTTTTATACCCAGCCCTGACACCCTCACCTCTCACCATTCAATCTGTAGCTGTAGAATGTTGCAGAATGCTGTTACACTAAATCTTACAAACTTAATTCATTTTCTACTGTGTTGCTGCTATCGAATTTCAAATGTATTAATCTTTTCTAAATACAACGTAGATGGTCAGCAAAGACAATGAAAGTGATTTTTATTGGACTAAGTCAACAGATTAGTTTTTGTTGAATTTTAGAAACCTTCAGGAAATAGAATGGTAGTTGTCTGTCATGAGCCACAGAGCAGCTACAGGTCGATGCAATGCCAGCAACAAGAGGCTTTAATTTAACGGTTTGCTTTTCTTTCCATTTCAAAATATACTCTCTGTCAATGTACCATTGGTTGTTTGAACTTCTGCACGCTCAGATGTGCAGCACAGCGCGGAAGTTTTGGGTATTTCAGAAGTTGAGATTCTTATCTGTCTTACAATAATGTGTGATTCGAGATAACAACCCACCTTCTGACCTCTGAAAAGGAGACATCAGAGAATCAGTGATGACATTATTCATGAGCATCTTCACTTCAATTCTACCTTCAGTGTATGCAATTTTAGCTCAATATACTGTGGGAAAAAGTCAACCTTATCTTACATCTCTGTAGTAATCTGTATTGTTGGGTCTTTGGAGTCCAGGAAAGAGGCTACAAGAACTGAAGCCATTGAATCTCACGCAGTCTGTGTCGACAATCTCTGGTTCTGTTTTTGGAAAAAGCTTCTACTGATTGTATCTGTTGACTGTAAGATAAACTTTGGCGTGGATGTGTATGTGAGTAAATGCAGTGAAGCTCTTAAAGGCATACAATCTTACCAGTGTTTCTGATCTAAACTAGATTTAGTCTGCAGCCTCCGTCCTGGTTTTGTTGTTTAAGAAAAGAAGAAGATCTTTCATGGATCTGAAATTATGAAAGGTGTATAGTTGGAATTAGGGGATTTTAAAAAAATATCTATTTTTGGTTTATATTTTCTCATCAAAAACGTATTCTTCTTTGTATCACACAAAAGCTTAAGTTTGAGAATTTTGCTTCAAGGTTACAAACTAGTTTCTGTAAATTATTCCTGAGATTTCTGGGAAATTCAGAGGCAATGTCAGTGCTGGTAAACAGGAAGCTTCTTTTGACTCTGTTTGACGTCCTGAGGATAAGACAGTCCTGAACTCTACATCCACAGCTGGCTGATGAAGATTAACAGCACTCTGTGGAGTTTCCAGCCATGCATGCTGGTCCGGTTACTCAAGACCACCCAAATATAGGAACCCCCCCCCCATTTGTTTCAACTTCCTTGGATGGATCTTTTGCAGGTGTGCTTTTGGAGCAAAAAAGAATGAATTTCTTTCAGTTTCATTAACAGTGGTTGGCCGTCTTATTCGAATCTCATCGCTAAATATTTAGCAATTCATTGACAACCTTAAGTCATTTGAATTGAAAGTTTAATTGTAAGTGTTGTATCACACATGTCAGCCGAAGTCGTGTTTAAAAACTACTGCTTCCATGTCAATTAAGAGCCAGACGCTGCACATCAAATGCACTTGATCATCAGTAAGCGTGAGCATCTCTATAAAAGCCGAAGTTTTGGCTGTTTGCTGATCTGGAGCATTCAGGTGTGCATTTACAAAATGGCAAATAAAATGAAAGACATCAGTACTGATATTAGAGAAGCAATTAATGCTGCCCATCAATCTGGGAAGGGTGATAAAACCATTTCCAAACTATTTGGAGTCCATCATTCTACGGAGAGAAAGACTTTTCACAAGTGAAAAACGTTCAAGACAGTTGTCAATCTTCCCAGGAGCGGACGTCCCAACAACATTACGCCACAGTCAGACCGTGCACTGCTCAGAGAAACTGCAAAAAAAACCCCCGAAAGCTTCATCTGAGATCCTGCAGGCCTCAGTTAGCATGTTAAATGTTAAAGTTCATGACAGCACAATTAGAAAAAGACTGAACAAGTACGGCTTGTTTGGAAGGGTTGCAGGAGAAAGCCTCTTCTCTCTATAAAGAACATGGCAGCACAGCTTAGGTTTGCAAAGCTGCATCTGAACAAACCACATATAAATCAGAGTATTGAAGCCTCATAACAATACTGTAAACAAAAGAAGTGATTCCCAGAGTGCTAATCAAATCAAAATACCTTGAGAAGACTTTTCCCATCAACACTTTTACACCAACAACAGGTCAAATGGCCAAATACAATGTGAAAGAGGTCATTGTGGTAAAAAAAAAAAAACAGAAGAAACTCTCTTTCAACTCTGCAGTTCCCCTGAAATTGTTAGGACTGTTCAGATCTCATAAGCTGCAGCCTCAGTTCTCTCACCACATCAGCACGCTCAGTTTGAGCTTATTATCAACAATGTACTTATGTAATGTTAATTATATTAGAAATATTTGGAAAAATGGACCAGATGTCATCACAGCTTGGATGATGATTTAAATGAAGGTAAACACAAGTGAAAAAACGGTGATTAATAAAACTCACAGTGTTTTAATTTGGCTCAGAATTATTGTCTGTGTTTCTTTCAAATAAAATGCTTGAATTCATCTGCATCACCTTGAAATATCCAATGGGCCAAAACTGCATGTTTACACTGTGGTTAGTGTGGTCACAGCTCAGTACGGGGCAAACGTGTTCTTTCCTGCCAGATACTCTGCAGATACAAAAATGTTTCCCGTAACACTCTGAACCCAGTCCCTTCAGAAAGACTCTGGACTCCTGCCAAGATTATCCTGAGGCAATAACAGGTCAGTCAACTTTTTCTTTACAGTAATTGCTTTGATGGGGAAAGTCCCAGATAGTAAATAAAGAGAACAGAGGGCAAATATTCAGGCTGTGACTTACAAGAAAACGAAAGTTATTCTGTTAAACTGAACATAATGTGTGCTCCTGGTAATGCAGTTGGGAGCAAATAGAAATAGTTCTGAGAGCACAAACTAAATTTGTATTAGTCAGAAAAATGTCAACATATAAATGCAACACATTCAGAATGATGCTGACTTCCTCAATACAATAAGAGAGGAAGAGAAAAATGTTCTTTACAGGCAAAGTGTGCAAATGTGGTGGTGTTGGTTTCCTCAGAATCCCTGTGTGGCCAGAAACTTGTTTCATTTTCCAACGAAAATTAGACGGGAAAGTACAGTCGAGCCGTCTCATAATGCAAGTGTCCCTTCTTGTTCTGGGTTTTGATTTTATTCACGTATGGTCAAACGAGTTTGCAACCATGAAGGTGAACAGGCCTGCGGGGTAGATTTAAGAAAAAAAAAAAAAAAGCAGAAAGTAATGTGAACACAGCACGGAGTCTGCTCATGTATCATCTCAAGAATGAAAAAGAACGGTGTGAACAAGCAGGTGTGTATTTGTAAAGGGTCCACGCCCTCGACAAGTCTACCGTGAGGTGAGGAACTGTGCAGTGCTTTGTCTGACAGAAACCTGGTGAAAGAACAACATGCCGGACTCATCCTTTCACATCAACGGCCCACAGCTCGGAGCCATCTGATGGGAAAACCTCGCAGGGGAGGACTCTGTATGCGCATACACAAAAGTTGGTGTACAAACTGCAAGCTGGTGAACAGCCGAGAAGCACTGCAGGAAACTTTAATCACGTCAAACTGACAGACACTCTGCCCAGGTTACACCAGCATGTAAATATACCAACATGCAGTAAGAACGCTCAGGGTCACATGTTCACTGACGGATGCGGTGAGAACAGAGGCGTCCCCCAGCCTCAGCTCAGCCTCTCTGACCACGTTTCCATCATGATGATCACCAGCTACCATCACGGCGTGGCCCCAGAATGCTTCCAGTGTGAGGTGAGGCGGATCTGGAAGAATAATTGTCTGTCCTCAGCTTCATCTCTAAGTGTGTCGATGATGTCACCGCCACCAAGACAGAGATCAGCCACCTGAATCAAAAAAAGGTCAGTTCGATGAAAGCCAGGGATGCTGCATTCAGCCCTCAGAGCGGCCAGAAGACAGCTAACTGCGGGCAGCTGACTGCAGACATCAAGAGGGCCAAGACCACATATGCTCAGAGCATCCAGGGGCTTTTCTCTATCAATGACCCACGCAGCATGTGGAAGGGCATCAAGTACATATAACGGATAACACCAGCAGAGGTGCACAATGCCCAAGGGACCCTACCCTCCCTGATGCACTCAACAACTTCTTTGCCCCGTTTGAGGACCCCCGACAACCTCTCCCAGCACCAGACTCACCATCCCACCCGGGGAGGCACCCCTCAGTGGGATCCAGGCAGATGTACGGAGGTCCCTGCAAAGGATTAGCTGCAGGCCCTGACAGCATCCCAGGGCGGGTATTGAAGCACTGCGCCTTTTAGCTGTCAGAGGAGTGAACTGATACCTTCAACATCTCCCTCTCTCAAGCAGACGTTCCAACATGCATGAAAACATCCAAGATTATTCCAATCCCCAAAAGCTCCACAGCGACAGGCCTTAACAACTACCGGCCCTCACCCAGATAGTCATATATGGCCCACATACCCTCGTGCAGAAACTACAAACACTTTGAACTGAGCACCTCCCTCTGCAGCTGGGTACAGGACTTTCTAACCAACAGACCACAGACTGTTAGAGTCCGGGGTGACTGTTGGAATAGTTGGGTGCAGCCTCCCCTCCACCACAGACATCTACAACAAAGACCAGATGCAGAAAGAGGACCTCCTGCGTCATGAAAGACTCCATCCATCCTGCACATTTACTTTTTGTCCATCTTCTTTCGAGCAGAAGCCTGCCGAGCATCCGGAGTAGAACCATCAGACTGAGGATAAGCTTCTTTCTGACTTATTTATCTATTGCACAATCCATGAATCTCAACCTCTGAATGTACATTGTATTTATTAAAAGACATTTTTGCACATTACCACTCTGTTGCTGTACACTTCTTTACAAATACTTTGATAGCTGCTTGGTCACGTCGTTCTTTTTCACTCTTGAGATGATAAATGAGCAGAATCTGCTGTACTGTGTTTTTGTTTAGTTACTGTTTCACCTGTAATATCCTCTCCCTTTTTAAGACTTACTTAGACCTCACCAATGTCAGTGAGTTACAAAGTTACAAATTTTGTTCCATCTCATGTAAGTCCTGACTGGAATGGCAATAAAGACTCCTTGAATCCTTGAAAATGAACCTATCGTGCGTTATAATTGTTGAATGATGATTAAAAAGTGCAAAATATTGTGGTATGAAAATACATTGTGTTGCATTTTCAACTAAAGCATGCGTTGCCATAACTCACGCTTCAAAGAGGTCGTGATTCAAAACAATTCAAACAAGCTTGAAAGTCAATATTTGCACATGTAAGCACCTTTATTCTTCAGCACAGCCGGAAATCTCTTAGACAAGCTTTCTTTGTAATTTTCTTAAGAAGTCTTTAGGAACAGTTCTCCAATTTTGAGGAAGTTCTTTTTAATGTTTCATCATTTTCATACAGTTTGTAGACGTGTAATGAAATGCAGTCTGTTGATCTGTGTCATGGCTATTTATCCTTTTATTGATGACTCTCTTAATATGTGATGCAGTTGCTGTTGTGTAGCACTTTGGTCAGCTGAGGTTGTTTTAATGTGCTATATAAATAAATTTTGAATTGAATTGAATTGAATCCTTTTCACGAGAGGCGACAACCTTTGCAATGAGGACCCAGTCGAGCACGGCAGTGGTGTAACATGTCTCATGTTGGGAAAGATTGTTTTTAAACTTTATTTTTTTCATACTTATGATGTGTTTTCACTTCTTTTGAAATTCCGTCTGGTTGGATTTTGAGATTAAGAACGATTTGGTTAGGTTTGGAAACACATGGCTTGCCATGAAAATAGAACCTAAATCTTCCTTTTGTTGTCATGGCCCGGCTTTATCACCCCTTATCCCTCTTGAGTCTAGTTTCCCTTCCTATTTCCTGGCCTGTCAGTCTTTCTGTCTTCAGTCGGTCTAGGTGCGGCCTGCTGATTATCAACTCCATCAGCCTTTGATTCAATACCTCCCAACATTATGTCTGTGTGTCCTTCTCTCCATTCATCTTCAGTTTGTCACTATAAATCTTGCGGAACATGACAGGCCACTATTGAAATAAGACAAGTCAACTCATGTATGGTGATCAATCTGGACTTATCAGTCCTCATCAGTGTGACATCTTCTGTGTCCACCCATTATTTCAAGAGCTACTCTCTCCAGCCTCCTCTAAAGGGTCTTGAGTCATTGGTGTCTCTGCATTTAAAGTTGACATTTTGAAGGACACTATTTCGTGTTTAAAACATTTAAAAAGGCACATATTACACATTAGGCACATAGTTGTGAGCATTGGCACAGCATTATTTAGGGTGGGGGCTAAAGGGGGAGGAGAGGACAGAAGGAAAAGTGAAAGTGGTCACTCGCATGCATATAAGCAGCAGTGCACACAGAGTGGGTCACTTCACTGCCTTTGCTATACTAGGGGAGGAAGAGCAGACTCCACAGCAGCCAATCAGCCTCCAGAGAAACCAACCTCACCAGCTCCATCAGACATGGCTTCATGGAGGGATGCCAAGCTCTTCTTCTGCATACTTTTCATCACCTGCTGCTTCACAGGTGAGTTTTTTCTCCAGCTCGGTTAGCTTCCATCGCCCTTGAGCAGAAGGGGTAACGAGACACTGCCAAAACTATATTCCACCGAGACAAGAGGAAGCAATCTGTCGAAGTGTTTCACTTTGGAATTTCTCCAAAAAGAAAACTAGCTGTTCAAATTTTGACTCGGCTTAACACTTCGACTTTTATGTCTGCATTTCAAAAGTTGGCTGCTTCTGATTTAGACAGTAAAATGTACCTCAGTGTGTCATGGAAAACATTTATTAAAAGCATCTATCTGGAAAAGGGAGAAGTCAGCAAAAAGCCCTTAAACATGACAAGGAAATCTCTCTTTCAGGGTTGACAGACAAGGAAGAGGTGCTTTAGATAAAGAGAAGTGGTCATTTCTTGGACTTGAATTAAAGCTTTGATTTATTTATACACAGATAATGATGAATGTAAGATATAAAATCTAGAAAAACAATCGTTTCAGGGCTAGGATCTGTGCAGAGCTAAAAGAGAATTCAGAGAGTAAAAGAGAATAGAAAACAAGTGGGTGATTGTTGATTCCTACGAGGTGTGGTGCTGGCAATCCCCTCTTCTGCGCTCGTACTTTGTTGTCGATTACAGACAAAGATTAACTTCACGAATACATTCCAGACAACCTCAGTGAGGTTTGATTACGTCCAGTTCGTTCATTTCAACACATGAGGACAAGGACCTCTGTTTTTATACCTATTTTGTCTCTCCATATCCAATTCTTTATCACCTCAGTAGAGCTTTTGTTATAAAAGGATTTCAGGATGTAAGTTACATTTCCTGTTGCTTTCACAGCTTTATATTTGCCTACTTGCCATTTTAAAAATGAAAAGGATGAAAAATTCTGAAAAAAAACCAAATATATGCTGTATCAAAAAGACTTTGATGACATTGATCAATACTTTTTAATGTTTGGCTGTCATTAAAAGGGAAAACGTGTGCAGGACATTGAGCTACAGAGGTGGCAGGCTGCATTTGGTTGTCTGTTTCACACATTTATGCATCTCACTGTACTAAACATTTCCTCTGAAGCTCTAACTAGGTGCCAAAATTGTTTCACGGGTATAAAACTTTATTGTTCAAATGTGTGATGGACTGGAAAGGACCAACCTGCAGCACCTCACATGCACTTAGATAACCTCAGAGACAGATGCATGAGACACGCATGCTTTGCAGTAGCTCTTTATTACACTGAAAAAAAGTGACTTTTTGGTGAAGTAAACTCTATTAGAGTAACTGTCATCATTTCTACCTTGTATTTTTAAGATTCAGTAAGAACTAGGGCTTCTTAAGTAAAATTAAACATTTTATTTATGTAATACATGAATTATGGGGGAAGAGTAAGTTTTACTAAGGTTTCCTCAGACAATTTAAATGTTTAATAGTTGTATGTACATAAACCTAGAAATACTACATAAACTTTCCTCTGAAAGTGTATCGTAAAAATCTACTAAGTTACTTCATAACAGCAAATACTACAGATATATGAAATTTACTTAAAATTTTAGAGTAAACTGATGTTCCTGCCTATGAAAAACGAGTAGACTTTACTTAATTTGTTTAAATAAATATAACTTAAAACTTAGATGCAATTAAGTAAATGTTACTTAATATCTTCACAACTGTTATGTTTTATGGTAAGTAAAATTTACTCGATACTGGCAAGTGAATGTTACTTGATATTGCAGCATTAAATATTACTTAAATCATTTGAGTGCAAATACTTACAAAGGGTTTTTTAAGTAAATTTTACGAGTTGCTTTTTTCAGTGTACTCTCTGCTCGACTTTACCTGTTTTCAATTTGTTTATAGTTACTAAAATACCCTGAATGAATCGAGTCTTGGATTTTTTGTAAGTGGAAAAGGTAGTTTGTAATTTACCTTTTCGTGAGATGCTGTAGTTGTCTTGTTGCTAGGAAACTGTTCAGACAGACTGATGCTCCTCCTCCACGTGCTCCACATATTCCAGTGATTTTCCTTGTTGGGTTTGAAGGAGCGACCAGAATGGAGTTGTTCTTGTTAATGCAGCTGCAACATTAAAACTTCTTACTGAAACTGACACTTGAGGCCGACTGTTGGTGCTAACTCATCTGAACCTCTCTGTCTTTCAGTGACACTGGCTGAGATCCCAATCGACTGCTGTTTGGCGGTAAAAAATCAGACACTCCCAAAAGCTATTCTTGCAGACTACTATCAACAGGCCAAAGGTTGCCAGATTGACGCCACAATGTGAGTTTATTTGGTTTACTTTAGTAGTAGCATGCTGTAATTCACTTGAAGTTACTGAGTTGTCACCCTAAATTTTGGTGTGATCTGGTGTTCTTGCAGTTTTGTGACCAGAAAAGCGAGGAAACTCTGTGTCCCTCCCCGTGAAAAGTGGGTGCAGCAGCTGATGAGCCATGTCGATGAGCTGCAAAAGTGCTGCAAGAAAGCCAATTACAAGGTACCACCAATCTTTTCTGCTCCCCCTCACTTTAAAACAGTACATTGTAAAATCAGTTTGATGTGCCAAAATTTCAGAGCTCACAATTTCATGGTTTGGTACCAGAAAAAACTAAGCTCTTAAACAATCCATTTTTGGGCGAAAGTGGTTGGGGTGAATGGTGCCGCCAACACAAAGATGTAATTCTAGTGATCTTTATGTCATGTAAAATACCACCAAAATATCATAAATATAAAACTAAATACAAAGGTGCCTAAAAAGAACATAATAAAGGGGGCATTTGAATTAGAATGATAACTATAGCAACTACATGCTGTCCACCTGCATCAGTGGTTTCATCAAGATTAAGATTATTGTCATGTATACATGCATACACACAAAATTTGTCCTCTGCTTAACCAGGTTGGCACCTGTTGACACACACATGCACATGCACATGCACATGCACATGCACAGGGTCACACACTCAGAGACAGATGCCAACCTGGAGCGGTGGGCTGCCATGAAGCGCCCGGGGAGCATGGGGGGTAGGGCACCTCAGCCGTGACAAGAAGGTGGACTGACACCCCTTGCTCAGTGGATTATGAGTAAAGTCATTAGTAAATTAAATCTGAACGTCTCCTACCTATGTTACTTGAACCAGGACAGGAACCATAAATGGGAACTCAAAAATTAAAAAAAAATTGTGAAAAAAGCCACAAAAAAAACTTTCACCAACCACACTTCCTGCTTAAGTCAGACGAAAAAAAAAGAAAAGAAAATTGTAATGATAAACTACTTTTTTCTTTGTGTAAACTCCATCACGCTTCCTTTAACTTTAAGTGAGTGCAAAACCGCAAATGGCTGTGAGTCAGGAGGGTGTACAGATGCCAAAGCCTGATACGGGACGGCATGCTGAAAATCCCAAATCCTTGCCTTAAAGTCACCATGTTCGATGAGAGCCCATTTCTGCCCATGAGATAGAAACTGTCTCAGTAAAGGAAGTTGCATCATGGTTCTGACTGATTGCTATTAGGGGGAAGCATGCTTAGTGTAATGGTGTAACGCAGTCCACCAGAGTTCCTGTCTCTGAATAGTTCCAGAGTCCGGTCTCTAAATACTTGTGTCCCTGCAGGGAAAACGCTGCTCTGGGGTGAAGCCGAGATCAAACAACTTGTGATCCAACCACAACAGCAACAGCAACCGCAAGTCGGAGAAGGGAAGGAGTGCATCAAACCTCTGAGGAGATGAATATAATCACAGTGGTTCCCTAAATTACCTTATGTCTTTTATAAAAAAAAATGTTTGTTTGAGTTGGTAAATTAATAAAACATGTTTAAGGACTTTTGTTTTATGACAGTTGTGTTTTATGTGTTGAGTGTGTTGCCCCCTAAGCTAACTAATATCTCAGGTAGAGGAAGTTTAGATTCAATGCAAGTTAATCTTGATTCTTTTGAAATAAAACCTTATTTTGTCCAAATCTTGTCCATGTCTTTGATTCTTTGTGTACTCAAAGGTGACTGTAAAATGTAACAATGATAATAATGATCCCCACTGCATCACTGCAGTTAAAGAAACATTCACATCGTTCTTTTGGGGGATTGAATAGTTTTGATTAAAAAGAATACTCAGGAATAGTGTCTGAATCTCACTCGCATAAGACTTTTAATCATGTTGCAACAAGGGAACAGCGTACACGCAGAGGCTGTGGTGCTATTGTTCAAAGATACAGAGTTCTCAGGAAACTTTTATAGGGTAGAGTGGACAGAGGCTTGCTTTTTTGCTGATACAAGTCGTGGGATATTCCCTTCTGCCCTCCTGGAGCAGACAGTGGTGCTGATATTGCCGAGGCTACGGGACATTCCCTTCTGAGAGCAGACAGCGGTGACCTCTGCGAGTGCAGCTATTATTCTCATGCATAGGTGCAATGTTTGCAACATAAGCAGTTACACAGAAGTAGAGCTGATTATGTAGGCATAAAGAACAAAAAAACATTTTTCTGTCACTTTTACTGATAACGTAAGCATGTGAAATCGCTTAAGATGGTTTTAATACATGGACATTAGATTTGAGCATGTGCATTTAGTGTCATGGTGATTCAACTTGGTGATGAAAAAGAACCATATGTCCACACAGCTTTATAAATCTGTTGAATAGAATACATTCTTTGTCATAAAACTACACACAGATTTAAGTGTGAAACATCGACGAGAAGCAAAACTCAAAATGCACGTGGAAGAACTATCTTCACAATAACTGTGCAAGAAAGGGTCAAAACTAAAAGGAGAAAGGATACTGTCGATCAGGAAGTTGAATTCAAATTGATGTACTGGTCTCAGGGAGGACAAAATACAGGACATGTGAAATGAAATCGGAGAGCAGACGTTAAAGGCAGTTAAGTTTAACATCTTTATCCAGATTATCTTTAACTTGAGACGTTAAGAGGCTTTTTGGAACCTCTTCCGTTCAGGATAACTAAAGGATTGCATTTCACTTTTCACTTTCTGACAGAAAAAGCTGTAGCATGTCTTTGTTTGCTCAAATTTCACGGGAGGTTACGAGCCCAAAAATGGAAGGAAATTTTCAAGAAGGAAATACGATAAAGGTGAAGGTGCTCTGATAAATGCAACTGAATAAAGAAGTTTCATGTGAATATTTAGCCTCAACTATTTGTTCTGTCATGCTGCCAAATGCCTCTGAGTTTGGACAGTCCCATAAATAAAGGGAAATGAAACCAAAATTATGTTTTTCCAAGGAAGCAATGTCTACATCCTTTAAGGGGACAAAAAATTAAAAAAATACAGTATTGCACTGCAGTACAGATTGCTCTCACCTAGAGATGGGGAAAAAAAATGAACACCAAACATCTGACGATATTTAAATACTGAATTACCAAAATCTTATATCCTGTGTATATTCAGCCACCTGTGCAATAGAAGCAACATCCACAAAGTGTAACGTGATGCTTAACATGTTCCAACAACATGTTTCAGTGACTTTCCAAGTGTCAAGTCACTGAAACGTCATCAAGCAAAGAGTCAAGTTCAATACTTCAGTGAAGTTAGTTTTAAGTTGGATATTCGACAGACATTCGCAAAACACTCCAACATTTCAAGTGCACTCGTATTGCAGACTTTACAGTCAACACACGGAGAGGACGACTGCAGCGTGTACCAACTTCCTGTTTTCAAAATAAAATAAAATTAAAAAAATGTGATGAGCTACTGTGTATAAAGTTATTGAAAATTATGAACAGATATAAAATGTAAAAATAAAAGGTGTATCTCATGCAGCCAGTGTAGTTACATGATCCCACACTGATTTGGAGTAAATTCATCACATGACCTGGAAGCTATTGAGCTAAAATTTACTCACTTCCCTAACATGGGCTGTGTTTCCCTCTTTACAAACATCCACAATTCATAGTAGTCTTTGCCGAAACCCGGGATTGAACCAGGGACCTTCAGTCTGCTCTCCCAACTGAGCTATTTCGGCTACGAAGGGCTACAATGGCAGCTTTCTTGTGAAAAGTAAAACTGGGGAGCCAGTTAATATTTACATATACATATTAATAAAAAATATGAACATAACTAAAATGTAAAAATAAAAGGTGTATCTCATGCAACCAGTGTAGTTACATGATCCCAAACAGATTTGGAGTCAATTGATCACATGACCTGGAAGCTATTGAGCTAAAATGCTAATATTTACATATAATAAAAATTATGAAAAAAACTAAAATGTAAAAATAAAAGGTGTATCTCATGCAGCCAGTGTAGTTACATGATCCCACACTGATTTGGAGTCAATTGATCCCGTTATCTAGAAGCTATTGAGCTAAAATGCTAATATTTACAAATAAAAATTTATGAAAATTATGAACAGATGTAAAATGTAAAAACGTAGAAATAAAATAAATAAAATAAAAAGGGAAACCCTCGGGAAATAACATAGCAAAGGACACACGGACAAAACGTGATAAAAAACAGGCAAAAAACACAAAAACTTCGGCTTTCTCGGAGCTGCTTTAAAGGGATAGTTCGCCTCTTTTGACATGAAGCTGTATGACATCCCATACTAGCAATATCGTGCATGAACTATAGGTTAAGAAATTAACCCCGGTTCTCTGAAACACGAGTGAGGTATGTCACTATGGGACATGCCCCCTGTGCTTCTCCCCAGAAGCAATTTTCCACTACGCCAGTCCTGACTGGCAGACAGACGTGTCGGACTGATTTTGGAGGAGTGACTTCCTCTCCCTTATAAGACCGGGGCATCATGTCGTCTATTCAATCTGAGCAAAGTACACCTCTTCCTCGCTCCAGGCAAAGAGAATGATCTAGTGAGATACCTCACTCATGTTTCAGAGAACCGGGGTTAATTTCTTAACCTATAGTTCTCTTTCAACATTCGTTTCGGTATCTCACTATGGGATATAGAGACTCCCGTATTGCCAGACAATCATACCTCGAGGACCAGTTATCAAAACAACCACAGTCACATAGGTAGCCCTATATCTGTCGCAGAACCCGCGCGCAGAACTGTGTGAGCCAACGTGGGTACCGTAACATCCAATCTGTAAAATCTGGAGATAGTGTGAGGCGTAGTCCTAGCAGCCGCACATATCTCCCCAATAGAAATGCCTTGGAAAAATGCCCATGACGCGGCAAGAGCACGCAGCCCTGAGGGGGGTTGAAGCCCCTTGCTCTCATAGGCCAAGGATATAGCCTCCATAATCCAGCGTCACAACCGCTGCTTCGTAAAGCTGGATTTACAGTTGACGAGTCGTGACGTCAAAATGACGTTTCAGGCATGGCGCTTGCCTTGAAAAGACGGCGCAGTGCGTTGTCATGCACCAGTCGATATTTGTAACTTGGCTGCGCCGAGAACGACAAACCGGATGGATCGATGTGAGACCAGGCTCAGTCAAGAGGTGCGTTTGTACAGGCACCTGTACGAAACTGCAGTGAAAGAGCACAGGGACCGCGTAAACTCCCAAAACTGGTGGACAGAGATTGGCAGAACTTTGGGGAAAGAGGGAGAGTTCTGTAAGAATGTGTGGAAGAACCTATGGGACAGATACGTGAAGGCAAAGAAGAGGGCAGAGACTCCAAGTGGTGATGCCGGGGGCTTCAGACCTTCACCTCTATTGACTGAATTGTCTTGGCTCACGAACTTCGTGAAACACAGAAATACACGAAGCATTTCATCTTCCAGATACTGCAGCAGCATCATTGATGACAGTGTTCCTGGTCTTGACAGTGGCATTGTTTACTTTTCGACTTCGTTGTAGAACACTGTAAAATAATAATTTTATCATCAAATCAAATCAAATCAAATTTATTTATATAGCACATTTCATGTACAAACAATTCAAAGTGCTTTACATAAAATAAAAGCATTGCAGCAGGAAGTGGAAGAAGCATTAAAATACATCAAAGAATATAAAGAGAAACAAATAAAATCATTTAAATTAAATTAAAAACAAGCAACAGTCAAAATAAGTTAAAAGATACCGTGCAGATTTCATGCATAGACACATGAGAACAGAAATGTTTTTAACCTGGATTTAAAAATGTCTACATTTGGTGAAAGTTTAATCTCCACTGGCAGTTTGTTCCACTTGTTTGCAGCATAACAGCTAAATGCTGCTTCTCCATGTTTAGTCTGGACTCTGGACTGGACCAGCTGACCTGAGTCCTTGGATCTAAGAGCTCTGCTGGGTTTATATTCTCTGAACATATCACAGATGTATTTTGGGTCTAAACCGTTCTGGGATTTGTAAACCATCAGCAGGCTTTTAAAATCTATTCTGTGAGTGACTGGAAGCCAGAGTAAAGATTTTAAAACTGCTGTGATGTGTTCAGATCTCTTAGTCCGGGTTAAAACTCTAGCAGCAGCGTTCTAGATGAGCATTCTGGAAATGCTGGTTTTTTGAGATAATTCCTTTTTACCAGTTCACTTTCCTATGAGACTCATGTGTTTTGGTTAATCCAGGTTTTTTTAGATAATTCCTTTTTACCAGTTCACTTTCCTAACATGGGCTGTGTTTCCCTCTTGACAAACATCCACAAGTCATAGTAGTCTTTGCCGAAACCCGGGATTGAACCAGGGACCTTCAGATCTTCAGTCTGACGCTCTCCCAACTGCGCTATTTTGGCTAAAAAGGGCTAAAATGGCAGCTTTCTTATGGAAAGTAAAACCGGGAGCTCGATCCGGGGAGCCATTTAAAGGCCACAAAAATGCAATAATTGACTGTTGTAGCTGAGGAAGAATGCCTCCTGTGTTTTCATCAATCCAGTTTTTTTTAGATAATTCCTTTTTACCAGTTCACTTTCCTAACATGGGCTGTGTTTCCCTCTTGACAAACATCCAAAAGTCATAGTAGTCTTTGCCGAAACCCGGGATTGAACCAGGCTACAAAGGGCTAAAATGGCCGTTTTCATTTGGAAAGTAAAACCAGGAACTCGCTCCGTGGAGCGTAGACGACAAAGCTGGGGAGCCAGATAAAGGCCACAAAAATGCAATAATTGACTGTTGTAGCTTAGCAAGAATGCCTCCTGTGTTTTCGTTAATCCAGGTTTTTTTAGATAATTCCTTTTTACCAGTTCACTTTCCTAACATGGGCTGTGTTTCCCTCTTGACAAACATCCAAAAGTCATAGTAGTCTTCCTGGGTTCTGTGCTCCTTGGGGGCTGTTGGTGGCCTGGGTCTGGGGGCCCTCTCGGCCTGCTTCTGATTGCTGGGGGGGGGGGTTGTGACACTATACACTGATATTTAAGCATGGTTATTATGTGGGACCATCTATGTGTATTGCATGTTCATGCACTGACACTCACACTCTCACACATTCATTAGCCCAGTAGCATGCTCACTAACCAGTTGTTGTACTGTCCTGTGGTTTAAGGTCACCTGTGTATCATATGAGATTGCTGCTGCTTGTGTTTTTTTGTTTGTGTGTTTGTTCTCTGCTTGTCTGCCTACAGGTGCTCCTGGTGCTTCTAAGGTTGGATTCCCCACAAAAGCCGTGAATCGTCTTCAGTTTTGTATTTACAGGTGTAGCAGCTGGTTGTCGGATTTTTCATTGTTTTTTATGTTTGTCTCTTCATGTTTCTGTTCTTTTTTTTCTCTTCTTCGCTTTCCCTCTCTCTCTGTCCCCCGGTCCGGTTCGGCACTATTATCATATCATGTTAAATATTGTAACAAAAATAAATAAATAAAAATGAGTTGATGGGCGTCAAGGGGAGCTTTATATTCATAAAGCTTCCCTTGGCATAGCAAATGTGTTTAGCATAAACGGTACTCAGATTACAATTCTGCTGCCATAATGCTGGACAGGACAAGGGGAGAAAAAAAAAAAGTAAACTTGCGTTCTAAGCTACTTGAAACACTTTCTAAGGCTGCATCGAACGGTAACGTTGTGTCCGCTGCCATGTTGGATTAACACTCTACAAGCTTCGGTGTCGCGCATACACGTCGTCATCGTCTTGCTGCCCCCCCCCCCCGTTCTGTGATTGGTTCCCTAACTCAGGCAAAAATAAGGGCAGTGGTTTCCAGGCTGCCTTTGCAGTGTGAATGAAATCGCGCGCAAAGCAGCATGGGAATTCCCAGGCTATGTAAATGCTGGAGTTTTTTTTAAATTTATTTTGAAATACGTGTTTTTATGTTGAAACAAGTAAAACAGGAAGTTGCGCCGGTTAGCTCCGGGAGCTTCACACAGAGACCGAGGAGCACCTGTAACGGTGATTTTATTTTTATTTTATTACTCCATGCTTCGTGGTGTTTGCTGTAACTGTGTGACTGATGCATTCAACAGACTTTCACAATAATAAAACCTGCGTTAATGCGCGATCAAATATTAATTAATTAACGTTAAATAATTAACGAGTTAACGCGATAATAACGAGTTAACTCGCCCGGCCCTAATTAGAAGTATTTCTCAGTTTATTGTCCAGAGTTGGACAAACCTACGAGTTATAGAGCAGGACTGACAAAAGAAGAGCACACAGTGATCTACAACTGAGCCGACTCACTGGTGGAAAAGTACGTCGAGATATCAACAGGTCGCGGTGAAGAAAATGCTGCAAAGGTGGATTGTGTTGGATGAAAAAAAAAAAGACACAGAGCCACATGAGTGTGTGATCACATGAGCACTTTGTTGTTTAACATCCATAGTAGTTTGATAATGTCATACATACAGATCATATAGCCTGGACGCAGAGAGAGGAGCAGTGTCACTGATGCTGAAGGTATTTACAGGCAGGAGGCAGCCAGAGAGACAAAGAGCAGGAAGAACACAACAAACCTTTCTTTCTTTCTCTTTTATGTCTACAATACACGGCTTTTCTGCCTCTTAACCGCTGAACCTCCCTGTCTCTCTGGTTTAATCACTACTGTGCGTTTCTTTCCGTCCGTCACATGTGAAACCTGCGCAGGATGTAATCCAACATCAAACACTTTCACTCTCGCGGGCAACTTGTGTTAAAAGTCTGCAGGTTGTTAGCGATGAAACTAAAGCTTATACTCTTTTTCCTGTATTAAACATGAAATGCACTGGTAAATCATTAATAACATTCTTACATACATACTGAGCTCTATGGCCAAAACCGACCACTGAGGGATTTAAATATTTTTACAATTCAAGGACGATGTCGTGTTGTTTAATTTGCTTGAAATCATAAGGTTAAAAATCACGTTTAAAAATAAAAACTGTACATTAATGCAACAAAAAGAACAATTTAATGATAAAATTATATTCTACCGTATGTAAGTCTTTCAAAAAAATACACAAGCATTCGTTTATCTAATAAATGTACATTGATTTTACCACCTGATAATGTGTAACGTCTGATTGGGCACCTGTACACACTTTTCTCTCCATGTTTACAGCATACAGCTGTAATTTTGGCTCAACTCATTTTGAACCGAAGGCCACATTTTACACGTGGGCATGGCAGGCAGGTAGCATGTACATACAATGCACATGAAGCCACCAACACAAAATGTGTGGGGATTTTCCCTTTAAACATCTAAAAAATATCTCCGTTAGAGCTCTTCACAACTTCTCTCGCAGGTCAACAAACATCTGTGCAGACACATCTGGAAAAGTCAGGGTAGACAGAGCATATATAAAATATATTGTAATGTCAGGACAAATATTAGTTGGCCACTTGCCTCTTCTTCCTTCAAGCTCTTTAAGGCATATACAAGATATTTGACCTATTTGTTTTTTCCTATAAACAAAACATCAAACTTATTAGCAACAGTTTTCAAGAATGTCCAGACTGAGGCGAGTTTCTACAGATGTGTTTTGCTTTCATTGGACATCCCTATTTTCTGCAAATATTTACTGAGATGCTTCCCTCGGCTGAAAAAAAACAGGTATTTCAATAAATACAACTCCTTTGTAAGTCATAAATGCATTTACATAGCAGTATGTACCAACAGATCTATACACATGTACAACTCTGGCTGCCCAGTTCTCTCATCCTCGAAAGCCATCGGTGCCCGCCTATGAGATTAAAGTTACAGTGTGTAACAATAACAAGAGCCACGCGGGAAATAAGTTTGTTTCAATTAGTATCCTGTCACTTTAGCTAAATGAATTGTTATCTTTTAAATGCCTTCCAATAAACCATTTATATCCATTTGTGAAGAAGAAAAAAAGTGGAGGAATCTGTGGCTGTGGATGCGATGCGAGTGAGAGGTCTGACGGTCAATGCCTGAGAAATGGATACTTACGTAACGAAAGAACAGGCAACGGCACATGGATCGACCTCGTTAAAGAAGCAAAAACATGAGGAGGAGGCAAAGAGGATTCAGCACAGGTGAAAACAAGTCTAAACACTGATGTTTCTTCTCCCAGATGTAAAAAAAAATATGAAAACCAAAGGTTGTCAGGATGACCTCCTTGACAGGCAATTCAGCCTTCCAAACTAGATGTAATCTGCTGCTAAATGGAAAGTGGATGACATTTGAGATGGCTGCCATCTCCAACTTGACCGCTACAGGTCAGTAATGGTTACACGCTGTTTCCTAAAAGGTAGAGCCACAGGACAGGTTATACAAGGTCTGTAGGGGAAAAGGTTATGTGCTCTTTAAGCAGAAATTGATAACTTGAACGAGAAAATAAAAGCTACAGAGGAAGCTGAAGCACAGCAGAGAGGGCCTGCAGGGTGTACGTTCCGCTTAAAAGGTTGTCAATCAGTGTTTCACCCCAGCTGTGAGGGGTCCTGTGAACCAAAGCAAACAGTAGAATAGCTCTCTTTTCTACTCTACAACAGCTATAGCAACAGTCCTTATCACATCTCTGTCAACCATCTTACCAAAAAAAACACAGATTTGCTGACTTCTACGTGGCTGAAAAGATGAATCGGCACTAAGCAAGCAACAGGACATTCAAGGAACCCGTCTCGTGGCTGAGGGCGACACTTGAGCAGCGTATTTAAAGTGTGGCACAGCTGAGATGAACGTACAGCAAAGGACAGCCAGCCATGGGACACAGTATACCACAATGTGAAGATCTGCAGGTTGCCTCTCCACATCGTGCTCAGATGAGGGACGGATGATAAATAGACTGGACGGTCACATAGTTAAGCTAGCAGGACAGCTCCATGTGTTGAAAGAAGTGTATTTCAGAGTCTTTGGGTTTGTTTTTCCTGTCTGGTATTTTGTTTGTTTTTTTTCGGATGTATGCATGCATACCTAAATGGATGTACCCTTTAAGCAGATGTGAGTCCTTGGTTGAGCCTGCATGCTTCCACTGTATGACTCTGTGCATCATCTTCATATTTTCTACAGTGTTTTTCATGAATCCCTTCCGATGTAGAGCCAGAAAAATGGTTTCTGTTTTCAGTAGATACGTAGCAGCGATTCCCTCTGTCTGCAAAGCAGTTTGCCTTCATCTTCTGGGTTATGTCCTCTTACGGCAGATCTTGCTCAGAGCTGCTTGAGTCCAGTAGCCTCCTGGCTGTCCTCCATGCTGTTCAGAGTGACATAGACGATGGGAACCAAGCCGCGGGTGGAGCCCAGGGAGCAGAGGAGCCAGTCAGGATCAGCCTTTCTCAGAACCTGCAGGATGTCGCCCTTGTTGAAGCTCAGCTGGCCGGACTCAGTGGCTATGTGGTGACATAAGGCTCGCACTTCACTGAGAAAAAACAGCAGAAGACATGAATCAAAAATGGTTTAAACACTAACAAATCCAATCAACTAGGATTCTACAGGTAAAAAAGCTAAATGTGTATTTCTCTGGGATATCAATACTGCAAATTTGCCACAAAATTCCTCTATTTTGAAATGTAACAATCCTGATATGTGTTATTTTTAGAAGGTCGGATGCTGGAAAAAACAAAACCAGATGAAGATACCAGTTTGGGAGATTTTTTTAAGATAATTTGAACAATAAGATAAACTTGCTATTACAAGATAGTCATAGAGGACGACTTTTGTAGCGAACCATGTTCCTTTTTTAAAGGGACATTATGTAATTTCTTCCCCCATCTAGTGGTGCAATTTTATTTTGCAAAGTCGAATGAATTTGCTCTCTAGCGCCTCACGTTTTCAAATGTGCGTTGCAACTTCTTGAACTACGGCAAGCGGAATGTGTCAAGATTCAAGAAGCTAACAAAAAGAAATCAAGACACACAGTAGGCTACAAAGGATTACATAACACACATACAACAACACTATAAATACAGATGACAGATAACATGTCAGATAACATAAGTTGACATAGCCTTTGGTGTGCAAGCAATGCAATTAGTCATATTCCGGGAGTTACCGGAAGTGACGTCGACGCAGCGTTAGCATTAGCAGCGTTAGCATTAGCAGCACTAGCAGCGGTAAATAAACTCTCGGTAAACGTAAAAACTTTCTAATGCCTCATTTTGTGAGTTAAGAGCCTATGTGTACTACAGCAGAAGTTTGGTAACAATCAATGCATTATTAGTGGGATCATTTACGAGATAAAATCTATTTAGCATTAGCGCTAGTAATAAGCCATTCGGCGGAAATGACGTCACAACAACGTCATTTCCGCTTGCAGGCCTGGCGGAGAAATCGCGATTCGAAGTGCTTTATGTCCCTCTCGGCACTTCGTTGTTTTTCATAGACCGGAAGGACATGGCAGCCTCCATAGAGCTTGCCTGCTCTATGTAGATACAGACAAGTTATTCTTCACTCAGGAGGATAAGTGAGATTTTTGACAGAGATCATTTTACACCAATGAGGACTAACTTATGAATGAATATGTTGATTTGAGCTAATAAATTACTTAATTTATTACATAGTGTCCCTTTAAGAAATGCATTTTTCGTATGTCTCTAATGAAATGATGTGCTCTGTAAATCTACTGCATTTCTATAATATTTCTTACCATGGAGACTGTTGTTTGGTATCGGTTGGACGTCTCAACGCCGGTTCTGCTGTGGTGTGGGCATGGGTGGATGTGGCAGGAGGCTCTGCCTTCTTCCCGCCGCCGCCTCCAATAGTCAGAGCAACCAGGTCAAGAACAGATTTGTCCAAACCAAGCCAACCTGATGGTGGCCTGACAGGGAAAAAAAGAGTGGAAACATTAAGATAGTTTTTAAAATCCTAAGAACAATCTTTAGATTCAGCAACAGCACCTTCACCAGTTTTGCTGACAGTTTTGAAGAAACAGACTTTTCTTACCTGGTCTTTTGGGATTTTGCCCTCTGTTCTGCTCCCTCCACTCTCAGAGGAGAACCAAGACTTGAACCAAAGAGTCTTCCCCAGCGCAAACTCTGCCCCTGAGAGGGGCTCTCTTCCTGGGCTGTACCTTGGGCTGGGCTCTCAGCGACCTTCAGAGGATTTGAGTCTTTGTCCTGGTTCAGAACGGACTCTGGGGGACTGCCCATCCATGAGGGCCTTCCCCTGGATCCGGCCGACTCCTCTGTTGAGCTGCTGCTTTTGCCTCCCTCCCCTTCATGGCTCGACTCAGCACCCTCCACCACACCCTCTCTTGTGGGGGGTGGTTGGCCCTGTCGTCTCTCAGAAGACTTCTTCCTTTTCTCAGTCTTGACAAACTTGGACCCTTCTGTGGACTGGTCGATGTAGACCTGTGAGGACTGCATGAGCTGGTACCACCAGCCAGCCTGCCTGTCCTGACGCTGACGCCCCTCATTTGAAGGTTCCCCATCTTTTCCCTTCCTCCGATCCCTTTCCTTTACATCCTCACCGTCACCTTGGCTTTCCTGTCCTACACCTTTAATCCTCTGGTTGGAAAAGCCTACATCCATTACGACTGATCTGCTGACAGGCGGAGCGGTCGGCCTCGATTTCCCTCCTGCTGCTTCTCTTCTCGACCCCACTCCTTCCATTCGGGGCCACGTTCCCTCCCGCCTCAGTCCCGCCCTCTCCCTCTTCACCTCTGCACTCGAGTCTCTGACCATTTCGCTGACGGTGGTGCTCCAGCCCCTCATGAGTTGGAAGGTGGAGCGACTTGATCGATCCACGCTCTGGCCCGCAGAGCACAGCTGCTCCTTGCGCCGCAGATGCTCCTGTCCTTTCTGGAGGAGATGCGGCTCGAACAGCAGGTCAAGGTCAAAGGGGAGGAGCGACAGTGGCTGCAGTAAGAGGAGGAGCTCCTCGAAGAGAGGCTGGCAGGCTCCGTGTGACAGGGGAAGGAAGCCCCACGGGCTGTAGTGGGCTGCTACAATATCTGAGAAACATTACAGAAACTGACATCAGAACAAGACAGAGAAGAAACAAATAATCATCTGACAAAACTTCAAGGGTTATAAATAGGGCTGGGCGAGTTAACGTTAATTAGTTATACTCGTTAATTATTTAATGCCGATAACTATTTTATCGCGCATTAACGCAGGTTTTATTTATTTAAAAAAATAATAATAATAAAAAAAAAAAAAAATTCAGAGAGGGGGAACGACACGCAGCACAGGGCCGTCCGATGCGGAAGTCGAACCAGGGCCAGCTGCAGCGAGGACTGTAGCCTCTGCATGGGGCGCCTGCTCAACCCACTACGCCACGGACCACCCCTGTTTTATTATATATTTTATTATTGTAAAAGTCTGTTGCTCACAGGCTTTTATTTTGTAAAAGTCTGTTGCTGTCTGCTGCGGAACCAGAAAAGAAGGTAATTGTCGGATCCACCAAACATGGAGAAGGGTACGGAACTTTTACTCGGCCGTTTTCATTTTAAAGTTCTTCCAGACGGCGGAGTCCACAGAACCAAAGTCATCTGTAAACACTGCCAAGTTGAATTGTCTTCTCAGCGTAGTAGTTCCAGTCTAAAATATCACTTAAAGGCAAAACACACAACTGATAGCAGCAAGTCATTCAAGGAAACAGACAGTGGAGCGAGGCTTCTACATAAAAACTACAGAAAGATGCTGATGTTAAAAGTGTGTTTGCACAACAAATGTTATGGCACTTTCATTCATATGGCAGCACATTTAAAATAAAACGAAATGCTAAAAGCTATACACTACTTTTGAATTCAATTTTGGATTTTGCGTACAAATGCGATTAATCGTGATTAATCAGGGAAATCATGTGATTAATTAGATTAAACATTTTAATCGTTGCCCAGCTCTAGTTATAAATAAATACAAGTTACTGTGATCTTACCTTCGTGTGTGTAGAGGTGATTGAACCAGAACTCCAAAGATTTGAGGCTGAAATAGAATGAAAGGTGTTCGTGTCACTCTCCTACAGCAGAATGCAAGACATTACAACTCAAAACTGAATCTATCAGTCGGCCTTCAGCCCTGACATGATTTTAAATTGCAGAAAAAAAAAAACATCTGCTCTAAATAACATGGACCTGTTAACTCATTGGCTGCCAGCCATTTTCATTTCAGAGAGACCCATACTGCCAAGTGTTTTACAGTATTTTGACTGATTTTCCAAGACCCACAGAAAAGTGTGTCTTATGACTATGTACACACCGAAATTACCAAACGAAAGAGTAGACGCTCTTCTTTCGTCAGGAAAAAAAAGTTTGTTTCTACCATTTTCAGTCTTTTAGTAATAGACAGTAGAACATAGGTTGGTTTCACCAAAAACAGCTGTTTGACCCAAAAAACGGAGAAAACACGCTTCTTCTTTTTTTGTGCAAAGTGGCACTGCTGCCACCTTGTGGGTAATTTTGCCAGTATATTCTCTGTTTCGTGTTTACAAGCCTAAGATTTAGTGACGAACTCCGCTAGATTGTCCCCCAGCCCACTCCGTTAAAAAACGCAATTGACGTCTATAGACGTCTTTGGCAGTCAGCGGGTTTTTTTAAATTGACGTCTATAGACGTCAATGGCACCAAAAGAGTTAAAGGTTCACTGCACTGTTTATAAAGTATCCCTCCGGCACACAGCAACAGGCAGCAGTAACATGCACAAATACACTGATAAGCCATAACATTAGAACCACGAACAGGTGAAGTGAAAAACACTGGCACTGGATATGATATATTAAGTAACAAACAAACATTCTGTCCTTGAATTTTTCATGTGTTGGAAAAAGAACACTAAAGTTAAGTGTAAGGATTTGAGGCCACAGCATCACCACAGCTGTATCTCTTCTATGAGCTCCCAAGTCATGCTCTGCTAAAAGTGGTCCTAAGAGGGAAAACTGTTCAACTGGTGACAAAGTCAAAGGTTTCCAAGACTCATTGATGCAAGTGGGACCTGAGAGCTGGCTCCTGCTGTTTGATCTGACAGAAGAGCTGCTGTACAACTAAAAATGTTCAGCCTGTTTCTGATAGAAAGAACACGCAGCGCATCGCAGTTTGTTGCATATGTCAGGGTTAGACAGCATCCAGCGTCTGTGGGATGTGCTGGAAAACAAATCCAATTCATGGAGAACCGGCTCACAACCTACGGACTTAACAGATCTGATGCTGACGGCTTGGTGCAAGATTCCACAGAATACCTCGCAGTCAGACTGACAGGCAAACAGCTGCAAAGAGAGATGACTTACTTGAGCAGGCCGAGGATGAAGGCATTTAGTCTCATGCTGTGGCTTGTGAGCTCTGAGTACTGGCTCACTTTTGAGAACAAGCTGTGGAGAACACGCGTGGATGGACCTGATGGGACACAAGTTTAAGAAAGTTCACTCTTCATGTTGTTTTAAATGACAGTTCTTTTCTTCCTCTGCCGTCCTACCAAGACATTTAGATATCAGACATGAAGAACAATCACCAGTATGCTTTAGACATACAGTCGTTCCAAACCAATCCCAAAAACACATTATTTGCCCTATAAGACCTTTTACTCCGCCCTGGTTCTCACCCAGCTGTGTGGAGGCCTCCACGACGCTCCAGGGCAGACAGCGGCGCTGTCCGACGATCAGGTCCAGAACGTAGGCCTTCAGACCGTCCTGCAGCACGCCACGCAGGGCCGGACACAAGTACTTCAGGATGAGGTGACACACGTTGGGACTCACCCAGCTGTTCCCCAGCTTAGCCTGAAGGGGGCGCAGAGAAAACATTCAGGGGAAGGAAATGAACCTGCCATGACAACTTGTTTATTTTTGCAAAAACATGTCATGTTCTTTTTATTCCAGACTGGTAAAGGTCGGAATGGATGTTTGATTTGCTTCTCTTTTATTATGACCTACATCTGGATTTGAGTCAAAAAATCCACTGAAGTTTAAAAAAAAGGGTGGTGGCCTCATACTTTCTAACCCACCCTGAGTAAGAAAGCACTTCTGCTGGAAGAAGCCATGACTAAGTGCTCAGATGGCTCCATCTGTCTGTGAAACTGAACCATTTCACCACCTGTTAATCCTTTTGAACTTGGTGGCATTCACAAGTTGTTTTGACAGCATTGACCCAAAATTTCACAATGTGAGACTTAATCAAGAACCAGTATGACGAGTATCTGCTCCAAGAATGCACCACTCGTGATGTCACATGCTGTATATTCGCTCCATTTGTGAATCATAATGATTTAACATCTCCTACCTTCACATCTGGGTCTCTGCTGGTGCCAAAGTGCGCCACAATCAGATCAACTGCTGTGTTCACGGCTTTAACCAAACCTGGTCGAGAAAAGAGAACAAAAATAAGTCTGATAATTCGGCTTTTTTGCTGTCACTGCAGTGACTGGCGTTCGAGACGATAAACAAACATGCATGGGAAGGTTGAAGTGCTCAACCTGGGAGGAGGTGTTAGAAATACATCTTATATCCATCACACCTTTTATGGTGTCCCTCAGTGCTTCTGTGGTTTAAAAAAAAAACATCTTGAATTATTTGTTTGAATAACGCCGTGTTGCAGAACGAACAGCTGAAGCAGCTGGCATCACCTTTTCTCCTCAGAAACAGAACAAAATGTTCCGCCTGCCGAAATCTCAAGGCTGTAAAGCGATGATAGAAAAAACAATATTTACTTCTGAAATTACAACACACGCGACAGTTAAACTGTGCTTCGTGGCTTTTGCATGTTTGATTAATAACATGTTATATCTTCAGGAAACAGTGTACCTGAGATGGAGTGAAAAAGGCTGAGAAAGTGTTTCCCTCATCTTTCTGTTCAGGGACACTTGGGCAGATAAATACTGCTTTATACAAGACCTGGAGGATTCAGTTGAAGGATCTTTTTTTTTTTTTTTTTTTCCTCTTTAACACCACAAGAGGCTTTGTAAGCTTTGAGAGAAGCACTACGTTTAAGGACCCTTTAGCCATATCGAGTCTCTCCCTGTTCCTCCCTCAATCTGCCCTCTGAAAACATCATCTCTCCAAACAGAAATTCTACTTCAGAATCAGAATCAGATTTATTGGCCAGCTTTGAGTAAACAAACACGGAATTTGACTCCGGTTAGACTTCACTCGCAAAGTACAACACTCAACAATAACAAAGAATAAAATTAGAAATATGAAACAGTAAGAATGGAATTTGAGTACGGGTGGTAAAATAAGGCTCTGTGTGAGAATAATAAATACAGTATGTACATTTGCAATAAATAGACACTATGGGTGGGAATGCAATTGTCCAGAGGGGTGCGCAGCTGGGAATGTCCGCCTTCTTATTGTCCATGTCAGTGTACCATGGTCGTGGACACCTCAACAGGTACAAGCAAAATGCAATAATACAGTTGAAGAGGGAGAGAATAGTGCAATATCAGAATAGGCAGGTTAAGGATTAGATATAACTGTAGTGCAAGGCAGTTCAGTGCAGTAACAATGTGTTAGTAGCAATACTGTAACTAAGATCAGATTTTTAAGGTGCAGAAGAGGTAGATGAACAGAACAGTTTGATTGACTATGTTCGCTGTGGGGGTGGGTGCTATTCCTGGGTGTTCAACAGAGTGACTGCTTGGGGGAAGAAGCTTGGGTCTGTCGGCGCTAAAGTAGTGCCATAGATATGCTTCTGTGACTAGGATTACAAACATGTGTATTCCTTAAATGAATTACAATATGTCACCATCTCCAGACAGAAATGTAGGAAGAGAGAAGTAGGGAGGTTGAATTAAGAGTCAGGCCCAACTTCTTTTTATGCATCTGGGTTTTCTTTCCTCTGTGTCACACGAAGGGTGCAGCTGCCATTCAAATGTGTGCTGGAGCTGGCATCGCATCGTTTTATTTCATACGCACAAAATAAAGTGAAGCTCATCGATGTGGTTTGGAATTTAGCTTTTTTTTTTTTTTTTTTTTTTTTTTAAGATTCAGCTCCGTCCCCCTGACTCCCACTGTCCACCATACCCATCCACACACACACACACACACAGAGCCCCACCTCTTTTCTGCGTCAGGTCAACCGAGACGTGGGTTTGTGAGGCAGAGCAGGAGGAAGACGAGGCGTCGGGAGAGAGGCAGAACTCCTCAGGCGGCTTCTCTGTCATGGAGAAGTAGTCTGGCAGGAAGTCGCTGTAGCTCTGCAGCAGCTTAGCTGACTGACCCACTGCAAACACACACACACACAGTTAGGACTTATCCAAACCTTTACCATGACTTTTGAATGCTGCAGAATCCTTTAGAGCCAACACATCTAAAGAACATCATCTACACCTTTAAGTATTTTACCCTTAAATCATGCAACCTTTGGACCTAAGGCTCCCTAAAGATGCACTCATATCTAAACTATATGGCTGTGTTCGAAACCACATACTACATACTTGCAAACTGCATACTTCCATTCTGCATACTCATCGATCAGACAGTATGCAGAGCGTTTACCCACAATGCATTTCGCTCCTGCCCGAGCCGAAACCAGCCAGCCTGAAGCTGATTTCGCTTAAGCTCTGAACTCTGTAAACTTTAGCAACATTTGAAACATTTTCAGGCGAGAAAGTAGTCGTTTAGATCCCCAACGTGTTGAAAACCTGACAAAATACCGGATATTTACAATTTTGTTCCGACGAATTCGGCGCTACTAAAGCTAGCCGCAGTGAGCAAACGCACTTCCGGTTATTTTCACAAAAATAAAATACCCGTTGCCTTTTATCATGGGGAAATACATTACGACACAATTGGTGCTTTTGTTTTGAATACAGGAAGTGAACCTACCCTCGTTGTAGCTAGTTTGAAACTGCCGTTTTGACAGGAAATGACGATTGGCGACGTCACGTTACGTTGCATCTTGGGTAGTTTGAGTATGAGTAGTAACCAACATTTCGGCGAATCTAGTATGCATCCGGGAACTTCTCGCTTAATCAAACTCACTTACTAACTCAAAAAGTTAGTATGAGTAGTGGGAGTAGTGGGAGAAGTATGCTGTTTCGAACACAGCCCATGTTTTTAAATCTATGTAACTGTGCATGCGCTCCAACACTGTCTACAGAATCACGAGCACCATTGAGCCGTCCCATCATGTGGCCAGAGTGAGCTGCAGGGAAATCAAACACATTGCGTCTGGTGGGTCGTGGTCCCCTGCCCCGTCTGAGGTCCATGTTACTAGAGAGGGGGCCAGATGTTGTAGAAGACTGCCCCCCAGAGACCCTCTCCACCCCCAGAGGGTTTCGACGGCGATACTCCCTCCATTTGAGAGCCTGGGGAGAGAGGTGGTGTGCTGTTGGGGGGGCGGAGGTGTTAGGGTCATGATGGTGGGGTCAGGTTAGGGTTAAAGGATGGGTTGTTGAGCGAAATGATGGGAAAGCGGCAGAGGAAGGGCACATGGATAATGTGAAGGGAAGACAGGAAAAGATTTAAGTTCATGCATGAATGGAGGGAAGAAAGAGAAAGAGAACAGTGAGAATGTACAGGGGCTTATTCTTAACTAACAAAAACACTGAAAAACACAGAACTTGCATTTGAACAGGACCCAACTGTTCCTGTAGAAGTCTGAGTGGGTTCACTGATCGTTACAACTGACCTACAGTCATGTTAAAAGGAACGTGCACCTAAATTCAATTCCAAGGACTGACGTATCAGGACATAAAAACAAAATCATGGTTCCTTTACCAGGTCTAAAAATGAGATAAATACATCTTGGGAAGGGTTATAATGCCATTTCCAAAGTATTTGAAGTCCGTCATTCTACAGTGAGAAATATTTTTCTATAAGGCCAGACCGTGCAATGCTCAGAGAAACTGTGGAAAGCCCAAGAGCTACATCATTAGCCTCATTAGCATTAGTTAAATGCTGAAGTTAACAGTACGAGAAAAAAAAAGACTGTACAAGTATGGCTTGTTTGGAAGGGTTGCAGGAGAAAGCCTCTTCTCTCTAAAAAGAACATGGCAGCTCAGCTTAAGTTTAACACAGCATATCAGCGCCTCATACACTGTATTTTGACTGAATAAATGATACCATGTAACATCCCACGTGTTGTTCATCGGACATTTACCTCATTTTAAGATCTGATAAGGACCAGAAAACTCTTTTTAGAATCATGTCATACATAAAAGCTCAGAAATGTAAAAGAACAGCTTTCATCTTCATATGATTGGAATTAAAATAAGAAGAGGCCGTCAGTTAAAAGGCTGCGTTACAGAACAACCAAACAAGTGTGATGAACAAACTCATACAATCAAAAGAAAGTGTGTACAGTATACAAGAGAAACCTGTGTCATAAGGACAGTTAATATATTCTGCATGTAAAGGTGTTTTAGTGATTCATTCTGTAACATCTAAGCTGTTTGTGAAGACAGATAAAACAAATATCATTATTTTCGGGATATTTAATGATCTGAGAAAAAACAGCAATTTCTCATGACAGCATTGCATGAGCAATTCTTTAGGCGGACACCAGGTTGCTTTGGGAACCTACCATTTTGTGCTCTGGCTCCAGATCCTTTTCCTCCCTCAGCATGTAGTGGACTCTTTCCAGAGTCCAGACAGTCCAGTGGGCTCAGAGTGTCACTATGAAGCGATGGTAAGCTGTGCAGAGGTCCACGGTGGAAACACTGCCCGGGCACCGGTGGCAACATCGGTGGCACCATCCCTCTCTTCACCCCCAGGGATGGAGGCGGAGGCGTGCGAGGTAATGGTGCCGACCCCCCTCCCTGTGTGACTGCCAGAGGGGTGTGCAGGGGGCCGAGGCCTGTAGACAGAGGACAGGAGAGGCTGTGTGTGGGCTGAGGGCTCGGGGTGCAGGTGGAGCAGGTCTCAGAGCTGGGCGCCCCCTGGAGACGGACTGGAGAGTAGCTCCCAAGAGGTGAAGGCCGGACCAGTTCAAGAGGAGGAACTGCTGCGCTGAGAGAACCCTGGTACTTGTGCACAATGTCAGCTGCGTCTTCACCGTCCTCGCCAACCGGACCCCCAGAACCAGAGCCGGAGCCGGAGCTGGAGCGGGCCTGCATCCCAGAGTGGTAGCCCGTCAGCAGGGGCAGCAGAGGCTTGGGTTGGGGTGGTTTGGATGCGAACTGGTGGTGGAAGGTGAAGGGCTGGATGGGGAGTGTGGTGGGCCTCTGATCTTTACTGTAGCGGACCACCGCTGGTCGGCTGTCTGAGGAACTCGAAAGACCTCCTGGATGAGCACATTGACGAAACAGAGAGTAAGCAGAGAGATGATCTGGTTAGTTCTTGTATGGAACAGTAGAGTAGGCCAGGGTTTAGGGTTCAGAACACTTTGTTTTGGCATGATTCAATAAAGAAACCTGTAGAATACCACAATAAATTAAAGAAATGCCCTCATAGTATGAGACAATACAAAAAGAAAAACTCAAAACGCTTCCCAAAGTTGAATCATCGAAAGAAAAGAATAAATCAACAAGTAAAGTCAACATAATAACCTTCATGAAGACATTTTTATTGCTGGATTATGTATTAGACTGGATTATTTTCACATTGGGGCGCTTGATAAACTGAGGACAGAATCTACAATCATTCCAGCGACATACTGCACAAGCAGGAGGGTTAAAACTGAAACTAAAAAGAGAAAACTGTCTAGTCACAAAGCTCAACAGCCCTTATTAAAGCCAGCCGTAGCAGTGCAGAGTTAAGGACACTGCCCAACAGGCCCACACGCACACACTCAGACACACACTCAGACACCCAGACGCAATGCCCATCCAAATAAGCAAAAAAAGACACGTGGAGATAACCTGAGAGCACTGCGTCAGGAGAATCAGCATCAAGGAGAAGCCCTTTTTCTGCACTCACTCCCAATCTGAGTGTGTTTTTGTGTGTGTTCCAGGATCCAAAGTGCTGCATGACAGACAGGAGTGTGTGTGACGTCAGCTGGGTTGCGTAAGCTGTTTGTCACTGGAAGGCCAGCCCACCCTTGGCACCTGAGCTGGATGCAGTGCTGTTCCTTGGCTATGGGGGGCGGCATTGAGCTTCTGTTCGAGCATGACAAAGAGGGAAGGAGTGAGGCTGTTCTGCACTCCCAGCTCCCCCCTAAGGATGGAGGAGAGAAAGCCTTTCTTTGTATCTGCTCCATCACTCTTCTTCTATTTCACAGCTTTTTTTTTTTCACCTTCTCCCCCTCCCTATATCCTTGCCTTTTTAAGTCAGCCTCTCCCCTGCCTGCTCTACTCCCTCACACATGAACCCATTAGTCAACGCAGGCCTTTCCTTTGCAGCTCTGCGCTTCATGTTCGAATCATTAGCGAGCAAGCGTCCTCTCCGAGGCTTTCAAAGACGGCTTCACTGTACACTGCGGGAAAGCAGCACAGCTGACTCAAGTGAGGTCTCATGAATAATATATCATCTGAGATGCTGCGCAGCATCTTATTATTGCCTTAAATCATCGCAGCCTTTCAGGATACAGTGATAGAAAGCGAAGAACCATATGAAGCGTGTTCTTAGGGATGAAACATATCATTTAAATAGCTTCATGAGTTTTCTTTTTCCTTACTCTTTAAATCATTGTGTCTCCCTGTCCAAGTCAAGCTACACATTAACACATAAACCGCCATCCTGTTTGGTTTGTTATCTAAAAAGACGTGAAATTACTACTTTGATCTCTCTTCAGAGAAAAGGGTGGGGAAGCGCCCTTTTGTTCTGGCTTGGGCAGATTTGAGAAAGAAAAGCCTGTAATAAACACTCACAGCATGACATATACAAGCACATAATGAGGGCCTTGAATAATGACTATTTTAATATATTTATCACTTGAATTGCATTTTATTTTCTCTGGATTTCACCATCTGGAAGGCAAACAAAAGAACATAAATCAATTGCTGAGTCTCAGTCAATATTAGAAATTCACATCTGATTTAATGTCAGAGATGTTTTTGTTCTGGAAGTAAAAGCTGCCGTTTGAAACCTCTCTCCTCCTGTAAACAGATTAGAGGCAAAGTGGTTTAGAGAGGGTGGGACGGTTCAGTTTTGTCTGAAGCTTTTGGAGTGGGACAGAATAATCAGCTCGTTCATTTACTATCAAAGTAACATAATCATAACAAGGTGGTATATAATCTGTGTGTTTCTGAGCTAGTTTTTGGATCTCCAGTAAGGGTAAAACCCTAAAATGAGACAGCTGGCGTGTCCTGGGGCGTTCCTCTCCAGGGGCGTTCACTCTTAACCATCCCAGGTCTTATTTGAAAGGAATTCCAAGCATGAGTGCATCTGTGTGTTTGTGTATGTCTCACGCCGAGTCTCAGCAAGCAGCTGAGACATGCTGGTGCTGTCTGTACTCTCCAACAATATTCATTTTACAGCTTTCTGGACTCAGATAAGTAGTATGAAGGGCTTTTAGTATCTGGAGCCTTCCAGCATCCATCTGAATTAGTGTTTAAAAGATAATTCTTGAGTCCAATGTCAACAATCTTACTCTCATGCTGCACGCACCTCTTTGTTAATGTATGCTGCACAGTGTTTCATTTATCTAATGTATATATTTAAGCTTTTCATTCAATCAGACTGCTCCAAAAAAAAAAAAAAAAAAGACAAATTACCTTAAAATCTATAGGAAACGACAAACTTAAAAAAAAGTCGACATATTGTACGAAAACCGTAAAAAAAGTTGCAGAATTTTTGGGGTTTTCAGGGAATCTCAGCTCTAAGACCTCAGGCTCTGCCATATAACAGCACAAATGGTTAGGATTAGAATAAAATCTTGCTTTGCTACAATTAACTCCTTAATTAACTCAGTTTTAACAGTGACTGCTGAGTTCTTCTCGAATTGACTGATTGTCATTATTTAGTTATTTATTATCATTATTATTAGTTAGTAGTAGTATTTTTATTAGAATTGGTATTATTATTGTTATTATACAATCATTGTAAATATTAATAATTTTTTTGAGCTACTTGACTAATTTGAATTTCCCCCATTGGGGGATGAATAAAGTATTTTTCTATTCTATTCTATTCTTATTAAATCCTTATTATTTACACTGATTTTGATTGAAAAAGAAACGGGTCCTTAACCCCAACCATCTGACAGCTTTTTGCAACGGTGCCTGTTTCAGGGATGAGTCGGGCCTCTGGGCTCCCTGGATCACACGACACAAACACAGGTTTGCAAACGCACGCACACAGCAGACCCACGCAGAGATCGGCATGGTTATGTGCAGCGCAGCGGGGTTCTCTGCATCGTTATCTTCCTTCTCTCCCGATTGTTATTCAGAACACGTTTGGCCCACTTCAACCTCTCATTCCTGCTAAAGTGGAGGATACACACTCTCTGCGTCAGCCTGTCCTCAAAAACATCACATGCTGGCACTGGGGCATCGCACTCTTTAAACCATGCGCACATCATGCACACACAAACCACTGCCTGTCTCTGTGTCCATTTCAATGTGATCGCTAAATTCAATTTCCTTTGGCTAAGCACATGGTGTCGTCTGCTAATGGCTCTTCCTGAGGATCCATTTTCCTCTTTTTCTGCTACTTTCATCCAACTAAGGGTAATATCAACACATAACATTAACATTAGCCAATTTTCCACAAGCAATCCTCAGAGCAGCCAGAAGGCAGAAGATATTTGAAATAAAGACAGGTCAATGAAAAAAGGCAGATTGCTGCTTAATAATTGAACCAGAAGAAGGAAGGCTTTAGTAGGGTAAAAAAAATAAATAATCAATGTCCTGGTTAACAGAACACTGGTGAGAAGTAATATTGACATGAATAAACTTTAAAAAGAAGCCACCATCCCACCCTGCAGCTTTAAAGGGATAGTTCGCCTCTTTTGACATGAAGCTGTATGACACCCCATATTAGCAATATCATTTATAAAATTTGACTTACCCCCTGCTGCGTCCTGTGAGCCGAGTTCCAGCCTCGTTTTGGCGTTGACGAAGGTAGTCCGGCTAGTTGGCTGGGGTCCCGAAAATAAAGCGTCTTGCTTCTCAAAACAATATGCGTTCAAAAGAGTAATACATTTGCATCACAAAATCGTTCATCCAGAAAAAGTCAGACCTCACATCGCTTGGCGCTATTTTTGCCTCCCTTCATATCAATGCGTCCAGCCACCTAGCGATAGCCGCGCCTGTTACGGTGTTTGCTGCTCGGTCTGCACTTCGGTCTGCACGGTCTGCACAGCCCGCAGTGATACGAAGGGAGAGAGAAATAGCGCCAAGCGATTGTGAGGTCTGGCTTTTTCTGGAGAACTTTTTTGTGATGCAAATGTATTACTCTTTTGAACGCATATTGTTTTGAGAAGCAAAACGCTTTATTTTTTAAGCCCCAGCCAACTAGCCGGACTACCTTCATCAACAACAAAACGAGGCTGGAACTCGGCTCACAGGACGCAGCAGGGGTTAAGTCAAATTTAATAAATGATATTGCTAGTATGGGATGTCATACAGCTTCATGTCAAAAGAGGCGAACTATCCCTTTAACAGAACACTGGTGAGAAGTAATAGTAACCCCTTAACGCCTGAATTTACATAGCTGTATATCAACAAATGTTTTGTGTGTGTTTTACCCTTTAAGTAGATGGTAAATAATGGTGAGATTATTAATTTCACTTTTGCACAAAAAATAAATAGAAATTTTGGTATGTTGCTTATTTGCGACAACAGGCATGATGTTTAATAATAAGATAACAACAACACAGTAATATAACAGTGAAAAAAACATGTTTTTTTATCCACCCTTTTTTTTTTTTACATATATATTTATATAAATCTGCAACAGGAAATAAGTCCGTGACTTTGAGGTCGTAGTGAATATGGACTAACCGGCATTGGGGGAATAAAGATGCTATCTCAGCTGGTTGATTGAGTCAAACGGTTTGTAGCATATATGCGACCATAGGTGTTAAGGGGTTAATGTGAATAAACTTTAAAAAGAAACCATCACCCTACCCTGCAGCTTTAATAAGCTTTTTTAGCTTCTTCTTACTGTTTCACCAGATCATCTCCAGATGGAAGCTAACCCCGCTCTGTTTGCCAATTCCTCACACGTTACAACTTTCAGTATTCAGTTTTTTAGTTTCAAACTGTTGTTGTACAGTAGTGACCTAAAGTAGTGACATACCCTCTGCTTTGGCCCGCGTCTCCCTCGCCCCTTCCAGGTGTCGCTCCATGGCGCCTTGACTGTAACATCTGGAGAAGGGTACAGGTGACACAGCTGGACTGACGCCCTCGATGCGCTGCTCCGGGATCGGAGAGAAGTCCACGGAGGAGTGCGAGTGAGTGGAGTAAGTCGAGGAGAAGGGGTCCGAGGCGGACTTCTGCGAAGGTGATCCCCCTGTAGCCCCATTTCTCCGCTTGCTTCTCGCGATCTCTGCGAAGGAGGTGACGCGCGGAGGAGGAGGCGGGGTCTGGGCGGCGCCATCGCTGAGCCGGACGGGGCAGCTCAGCATGCGCTCCAGAGAGCCGAGCCGCGGAGAAGGAGACTTGTCCAGGTTGCGATCGTAGCTGCGGGAGCGGGGACGACTTCCTCCGATAACACCCCGTCCAGCCAAGGGAGGGGAAACATTGACATATACCTGGCCTTCAATCACAGCAGGAGCAGCCTCAGCCCCACCGGCTGCTTGCTGATTGCTCTTCTCCTCATCCTCTTTGTCCTCTTCATCATCATCACCATCATCATCATCATCTCTCTGAACCAAGAGAAATGAGGACAGGCACGAATTAAATACAAACAGAACAGTCAAACATTTCTGCAGCAGTTTAGGAGGTCAAAGCACAAAGCACATTACCAGCATGGCTGCAGAAGTCAAATACACAGCAAACCGAAAGGTCTAAACTGCCTTCATGCTAGGGCTGAACGATATGGACAAAATTTCATATCTCGATATTCATGCCAGATATCTCGATATCGATACGATATGACTACGGGTTCGGTGAAAACCAAGCATTTTTCAGAAAAATAAAAACATCATAAAACAAAAGAGTGCAGTTTTATTGATTAATTTTCGCCAAGCACGACCTGCACAACACCTCGCTCTGGTCGACATCATCCTTTCTAAATCCAAAATACCTCCAAATAATGGGGGATGATTTATGTTTTGGCACAAAATTAGATTCTGCACTGCCACCGGCCAAATTATCTTCCGCGCTCATGTCACTTTTCTTTCGTTTTGATTTTGCCGTGAATTCCCCGTGAATGTGTGTGGCTGTGTGCGTCTCAGTCTACTTCTCCCTCACTCCCACCCTCCTATGTTTGTCATTGGTTGGCTTCAGCTGTCGATCCACAGCAAGCGTGAAATAAGCTTTGTGGTTGGCTGGCAGTGGGGTGCGTTCAAGCGCAATCTTAAAAGTAATGTTTATGGTGACTGCCGGAGCTGTATAAGCAGGGCGAGCGTGGGGGAAATATATCGTTTATATCGTTGCTTTTTCGAAATTACTTTCTTGAATGTTCATATCTCGATATAGATACGATAACAATATATATCGTTCAGCCCTACTTCATGCCAGAAAATGTCAGTTTACTGAAAAGTACGGGGAGATTACACCTGCAGGGATGTTCCCTGGGTACAGGGACATTACACATGAAACATTTTTATATTATACGCCAGAAGAAAGAGGTCACATTAAAATATTCAAGTGTTCACAGATATCAACAGTCTTAATCGCTTTCTGGCTGTTTGAGAATTTAATGGAGGTCATGTACTGCCTGAGCTCACCGAGAAAGGCAAGAAAAGATGTTTTTTTTTTTTTTCATGAATTTACATTTATGGATATGAAATTTTGCCATTAAAATGATGAGGTTGACAATAAAAGTTATGTTGGCTTTTTCTTTGGTTTTGTTAAAGTCAGGGAGGTCGGCCAAAATTGCTATCTATCCGTCGAGGCGACGGAGACTCGCGGAGACCACAAGGGTTGTGATTGGTCGGCTAACAACATCATTTCCGGAATCACTTCTCCGGTTTAGCTCCTTCCTCTCACAACAACAACACCGCCATTTTTGAAAGAGTTTACTGTGTGCCGGTCAACATTTAGTCAAAAGTATTTGCATTTTAATTTCAACAAGCTCCAACTCCAATAACAGTCTTTCTCTCTCGGTCATCGTTCACTGTGAGGAGTGGAACGGCGCCGGAATGTAAACAATCAATCAACGACTTTCACGATAGATGTCGCGAGATTGGGTCGTTTAACGTAGCGACGCCTACTGATCGGGAGGTGAATTGCCTTGCATATCCGACAGCCTGACGGAGAACTTTGAAGGGTTTAATAGCCTCTGCGCGACCACGGAGAAGCACACCGAGGCCATTAAAGACAGTTGTTCTGTTACTGACTAACATGAATACCCTTCAGCTTATATGGAACTCCAAAAATAGTCTTCAGACGTGACAGCACATGGGTACAGACAGTGGTCTAAAACAAGCTAATGCCAGACTGGTATCAGTGTCATGGCTATTTTAAATTCAGACTCATTGTCACCGTCACAGGATCTTCAGTTAAAGGAGACATATTTTACCTCTTTAAACAAGTTAGAATTGGTCTATGGTCTATACAAAACATGTTCATGAAGTTCTTTGCACAAAATCACTCTCACATAAAGAGATTTCACCAGCTCTATTCTCGCCAGTTTCAGTCTCTCCCAAATTGAGCCATTTAAAGGGCTCTGTCACTTTTATGCAAATAATCTGTTGCTGGCCACGCCCCGCCCCGCTCATGAGAAGCCTCCGGCTGCGTGGACTGTTTACCCTTTTGTTTTGAGGGTCCAAAAGGTACATATATGTACTCAAGTGGTAAAAGGTACATATATCTACCTTTTTTGAGGGTCCAAAAGGTACATATATGTACTCAAGTGGTAAAAGGTTCATATATGTACCTTTTTTTCTACATGCTGGGGTACAATAGACAGTCTGTGTTAGGCTACTTAGGTATAAGGGTACAAAACTATCCTTCAGAGGGTACTGCCTCAGTGACAAGCCATCATACCCCTAAATGTACAATTCTGTACTTTATTTTTTGAGAGTGTATTTTTAAACTGTTTTTTTAAATTCTTAGATTGTTTAGAATTGTACAAACATTTTTATTGCTTTATTATGTCTTGCTACTGGATGCTTTAATTTCCTTCGGGATCAATAAAGTATCTATCTATCTATCTATCTATCTATCTATTCCCTGTGAATTAAGGGTTCATTTGTTTTCAGTGCAGAGCTTCAGTCTCTGCCGGTGATATCTCCCGGTGGTTTTCACAGCCACGAACAGGGAGCGCTCCTCTGCGCCGGGCCGCTCACCTCTCCCAGGCCAGCCGCCTGAAATAAGTTGAGAAAACATCCGCGCTCCCTGCAGCCGGCAGCTCCTTCTGGTGTCCGCCAGTGAGGACGAGCTGAGCTGAAGGCGAGCCTCGGTCCCCCGGCAGGCTTCCACATGTTCACTGCGTGGATGGGTTCACCACTTCGCTCATGTACAGAAAATAAGTGTTTTCTCAACAGCGGGACCTCCCGCTGCTGTCGCCGCGGTCACCTGTCTGCTGGTGGCCGGGAGGCTCGTCCTCACTGGCGGACACAAGAAGGAGCTGCCGGCTGCAGGGGGCGCGGATGTTTTCTCAACTTATTTCAGGCGGCTGGCCCGGGAGAGGGAGCGGTGAGACCCAAATATGAACACAAAGACCTGCAAAAAGTGAGTTTTGCATAATATGTCCCCTTTAAGATTTATTCTATAGCACCACAGGGTAAAGAAGTCTGAAGTTATCTCCCTTTTTCAGTTTCATTCAGATGTTATTTGACCAAATTACAGTCATTCAAAAGATACAAAACAACCACCATCTGTGGGATGATGATCATTCATTTTAAAAGTAAACTAAAGAAATCACAGAAAAAAAGTGGCTAAAATAACCCGATGAACCGGGCCAGAACTGCTAAGTGGGAAGGATTCATTTAAACTTTAATTCATTAAAGTAAAAACATTTCATTTGATTTAACTGTTGCAACTTTACGGTGCATACATTCAGGAGTGGACAATAATTTAATTTAGTTAAATATCAAGCCCAAGTGCTAATTAATCAAGAAGATATATGTTTGTGACGAGATTCTTGTACACATATAAATACTACTCCTGTACTATAATATTTCCTGATCTAAAACTACAAACTCCATACCCTGCTTCTGTTTTTTTAAGGCTGAGAGATTTCTTCTGATGCCAAACACAGGGGAACAGTTCAATTATCAGTTTGAGCATGTCGTACGCAGGAAATAATCATCTTTTTGTATGACATGTGATGTCATTATTAAGAGTCTGAGATTTTATATATACTGATAAAATGATAACAATTTTTCCCTTTGAGAGATGAGTTATAGAAGGAGGCTGAGGTTCTGCAAACGATAATGTTTCACAAGACATTGAACCCTTTTGATTCAAGTCATCAACTATGTAATGAGTCTGATCACTTGGCAACATGTCTCATTGTTTTTCATATAATCAACTGTGGAGCTGTATCCTGATGGATGGCTTCAGAATCGTCAAAACTAATAAAGCAGGATTCCTTTGCTCACTTATGGAGACCTTATATGGACTTTCTGCAAACTCACAACCTCGAATTGTGATTAACTGCACAAGTTCTGCAATTTGTGCACTGCTGCGACCCTATTGGAATGTAATTTTGTTTTATTAATGATTATTTATCTACATTAGCATCATTTTGTTGGTTTTATTTTATGTTTAGCTGTTTATTTATTTTTTTCTATTTTATTTATTTAATTTTATCATTATTATTATTGCTAGTTGGGGATATAAAGTTCATGTTTAAATCAATAAAAAAAAATCATAATAAAACTATGTTTAACAAAAAATAAAAATAAAGCAGGATTCCACACTTACTCGTGATGACTCTCCATCTTCGTCCTCTTCCTCCAGTCCCAGCTCGTCAGCTCGCTGCCTGAACAGGAAGTACTCGCTGGGCTGGGTCGGGGTGGGGCTGCCTTTGCTGTGCTCATCGGAGCAGCTGTTGACAGAGGAGCCGGCAGGACTCGGGGAAGACTGGGACGAAAGGTCGCAGGTGACCAGTTTGTAGTAGTTCTGCGTGGCGACCACCAAGCGGGCCTGACTCTGCAGACAAGAAGAAAGCTCGCCAGAGGACCCCGAACGAGGAGGGTGGTAAGAGTTGCAGTTGGCGTCAAGGTCGAGAGCCCCCTGATGCTCCACCGAGCAGGAGCAGGTGGAGGAGGTGGACAGATGGGGTTCACGGATGAGTGGGAAGTTGTTGGAAAGGCAGGAGGGCTGTTGCTGTGATCGGGGAGGCTCAGTGGGGGAGGTGTGAAGGTCCAAGTAAAAAGCCCCCCCAGCGGGGTCTTCCTTCTTTCCTGGTGGATCTGAAACAGATGAGATGCAGGACCGGTCGGTGGAGCCGTTCAGGTTGGTGGGCCCGGAAACGGGCTGCTTCTCCGGGATGCTGTTGTTCATCTTGTTGTAAATGGCGCTGAAGTTGACCAGGACTCCATCTGAACTGTTGCAGGAGGAGTCGCTGCCGTAGCCCTGCTGGGACTCTGAGAAAGTTTCAGAGAAGGTCTCAGGGAAGTGCTGAGGGTAGTTCTGCGAGAGGGCGCAGCAGGAGCAGTGCTGAATGGAGGAGCCGGAGGAGCAGGAGCCCGTCTTGCTGCTTCGGCCGCACTTCATTGGATGATCTTCGTCCTCTTCTTCATCCTCAGCCCAGTCTTGTTCTCCACAGTCCATGGACATGTTGGACCCGCTGCTTCCCAGGCGGCGCTGGCTGTCCAGGCCCAAGATCTCCAGGTCCTCCAGATGGTTGGACAGATCCGAGGCGGCGCCTCTCAGGGACTCCTGGCTGCTTCCTCCCACCGAGCTGTGCAGGAGGAAAGGCCCAGAGGCGAAGCCGAGGTCGTGGAGACGAAAGGGAGCCATCCCGTCAAAGAGCGCAGAGTTCGTGTCACTGTGGAGGTGAAAAGAGGAGTCTTCCAGGTAACCGTTGAGGTTGTCGCCATCTTCTTCCTCCTCGTCCTCCTCATCGTCTTCGGTGTTCAGTAGAAATGGATTATGTCGCAACGGATTCCGGTTCCTGGCTTTGGCTCTGGGTAATGTGTGAGCTGTGATGAGCTGGTCCTCTGAATTGCTCGAGGCAAACGATGAATCATCGCTCGCCGTGCTGCCCCCTCTCCCGCCGCCCTTCCTCTCTCTTCCTCTGTTGTGGGAGGACCAGGAGCCGCTGGAGGTCTGGATCAGGCTGCTGTAGAGCAGGGCCTCTCTCTGGAGAACATCCCTCTCCGGCAGCGATGTGGTGCGGCTCAACCCCAGGTTCTCTGGTGGGCTAAACGGGTTGCCCCTCTTTAATGAGCTCCCACAGCCACCCTGCCGCCCACCTGAAACCTGGCAGTGCACCAAGGGAATGTGATGCACAATCAAGGTCTCACCAGACAGTTTAGGAGGGCTGTCCATGATCCAAGAGGAGAGGAGGGTGGGACTGGAGCTCCAGCAGCAGAGGGAGAACCCGTGTGGGTGAAGTAGAAGGTGGAAGCACCGCTCGCTGAGAGTTGTTTTCACACACTGCTCACTGGGCCTAGGTCTGCAGGGCTGCTGGGAATTGGAGGATAGGGCCGGGGAAGTCTACACCATGGTCAGAGTGGTACATCTGGAAAACACAGAGACAGAAAGAGAAAAGATGTTAACCTGATTTAAAACACAACTTAATTTCTGAAAAGGAACATTTTTGTCCCCTTTTAAAACGACCTAAAAACATCATATATTAATATTTTTCCACTTTTTTTTCATAAATCTTTTATTCCACTTCAGTTCTGATCATAACTACCAAGTTTTCAATTATTTTCAAAAATTTAACCCTTTAAATACTGGTTTATATGATGTAAACGCCAATTTCTGTAAAAAAACAAAAAAAACAAACAAAAAAACAAAACACAAAAACTGCTATATTTTCAATATATAGAATGCAAGGTGGAATTGTTAAGGGGATAATTATGGTCTGGGATATGTCAATGATCAGCAACAACATTGATTTTTAGGGATTTAAATTTTTTTTTGCTATGTTTGATTTAAAAAAAAACTGAAAAGGGACATTTTTGTCCCCTTTTAAAACGACCTAAAAACATCATATATTAATATTTTTTTCCACTTTTTTTCATAAATCTTTTATTCCACTTCAGTTCTGATCATAACTATCAAGCTTTCAATTATTTTCAAAAAAATTAACCCTTTAGATGCCAATTTGAACTTTTTAGCCCAAATTTTAAGCCTTTAGGTGCCAGTATTTTCAAAATATGGAATGCAAAGTGGAATTATTGAGTAGGGATAATTAGGGTCTGGGATATGTCAATGATTAGCAACAACATTGATTTTTAGGGATTTTTAATTTTTTTGTTATGCCTGATTTTCAGAAATTAAGGAGTTTTTTTTTTTACACAATGAAAAATTGCATTGTATATGATGTGTGTTTGAAATTCGAAAAAATAGTCGAAAATGCACAACTGGACCAAATATGATGAGTATCACTATCTACAGTGTGAAATTAGAGGAGAAAGTACACCCCAAGTGGACAAAAATGTCCCCTATCAGGGATTAGGGTTAAACGAGCCCGTCAAAGCAAACGCACACTCCACACGCAGGCGTGAAGCTGTGAAGATGTAACCATGAAACAGAGTGATCTATAAGAGAACACAAGCTGTGTCATCCACCTGAAATAAATGCCTCTTTATACGGAACTTTGTTTTTTTCTGGGTTACAAAAACAAGTTCATTTGTGCCACACAATCCTACAGAAGAAGTAAATCCAATAGACACAATAGATGAGTATTGGAACTTCATGGAGGACAGGACGTTTGTTCCAGTATTTACAGTCTCTGAGAAAAAGAAAGCTTCTCCATTTTGTGTTTTTCTCTGATGACTCATTGGGATGGGTGTCTTTCCCGCAACATAAAGCACTTTACAGAGGTATTCATCTCGAGTTTGGGTAGAACTTTGCCTGAGTATTGTGCGGAAAATTAGCAATTAATTTCTACTGGCAGAATTCAGATATCTCCAGGTCAAAGACCTCCTATTATTGCTCAAGATTGCTATCATTTTTGGAATACTGTATTCTGTTTTATATTGCTTTGATGCTTGCTGGTTTTAGTCTCATAAGGAATGATAAATATGGCAACAAAATGTGAAGTGATCTTTCTTCGCCCGTGCTACAACTCGCTGGTAAGTTTCATGAATATTGCAACTCAATTACATCATTCACTGCAACCACACCTTCTCTTAAAAAAGTGACAGAGTAAAGCGGATAACATCATCTTAACTTCTTAGGGATCTTAGGGAGCACTTTAGGAGCTACAAAAGACACAAATGAAGCCATTTTTACACAGTCGTGGCCTCCAAGAGGTTCTGAATATTTAACTAACTCGAACACGACTAAGCTCATTTACAGTGAGCTGCAGCAGCAGCAGAACGAACCTGCAACCATAAAGTCTCTAAATCCTCAGACTGAGCAGTCTGCATCATGTGATGAGGAAACTGTGAGATCCACATTTGTGGCAAACAGCTGACTCTGACCATGATGTCACCCACATTCACAGATCACACCCTAAATATCACACACATACTGATACACACAGAACACAGCCACCGTATTCCTCTTCATCCTCTGTTTGCTGTGCCTAAAACAATCATTCATCCAGAAAACCCTACAAATGTCTCGCTTTTCAGATTCACTTTTCTTCAGGTAAAGATTTATTCAATTTATAACACTTTTAGTTACAGATAGTTACACACTGAATTAGGGCTGAGCAATTTTATCAATACTGCGACATATATCGATATTTCGTTTCAAGATAAAGTATCGATTTTTTTAGCTGCGAGCATCGATTTTTAAAATGTTTTTTTTTTAAAGCAAACTATTGAAAAGTTAGACGTTACAATTAGTGAAAACAGAACATTAAGGTAAAACAATACAATGCCAGGGGGTCACATTATACAAAACAGTGATGAATTAGTTCATAGAAACGTATAAAGTGCACAGCTCTCATGTTTGTGACATGTTCGTTTGTTTTGGTTTGTCTGGCGGTGTTGTCAAAGGTTAGACCACCAGTCCAATCAGCGACGATTCATGTCAAATCACACTGTCCCTTTTTTCCCCACAGAAAATGATGTAAGTGTATCAAATCGTATCGTTGGCTGAATATCGTATATCGTATCGTGAGATCAGTGTATCGCTACAGCCCTACACTGAATGAATTCACTCCATCGTCCTGTTTCCCCCATTGGGGGATAAATAAAGTATTTTTCTATTTCTATTCTATTCTAGTAAACAACATCAACAAAAATACCAACTTAAATCTGCAAATGTCTACATTTGTTTACCACATTGTTGAGATATTACTTCTATTTCTGTTCTGTCAGTCAGCTGAGTGAGATAAAAGTACACGTTCCAGCCTTTCGCTCCCTCCCCCGCATTAATCAGATTTGGTCTTGTTAAGTGAATTAAATCATTGCACCCTCCTTAATTCTTCCAGTAAGGTCATAGTAAAAGAAGCTTATGAGCGGGATCAGTGCTGGAGCTTTGCTTTCAATCATCACCTCACTTTCTCGTGACCTGGAACAGACGAGTGCTCGCCAAGACTAACAATAAAGCCTCAATTATACCTGCGTAATCAAACATAATCCCAGATAGACCGAGTCAATTAAAAGCAAATTTAAAATGAAATTCTTAAATCTTTTCTTGCTGGAGCGGCTGAGACTGGAGAAGAAGGAAGGAGGAATATTTCCAGCTTAAATAAAGACCAGTGAAGGGACAGAATCAGCAGTCACACAGTAAGTGTTCAGTTTATTGAATACAAATTCACATGGATATTAATAAAATACAGATTCTGATAAGACCTTTACAAGGCCAGTTAAACAGAAGTGTGAGGTAAGAGCTGCTCCATCACCTTTATCTGTAAGTAAAGAGAGAGGAAAGGCCAGCTGAGGCTGCAGACGGCAGCTTTAAATGTTAGCAGGGTGAGACCGGTACACTTAATGGCCCTGTAATAACTGAGATGGCTCTGTTGACAGATGACCTTTCAGATGGAGAATGGAGAGGTATTTACTGTCAGATAGGCTTCAGCTTCACCTGTGTAGAGCTCAACCTTTTTATTTCTGAGCTCCGAGCAAAGACGTGATGGGCTCCCACGAACCCCTGCCGCGCGAATAAATGATGACATTTCATCAGCTGACACATATCAACTGATCATTTCACCTGATCAATAGTTGTGGAAAAGCGACTACTTTTTGTCACACCCTGTTTTGCAACCATAACTCTAGTTACTTCTCCAGTGCAGAACAGCTTCTATTCGTCACAAAGTCCCATCAAGTCTCCCCCTCTGCATGGCAATCACAGCCAGCCTGTTTTGTTCAGACTGAAGTTATTTGTGGAGTACCAGCTATGTCATTAATATAACAGCACAGAAACCGTTAGAGCCTTTTGATTGCTCTTGGTTGACAGAAACTCATTTTCAGTCAATAACCGACTGTCAGTAATTGAAGTCAATTCCACAAGCAAATTTCCAAATAAAATCTCTAAATCTCCTGTTTCTAGCTGCTCAAATACGACGTTTCCAGCTTCTCCCTGTTGTTTATTCTAATAAATTAAATATAAAACAGAGATGTGATGGTTTCAAGACATCATGATGGATGAATGTCTGATTGAATGATTAATCGAAATGATTAAACAATAACGATGAAAAAAAGTCAAATAAATCATCACAGGCCTGAATTAAAGACTAGAATAAATCTCCACTGCACTGCATCCAATCAACTCTCTTCTAAGCTTGATTGCTTTTTATGCATAAAATAAATAAATAAATCCTGTAATTTCTTTCATTTGTGAAGTTTTATTTGCCAACTGTTGTTACAATGACTTACCCATATTAAGCACCGTGTCTTTTTTTTTTTCCAAAAGCCAGAGTCAGTTGTCATCATGTCACCATTATGAAAAACGTATTTTGTAAACATTAGAACGGGTACACCAGCAAGTACAACAATCCCCTATCATGTAGATATCAACCTTTCTACAGTCCTTAAACACACATCCGTAGTCAATAAGAACAAGAAGATACAACTGCATATGGCTCCACATATTCTACTTTTGAGGACGCAAACTGCAGTCGACTGTATTTTACCAACAAACTTAGCCATTTCTTATGTAAACTAACCTCAACAATAAAACAAAAATAACACTAAATTTCCAGTGCAAAAACCTTAAAAAGGTCACTTTTAATGTACTAAGCTTCATCATTAGAAAAAAAAAAAAAAAAAGAGTGCGAGCACTGTTGACAGACAAACCAAAATGGTTAAAGCCTGATTTATGGTCGTCCGGGAAAGGCTACGGAGACTCGCAGAGACCGCAAGAGTTGTGATTGGTCGGCTAACAACATCATTTCCGGAATCACTTCTCCGGTTTAGCTCCTTCCTCTCAGAACAACAACACCGCCATTTTTGAAAGAGTTTACTGTGTGCTGGTCAACATTTGGTCAAAAGTATTTGCATTTCAAAATCAATGAGCTCCAACTCCAACTAAAGTCTTTTTCTCTCGGTCGCCATCGTTCACTGTGAGGAGCGGAACGGAGCCGGAAGGTAAACAATCAATCAACGACTTTCACGATAGACGTCGCGAGATTGGGTCGTCTAGCGTAGCGACGCCTACTGATCGGGAGGTGAACTGCCTTGCGTATCCAACATCCCGACTGAGAACTTCGAAAGGTTTAATAGCCTCAGCGTGACCACGGAGTCTGATCGACGGATAGTGACGGAGTAGCACAACGAGGCCTTAAGAGATTAGCTGCAGGGTCAGGAAGGCTTGATCTTATAACACGAGTTCATTAGGTGGCTAAAAGTAGAACCGTCAGAGGTTTCTTCCATCCAAACTTAATGGGGAATTTTCTTGTATGTAGAACGTGATTTAAGTAAGTAACCCTAATGAGTTTTGGCAAACTTAAACGAGAAATATCAGCTTTACAGTTCAAGGTACAGTGTGAGTGTGTGTTTTTCTCTGTCTGCGCTCTGTTCTCTGCTACAGAACCCTGTAAGTAAGTCTGACACTGGGGTTGCCGACTCCTCTTAGCAGCTATGCCAACAAACAGCACGATAAAGTGCGAATCAACTTTCCAACAAAGATTTCTTTTTCAAGACAACACTGATGTGTCGCTGTTCTTTTAAGAAAATAAACACACCCCCGTTAAATTCTATTACCAGATTACAGCAGATTAGACAACAGGTCAACAAGAACAAAGAGGCTAATTCTGGCCAATCAAACTGAATTTTTCACGCAACAGCAGAAACCCGAGCTGCTCTGCTGGCCAATCAGAAGCAGGCCTGCTCTGAGAAGCACATGAGAAAGCAGTTTCTTCTCTTCTTCCCTCCTAACACAATGCCTGTCTGTGTGAGAACCTGATTCAGATTGTGCTACTCAAATCTAAAAGTATTCCAATCCAGCAGGTTTGTTTATCTGCAGTCAAGTGATGTGTTAATATGAGCTCTTTCTAACTCATACCACGGAGGTGATTTTCTGCAGAAACTTGGATAAAAACAGTTTGTAAACTGTCAAGCATGGAACAAAATACAATAAGTTCTTGTTAATAACCCATTCAATAATCATTTACCATAATTGTCTATTTCATTGGTTCTTTGGGAAATGAATGCCATGCCATAGTTTTAGAGAGCAGGGTGGGAAATCGACCCATCTATGGAGCGCTAAGGAAAAGGAAAGCACAGCTGAAACAAAGGACATCCTCCCTCTCATATCATCAGGCTGTACTTCCAGGAATAAGCGTGAGCCCGGGAGGAAAGAAGGCGCTCCCTCACCAGGAAAAGACAAACGACACATCCAGAGGGGAGGGTAATTATGATGATGGATGCAGTCCGCGCTCACAGTTTACTGAAGGCAATCTTGTGAATTTGCACAATAAAACAACAGCAGATGATGTGCTTTGGGCGTGGAAGCTGATATAGCTGAAACATTCTGAAACTCAAAGGGCACCAAATCAAATCTAAATTGGCCTGCAGCAGAAAATGACCATTTTTTAATGAATAATGAGGCTGCTGCATGAAAATAAGTGTATATTATTCAGGTATTCGCATCCCAAACCCTATCATCCTCTCCTCACCAATACTCTACGGGACATTATGACAGACAACAACTCCTCTGCAGAGATGGGTAGTAACGAGTTACATTTACTCCGTTACATTTACTTGAGTAAGTTTTTGAAAAACATTTTACTTCTAGGAGTAGTTTTAAATCTCTATACTTTTACTTGAGTAGATTTGTGCAGCAGAAACTGTCCTCTTACTCCGCTACATTAGGCTACAATGAGCTCGTTACTTTTCTTCTTACCTCTTTGATATTCTACGCCTCATTATTTTTATCCCCCCGCGTAAGCCTCATTTTAATGTTTTATTTTGACAGAGAGAGAGACTTCTGCCAAAGGCTCTACCACCTGACTGTGTTTCACCAATCAAACGTAGCCGTGCAGTCTCGTCACCATACTCAATCTCAGCGGCGGGACGAATTAGCTTTAGCATTAGCAGTTGTAGCAAACAAAAAAAGAAATAGATGAAAAATGTCAGAATCAACGGTGGGAAATGAAGACGCAGACGAGGCCTCATACTGAAAGCATGTTTACCTTACAGAGAGTGAGAAACAGCAGCTACATTATGTGTCTTCTGTGTCAACCAAAACAAACGGACATTTCAGCAGAAACTCAACATCTAACTTTAGGAAACATGTAGCGGTAAGTTTCCTAAATTCGTTTTTTCTTCCCATGGATAGGTGAATGTTTGTTTTTTAGGTTACATATGTTTTAAACATTTCCTAAGTCTCTTTTATTTTTTATTGAAGTACTTGAATTTACCTGGATTATTTTAATGTAAACTATTTAGTAATTAATCAATTCATTTTAATTTATTTTATCAATTGGATGATCTCTAATTTGCCTAAAGATGATTATTTTGTATTTTTGTCTGTCTGATTGAATGCTTGTGTTAACAAATAAATCAGACGTTACTCAACAGTTACTCAGTACTTGAGTAGTTTTTTCACCAAGCACTTTTTTACTCTTACTCAAGTAATTATTTGGATGACTACTTTTTACTTTTACTTGAGTCATATTATTCTAAAGTAACAGTACTTTTACTTGAGTACAATTTTTGGCTACTCTACTCACCTCTGCTCCTCTGTCAAATGTGGCTAATAGACCTGGTAAAAATAACAGGTAACTGTTTGTGTCGCCCAGTATAGGTACATGCACAGTTGAGTTGAGCAGTTACAATCCATTCAAAAAAGACCACCATCCCTGTCCCAGTTGACATGCATGGGAGTGGAATGAAGTTATGAACTCATAACTGCTTCTAACTTTCTCTATGAGAGATCGTCGTACATGTGATACATGCTGAATAAACTGAACAGACGTCGTCTTTAAGCTACCAGAGCGACAGTCTGGAAAACGCTGTTGGTGACTGCAAGTTGACACGTAGTCTGAACTGGCTGAATTTCAGTCACAATTTCAGACGTGTTTAGCTGTCTGACAAAAGAAACTAAAACATTTGTGACTCAGAGAAGCTTTTTTGGAATTCATCTGTATTGATATACACTTCCACTTTACCGTTATAACAGAAAGATGAAAAATATCACACTTTGGAGTAGGGCTGTAGCGATACATGAATCTCACGATACGATACACGATATTCAGCCAACGATTTGATACGATTCGACAGTGTGATTTGACATGAATCTTCGCTGATTGGACTGGTGGTCCGTCCTTTGAAGCGGAAGGACAACACCGCCAGACAAACAGAAACAAACGTGAGAGCTGTGCACTTTATAACGTTTTTATGAACTAATTTATCACTGTTTTGTAGAATGTGACCCCCTGGCATTGTATTGTATATTAATGTTCTGTGTTTTCACTAATTGGAACATCTGACTTTTCAATAAAGTTTGCTTTAAAATAAATTTAAAAAAAAATTAAAAAAAAATTTTAATTCGATACTCGTGGCCCAAAAATAAATAAATAAATAAATTAAAAATCGAACGGAAACAAAACATCGATATATATCGCAGTATCGATATAATTGCTCAGGCCTACTTTGGAGCATGTGTGGAGCGCCTAGGCCTATTTGAGTCTAGTTAGGCGCACACATGGCGATGGACACCAACAACATTATCTGTGTGTGGGCCTGGCTTCAAAGAAGCTTTGTACAATGTTCATATACATTAGAAACAGATAAACCCAATAATCAGTTTTTTTTTCAGTGTCATATAAAATATGTGACTGATCAGAATACGTCAAACATTCTTTTAATGGAACTTTTAACCTTGTTTAGGCCACACACAAGCTGCTAAAAGCTAGTCCCAAAGTTAGAGTCACTTTAAAACAGACACTTTGGGGATATATAGCAAATTCCTATTCAACAGGGTTTTATTTGCTCAAATAGGACACAGAGGCAGAGACAGATGGTCCTTTTGTATGCTTTCAATTATAGTTCTTTGATAGAAAACAGCAGCTCAGACCTTACAATTAAAGAAAGTTACAATTGTTGCATTATCTCGAATGAAAAGACATAACATAACCAAAATAAATATTTTAGTAATCTGCTGTCTTTAAGGCATCAAGCTTAAAACTAAAGTCAAACCTCCTCTTTCTACAAACTGTTATAAACTGAGGATTTGATTTATTCTGACATTTTATCATGGTAACTGAAATCTAGAAATCAAATAAACCAAATTCCAACTTGTAGAACAAATTGCAGTAAGCTTTAATGTAGATGTCTGTGGTGTCTTGGCCACCTCCTCCTGCCACAGTGATTTTCAGCCACTGACAACAAGCAGCACTGTCACAGCAAACTCATTCTCCATTGAACTATTCTTTCGCTCATCTCCTGCAACACTGGCAGCGTCTGTGGCTGTCTGCTTGTTGAGTTATAGGCTGCGCGTTCTCTCTCTGCTTAATGAATAGAGCTTTTGTTCGTTGCACACATTCACTCTCGCACAGCAGTCTCAAATAAAGTGAGAGGAAGCTTTGAAAAGAAAGAATGCTGCCACTAAACAACCTGGAAGGTTTCCTGGGACTTTGGAGTTGTCTCACGTTACTGTTTACGACTCACCACATCACAGTCTCTGAAGCCATTTTTCTTAGTCTAACGGAGAAAAAAAACGTACGTCAAATATCAACAGAGAAAATGGGCGAGTAATCCAGAAAACAACCAGGAAATGACCCAATGTCACAGTACAGGGAGCTGAATATTTAGGGTGGAAATTTCCCACCAACTCAAGCCAAGTGCTTGAAAGAGTGCAGTCATTCAAACACTGAACCAACTCTGAACTACACCTTCTATAAATAAGCATACAGTGCATGTGTTTTGCATGCCATAAAGAGCTGAGAAATCAAATGGTTACAATTAATGATGACAAAAATAAAAAATATAGTTCTTGGGACGGTCTGTAGCGTAGTGGGTACAGCAGGCACCCCAAATACAAGAGGCTATAGTACGGTGGCCGACACGTGCAAACGGCGAAACAAATCCAACAGTAAAACGCTGCAAGAGAAAAATGCGGCAATCACAAAAACGACCGGAGCACACGCGCTGCAAACCCCAAAACACATGCAAGAGAGAAACGCTGCAAACATCAAAACACATGCAAGAGAGAAACGCTGCAAACATCAAAACACAACGGAAGTTCGCCAGGCCACTAGGGGGTCTCGACCTACCATATTAATGAAAGAGAAGAAAGTCAAAAGGTACGTTGTCATTTATGTCTTTTTTAAACACTTGGCCGTAATATTTTACCTTATTATAGCGACATAACTCCGCTGCTCTTCTATAATAAAGTAAAAGATTACGGCCAAGTGTTTAAAGAAGACATAAAGGACAACGTACCTTTTGACTTTCTTCTCTTTCATTAATGTGGTAGGTTGAGACACCCTAGTGGCCTGGCGAACTTCCGTTGTGTTTTGATGTTTGCAGCGTTTCTCTCTTGCATGTGTTTTGAAGTTTGCAGCGTTTCTCTCTTGCATGTGTTTTGATGTTTGCAGCGCATTTTTCTCTTGCATGTGTTTTGAAGTTTGCAGTGCATTTTTCTCTTGCATGTGTTTTGAAGTTTGCAGCGCATTTTTCTCTTGCATGTGTTTTGAAGTTTGCAGCGCATTTTTCTCTTGCATGTGTTTTGGGGTTTGCAGCGTTTCTCTCTTGCATGTGTTTTGAAGTTTGCAGCGTTTCTCTCTTGCATGTGTTTTGGAGTTTGCAGCGTTTCTCTCTTGCATGTGTTTTGATGTTTGCAGCGCATTTTTCTCTTGCATGTGTTTTGAAGTTTGCAGCGCATTTTTCTCTTGCATGTGTTTTGAAGTTTGCAGCGTTTCTCTCTTGCATGTGTTTTGATGTTTGCAGCGCATTTTTCTCTTGCATGTGTTTTGGGGTTTGCAGCTTTTCTCTCTTGCATGTGTTTTGAAGTTTGCAGCATTTCTCTCTTGCATGTGTTTTGAAGTTTGCAGCGTTTCTCTCTTGCATGTGTTTTGGGGTTTGCAGCGCGTGTGCTCCGGTCGTTTTTGCAGCGTTTTACTGTTGGATTTGTTTCGCTGTTTGCAGCGCGTTTGCACGTGTCGGACACCGTCCTATAGTCCTTGCTGCAGCTGGCCCCGGTTCGAGTCCCAAATTGGATGGCCCTTTGCTGCGTGTTGTTCCCCCTCTCTCTGCCCCCTGCTTCCTGTCTCTCTACACTGTCCTATCTACTAAAGGTGTAAAAAGCCCCCCCCAAAAAAATAATAAAATATATATAGTTCTTCTGTCTCCTCTGCAAGGTGGCCATGCAGCATCACAGCAACCACAGCCTTAGCTTGTTTTTGTGGCTCAGTTACTGTCATTCTGAGTTTGTGCTGCCGTTAACATTCCCGAGTTACGTAAACAGAAGCAGTAGGACACATCATCTCTAATCATGGTCATCAGTTCATCTAAATTTTAGATAAAAAGTTGGTCTAAATCACACCTGGAAGCTTCTGGATTCTTATTTTTGAATTACGAAGCTATGGTGACTTAACAAAAATGATTTTCATTAGAGATGTTTTTACTATTTGAACTCTATGTGGGACCCAGACAAAACCATAAAGGGGGCTATAAAACTGAGGTCAAACCTTATGCCTGCTTGCTCACGGAGATAATTAGAACAAAATGCATCTTCCTTCTGTGTTTCATGGGAAATAAAGTGCTCACTTTAATACACCACCTGAACATTTTTTATGGTATCTATAAATATATATATATGTTTTTTTCAGTTTGAATATCTGTTAGAATAAAGGGTTCATATAAATGATCTAAAGCAAAAAAAAGTGGCTTTAAACACACAACTCTCTACTATGTTATCATATAATAATGTGTTCACCTCTTTTGGGGGCATAGAGGCCATAAAGTCTACGAACTTGTCCATACAGCAAAATGTGGGGCGTTATTGATCTTCTCGGGAAAAAGAGCTCTCTTGCCTTCGGCAGCCCTGCATGGGAACCATCTGGGGCAACAACAACAACATGATCCCTAAAGTTGGTCGGGATTCACTTCAATAAAACTCTTTCTTTAGAAAGGTCTGTTAAGTCATTGCTGACATGAAACAACTGGAGGCATACTTTCCTTTAGAGTAAAGTGAGTCGAACACTGGTCAGTTTTCTTATTACACATCTGTTAAAATGAACGGAAGCACCCAACACATACATTTCTTTTCTATATTGCAGGCATTTCTGCTATTGCAACATGTAGCACTTTTAAATATAAAAGGTAATTAGACACTTCTCGAACACAATTCAAGCCAAAAGACAAGTCCATCTATAAAAGATCTCTATGTGCTCTTAGTGGGCTAAAGATTTAAACACGACCTTGATTCCAGCTTCCCCCATGGATTAGTGACAGTTTCCGTCCTCAGCTGTTTGTCTGCCTGAACTGAGGTTAGGGAGCTTACGGGTGCTTGTGTAAGAGTGGCGCAGCGTGTTGCCACCACTGAGAAACGGTGTGAACTCACATCCAGCCCCAGCAGAGCTGAGGCAGATGACAGCAGACTGCACGAACTGGTGTAGATTTACAGCCCATAACTAAATTCTAATAGGAAGGGATTCTTACATCATAGCTTTTATATCAAGTTATAAAATTCTTTCTGTAAAAATAAACCTTCTTATCCTAAGCCATTTCAGTTCAGAGTTAGGGTAATTAGCCCCAGTTAAGTGGTCAACACATAAATGTCTCCCAAAGATATAAGCAGCATGTAACAATCATTTCTTTCCATAGTCAGTGATTACAAACAAATTTGGGCATTTTTTTCATGAGAAATGAACAAAACCCAACTTCTGAATAAATGAATATATTCCTAAGACATTCTTTGGACCAGTGGCTGTGCTGCCCCAACCCCACAATAGTGTGCACTGCCAACAATGGTGATTTTCACAGTCAGCCTTTGGTGCCAATTAACTTGTTCTGTGATTCATTCAAGCCTAAAAACAGGAACCTTAGTTGAGGGATGAACCAGTGTTGTGTCTACACGTAACAGACAACTTAGCAAAGAACTAGTCTTAAATTCTATCTCTAAGAAATCTGTTACTAGCAGCCTGTCCAAAGGAAACATGCTTTGTTCCCCTTTTTTTCAAGTTGCACTTACGAAAAATACCAACGATAACATCTTGACAGACATAAAATATTATTTTTATATAAAAAAGTGATTCTCAAAGGGCTTTTCACCAAAACAAAATGCAGTACGGTGTCAGGATTGAAAACGTTCCACAGCAGATGAACATGATCTGAAAGTAACGTCTTTAAAGAATATGAGAAAATCCAGCAAAGACCTGACACATCTGGACCTTCAGCTGATCCATCTGCTGTTGGTCCAAGCCTCATCAGAAATGGGCTCCATGGAAGGGTGGCTGTCAAGAAGCCGTTCTTAAGGAAGGGAAACAGGGAGAAAAGGCTGAGCTGTGCCAAAGGACACAAGAAGTGGACTGAAAATCAGTGGCAACAGGTCTGATGGAGGGATGAATCCGGACCTCAACATTACTGAAGCAGCGTGGGATCATGTTGACAGAGAACGGAACAAAAGGCAGCCGACATCCAAAGAAGAGCTTTGGGATGTCCTTCGAGAAGCCTGGACAACTTATTAGAATTGTACAAACTCTGTTTGTGACTTATATACTGTATTTCCATTTATGTTTGCACAAGTTTCAGTAAGGCCTTGCAACACAGTGGCAACCTGTCCAGGATGCACCCTGCTTCTCCCTGGGATAGGCTCCTGCCCCCAACCCCAGCTGGGAGTACAATTAAGCATGTATTGAAAACGATTGAGCACAGATGAAAGAACAGTCGTTATTATTACAATTACAGGAATGTAATGAATAGTTGGAATCCAATGTAATCCTCCCCAAATTCTCCTCTGCTCTGTCAGAGACACGGCGCCACGGAGACAAGAAGAGAAACTAATGCACCGGTAAATGGCAGTAAAATGCTTTTAAAGTAAAATGAATAACATTAACAAAAGCCCATAATTGTTGCTAAGTAAGGTAACTTACATTTGGCTTCATCTTTGGCATTTAAAATGCATTTCTATTTTTTCAGCCGAGCGGGTGTTCGTGTTGGCATCTCATCACTCTCACAGAATTGTTTGGGAAACACCGAAGTAGGCTTTAAATCTACCGAGGAGCAGGTAACCCATCTTTTCTCCTCGATCACTTGGACAATGCCACAACTGTTGACACGGGGAAACTAAAAATGTGCATTTGCTGTACTTCTGCAGCGCTTCAGGCCTCAAATGTGAGCAAATGTTCAGTTTTAGATTATACAAAATGCGATGAGTCAAATGTTTACAGCAAACCTTCCCTAAAGGGATTAAGTGCAACTTAACACTGAAGTACGTCCCGGCTTACTTTCACATGAACATAGAAGCTTTGGTGGGACGCAACTTCCAGACATCATGGAACTATATCTATTCTTAAAAGCTGAAATTTTCTTTACTTTTCTCCTAATATACTGACTTTATCCTTCCCACTCTCTCTGGTCTAAGACCAAACACCACTTACTCTTTTTTCTGCCATTTTTCAATCCATTATTCCTCCCATCCTCCATCAGTTTCGCTAAATCTCTGCTCCCCGACTCTCCCTACTTTCCTTTCATCCACTGCAGTGTAAGGCATCTTTCTCTTGCTCCTCACTCCCCGTCTAATGATCTTCCTTCCATCCCTTTCATCCCGACCGCCTCACCATCCCACGGCACTGCTGGTGTGCGTGGCAACAGCAGGATAATCGCCTGTGAGTAACTATGAGGACAAGATTCTGCATTACTCACACCGTATTTCATCTCTGATTTTAAAATCCCCAGAATCATTCACAGATTATTTAAAGGTGTCGCATTGTTTTAGCTGCTGTAAACTTGTTCAATAAAATCCACATCTACATGATGATGTAAAACAGTATTTCCCAGGTTTCAGCTATAGCTCATTATGGACTTCCTGACATAAACACAATGTGGTATTACCTGTTGTATTACCTGATTGGGGGGGGGGATTGTTGCACTGTGTAAGAGCAAAAGGTTATAGACCTGTAATCTGGTGCATTTGGGCAGATTAATTGTAATTCTTACAAGGAGAGGAGGGTGAGTACAGGACACTGATAGACGGCTTTGTAGAGTGGTTCGAAAAGGGTCACCTGAGGCTGAATGTCAACAACACCAGAGAGCTGGTGATCGACTTCAGGAGGAAGAAGATGCCTGCACAGCCACTACGGATCAGGGGGGAGGTGGTGGAGGAGGTGGAGGCCTACAGATACCTGGGAGTGGTAATCGACAGCAGACTGGACTGGAAATCTAATACCGAGGCTGTGGACGAGGAGGGGATGAGCAGACTCTATTTCCTGAGGAAGCTGAGATCCTTCAACATGTGCAGCCAGATGTTGGAGACCTTTTGCCAGTCTGTTGTTGCCAGCGCCATCTTCTTTGCCGCTGTGTGTCGGGGCGGCAGCGTCAGAGCCAGCGACATTAACAGACTTGATAAAATCATCAAGAAGCCTGGCTCTGCACTTGCTCTCAGGCTGGAGACTTTTGAGACCGTGGTGGAGAGGAGGACGCTGAATAAACTGCTATCCATCATGGACAATGACCAGCGCCCTCTCCATCCCACAGTAGACAGACAGCAGAGTACCTTCTGTCACAGGCTGCTCCACCTCCGCTGTCCAAGGGACAGACACAGGAAATCTATCTATCTAATCATTTCCAGTTGGGTTTTATTTGTACAAGTAAAGTCCAGTAACCTGGAGCAATCTATCTTTTATAAAACTTAATAACAGTCAAAGCTTTAATATGATCACAGCTGAATTTTCAAATAAAGCTGACATTATTTGCCATGCTGTCAATGATGAGATTTTCAGGATAAAAATCGGACTCACTCAGTGGGGTTACATGGCACTGAAAGGATCGGATAATTGGCTAAATTACAATTATTAGTTAGAGTTATTAAGTGCATGTAGACACCTTAATCTGACAAGAAATTGGATCAGATCACTCGCGATCGCATTAAGACCCCGAGATAACTCGGCTGAAAGTCAAATTAAATGTGCATGTAGACGGGTGAAGCACGTGGTGAATTAGACTAGTATGTATGACACGCTTTGTGCCTCTGATCCGATTCATTCACCGCCATATAGCCAAGGATAATTACCCTTGCTCAACTCATTCTTATTGTAATTTAGCCAATTATCCGATCCTTTCAGTGCCATGTTACCCCACTGACTGTGATGGACTGGTGTCAGCTTGTTAGGCTGCAGCCACCACCCCAAACACTGAACTGGTAGGACTTTAAAAGAATCGGAAACCGGAACCGTCCAAACAAGTTTCAGTTGTTGCACTTCTAATCTTAGAATCTAGAAATGTCCACATCTTGATTAAGGAAACAGAACTTTCCATCATCAAGTAATTACCAGAATTCTACCGAGTTCCACACAACAGCGCACTGGAAATGCCCACAGTAAATAAACTGGGTCCCAGCAGCTCCAAGTGCTCGTTCACAGTCAGACAAATCAGCAAGAAATACAGAGCGGGCAGGGCAACATCAATCTGTTTCAGCAATGAGCACAGATGCACACACTCTCACAGCTCTCCAGACCAGTCGTCTGGGTGTCTTTAAACCGGCGAAGCATTGCAGGCCGAGGGACACGAAGAGAACCGAGCTACCATAACCAGCTAGTAGGAAAAAGCTATGTGGGTGCGTGTAAATGTGTGTGTGACTCAGAGGTTTAAAAAGAAAAAGGAAGCTGTACATCCACCATGTAGTTATTTTCCTTTTAAAAAACACAACTCATAGACACACCCTGTGGTAAAGCTTTACTTAAAGCAAAGAGCAGGAGTATTTGAACACAGATCATCTTCAGATGAGTAGTTTCTGATGAGCGTTCTTTTTTTCTATTATCATTTGTGCAATAATATTCAACACAATCATAGCTGCCCAGCTGCTACTCTGCAATGGAAAGTAACCAAAAATAGGCTTTGAGTAACATAAATGATAATACTTAAAGTCACGTATGGAGCTTATGTACATTACCTGCCCCCATGTAAGGTCAATGTATTTCATCAAAAAGTCAATAATATTTACAGCGATTGGCAACAAAAAAAAAAAAAAAAAAAAAAAAAAAAAAAAAGAGAGAGAGAGAGAAAAAGAGCCTGATCAGCTCCCTGGAGGGATCCTACAGCAGAGCTTTTAGTATTTTCACCAACTCATGATGGAAACGCCACAACATCACGAGGAGGTTCACGTTGAGGCCAAACCACAAAAAGCAAGCAGAGATGACACGTAGGCTCTCCTGGCTTAAAAGATCCACTGTCCACGTACACAATCCGAATAACGGTGAATGATCTGCAAAGACATTTTCAGAGATTTGCCTTTTTTCTCAGCAATTTAAAGAGGAGGATTCTAAACTGAGATGTTGGGGATTGAATGTCTTGCTCAACGGCAGCAAGATCCCATTTGCAAGGGACATAGCCCAACAATTTGTGTGTGAATTGATTCCTTTTGCAACACGATTAATGCAAACCGAAATAATATGGCATTCCAGCTTTTCATCTCAAAATGAACATTTCAGACAGCATTAAAATATGGGCAAAATCGCTTAATAATAGAAAGTTTTTAGGCCTAAATAGAACTTAAATGAAATGGAAGGCCTTTAAAAGGATGTGGAAATAAACAGTTTTGTACAGTTTTGTCAAAACATGCTAACTAAAGCATTTAGGTCACTTTTTTTTTTCCACCGAGTGTTGCTGCAGATAAAAAGAGAGTCGAAGCATGCTAAACAGATAAACAGATAACACACAGCAGCCCCTGCATCTTATCTGCGCGCCGCACACACCGAGACGTAGCAAACACACAGAGAATGTGAAACTATGCACATCCGGCCTCTGCAGGCCCCCGGTTACATAACACAAAGACACATTCCAGGATTGAGACGAACAGCTGAGCACTGAGAGGAGGCACGTTGCCTGACTGTTGCTTTGAGAAAAAATCTTTGACTACAATGCTGAGGCACTAATCCTGTAATGATTAGCTCAGCGGTCACAGGTCTGTCCGGCTGACGCAGACGGGCTCAGCACTGGAGAACCAAAAAATAAAAGATGCCCCCACACCGTGCTAGCATACAGCTACGGAAGAAAAGCAGACACTACAAGCATGATTCAGACAGTTGGAGAAACAAACCATTTGTGCACAATAACTTGATTAATCTTTTGTTTTGTATTAAAATACTGAGAAATGCCGGGAAAAAAAAAAAATAAATAAATCAGCGTAAAACTGACATGAACAAAAAAAGAAAAAAGGAATCAAGTCCTTGCGTTTGAGCAGCTGGAAGGAGAGAATGTTTGACATTTCTCCTTAAAAGATTATTTCTGAAACAATCAAAACTCACTTGGTCTCATTCAGTGGCAGTAGGACAAACGGTTAAATGAACTGATGCCGCTTTCCATGGCAAAGGAGTGTGGGTTTCAGTCACTGTTACCAGGTAGCAACCAGAGTTTCCAAGAAAAAAAAAAAAAAAAGGACCATATAGGGACATTTTTAGGTAAATGTGGCTGCAAAATGCTAAAAACTCAGTTTACCTCTGGAGAGCAGACCAGGCAGGAAAACACTTTATGTAACAGGATGACCACGCATTAACCTCGCCCTCTTCCTCCGCTTTCCTCCCGACAACCATTTGGTTGTCTTAAACAGGGCGGTAGGTCGCTGACCACCTGCAGTATTATCCTACTGAATGGCTAAATATGACATTAGCAAAACACTGCGGTGAAAATGACTGTAGCACAAAACAGAGAAGCTGTAGCTGAGTGAGCCCACAGTAACTCCGGACAGGAACGTCACACCATCACTTCAGCAGTTGACACAGAGGATACGTCGTCTATAATGCATTTCAATGGCAAAGCTTACATACTAATTCTGCAGCAACGACACAAAGATATCATTGTTTAGGTCAGTGGACTAATCTGCATCTCCACCATACTGCATGTAGCGCACCTCAAGACAGCAACCTGCATGGATACAACAGGAAGAATGGGCATTTAGCCATAGAAATAAAAGCCTTAATAAAGACTACTGCAACACCAATACGTTCTCAGTAGAACACAGCAGGTACAACCTTTTCTTTTTTAACATAAAAAATTATTTTTGAATGATATCATTTCATTGTATTGACAATGAAACCGTAGCTATAAATATAAAACAGTGACTGTAACAACAAAACAACTGTTTTTAAAGCCTTGCTTGGGGTTTAGAGTTATCTCTACAGACTTTCCGTAATGTTATGGACTATCAAAAGCCTCATGTGCTTATTTGCAGATTGTTTGCATTTGAGGTGGGTTGCTCAATCCCAACACAAATGATATTATGGACATGACATCCTGATTTGTGTACTGATACATGCATCACTATAAGATTTTATCACATCGATACGGGGACACCTGGATAAAATAAAATGGTCATAAACCAGTCGATGGGCCTATTTTACATTTAAAGTCACATTAAAGGTGAACCCAAACAAAGCCTCATTTCCACATAAATGTTAAGAGTAAATGTTAGAAATGGTCTGTACCATCTGCACACCTTGATGGGTCACTGACCGTGTGGAGTCTACACTACATTTAAACAGCTTATCAGCCGGCTTCTTAGCTGGATGCCCCACTCGGTTCAAGAGCTGAAGATGGTTGAGGCACCATGACAATGCCCATAAATCAGAACAAAGGTAAAAGACACAACCACAAACGTGTGGAAGACTTGTTTATCAAAGTAAAGTCAAAAAGTTGTATCAAAAGCTTTTTCTCTTGTGTTATCAAACACAAAACTTTGGTGAAATGTATCTAAACCAAAGCCACATATATATAAATAAATGGCTTTTAATTTAAATTGTATTAGGTTTTAATTAGTATATGAAAGTTATCAAGTCTACAATAAGGTAGCTGAATTGTTTGAAAATGTATCGTCCCTGAATCACATCTTACCCCATGTTGCATGATATGGATGGAACTGTCTTATTAGGGAGAAATACACACACACACATGATACACATTTACCAATAACACCTCATTTTAGTTATTACCTGCTGTTAACTAATATTTACATGCGTCTATGTTCAATTCAATTCAGTGTTATTTGTATTGCTGAACTGACTGATATGCTGATATTGTTGGTACCGGCTCTGGTTTCTTTGCCATGCTTTTATTTTGTGCAACATTACCGGAAGTCGTTCTTGCACGCTGATTCCCCCACCGCTGATGTTTCCAGTAATGCGGGATCAATATAATGATAAACCGAGGGGTGCAGGCCGCTGATCAGGCGACGTTGTGCTAGTTTGGTTGCTCGCGAACGACAAGTGACAAAATACCACCGAACATAACGTGTTTGAATGCAGATGGTACGACCATTTTTGCCAGCAGATTAAACGGTGAAAAATAATGATGCGTTACCACGCGCGACCCTGCTTTCATGCCCAAAACAGATAACGCCACAAGCCAAGCTAGCGACACCCATCTGCTATTTATTGCCACAGAATTAAACGTTTAGAGAAATAACGACATTTTAAACAAAAACATCGACCGTAATGAACGACCAAGGCATTAATTATCCAGCCTCCGACGCAATGACGGTGAAAGGAGCCTTTTTTTCTCCGCTCCTACCCGTTAGTTCTCATCCAGCTCTTGTCAAATCAAATGACAATTATGTTCCCTTACCTTGTAGCACGTAGTCGTCAGTCGTATTATTTTCCAAAGAGAGCATGTGTTGCGGTAAATGACCGGGCTGGTGGGCTGCTAGTCATCGCCGTGTGGGAATATTGTTTTCTGTGGGAGAGACTGCAGGCAGACAGCGGCGGAGCATCGCAGGATGGGAGGGGTAGGAGAGCCGTACGTCAGCCTGAGGTCACACTTTGGTCCCGGACTGGATTATCTAACCCTGGACGCAACAAGCTGACACACGTTAAGGCCTGTCACCTCTGCCAGGGACCAGTTTAGGCTTTCTTTACCTGCCACATTGATCATGGTGATCACAATAATGAGACTCTTTATAGAACTCAAACATCTCATCAGGAGTTTCATTCACCAACTTAAAGGGATAGTTCGCCTCTTTTGACATGAAGCTGTATTGACATCCCATTTTAGCAATATCATTCATTCAATTTGACTTGCCCCCTGCTGCGTCCTGTGAGCCGGGTTCCAGCCTCGTTTTGGCGAAGGTAGTCCGGCTAGTTGGCTGGGGTTTAAAAAAATAAAGCGTTTTGCTTCTCAAAACAATATGTGTTCAAAAGAGTAATACATTTGCATCACAAAATGGTTCATCCAAAAAAAGTCAGACCTCACAATCGCTTGGCGCTATTTTCTCTCCCTTCCTATCACTGCCTGCTGTGTAGACCGTGCAGACCGAAGTGCAGACCGAGCAGTAAACACCGTAACAGGTGCAGCAGGTGGCAGCACGCAGTGATATGAAGGGAGAGAAAATAGTGCCAAGCGATTGTGAGGTCTGACTTTTTCTGGATGAACCATTTTGTGATGCAATATTTTCGTGGCCCCAGCCAACTAGCTGGACTACCTTCATCAACGCCAAAACGAGGCTGGAACTCGGCTCACAGGACGCAGCAGGGGGTAAGAAAATGTTCATAAATGGTATTGCTAGAATGGGAAGTCATACAGCTTCATGTCAAAAGAGGCGAACTATCCCTTTAAGCAAGAGTCTTGAGTCACCCCTCATTTATTTATATATGGACAGAAAAACGGGAAAGGGATGCTTGTATTTATTGAGACGTGCAAACAAACTGTAAAGTAGAGTATATAAGGCTAAAACAAAGTTTGTATAATTCTAAAAACTTTAACATCAATATTCGGTCTGAGCTCCTTTATTCTCCAACAGCCTGAACCCTCTTTGACAAGCTTTCTGTTATTTCTTTATAGTCTTCAGGAATAGTTCTCCAGGCTTCTTGAAGGACATCCCAAAGCTCTTCTTTGGATGTGGGCTGCCTTTTGTTCCGTTCTCTGCCAACATGACCCCACACTGCTTCAGTAATGTTGAGCTCCGGGCTCTGGGGAGGATTCATCCCTCCATCAGACCTGCTGCCACTGATTTTCAGTCCACTTCTTGTGTCCTTTGGCACAGCTCAGCCTTTTCTCCCTGTTTCCCTTCCTTAAGAACGGCTTCCTGACAGCCACCCTTCCATGGAGCCCATTTCTGATGAGGCCTCAGTGAACAGCAGATGGATCAGCTGAAGGTCCAGATGCATCTCTCATGTCCTGTTTCTTAAGGACATCACTTTCAGATACCGCTCATCTTCTCTTCTTCTGTCATCCTCTTGTCCAGTTTTCTCAGATTTTTCAAGGTCACACTGCACACCCTGCTGAGATTTCAGCTCTTTGGGAATCATCTAGTTGGTGCAAATTACAATATTATTTCTGTCAAAATGTGCCGTCTTTGCCATTTTTCATAGATGCAAGAATAATCGGAACAAACTGTCTTTGCAACAGGCTGCTTGTAACAAAGTACCTCAAGATACAGTTAGGTTTAGACACAAAACTGGTTTATCCATCGAGTTAAATGCCTCTTTTGTGTTTGAATAATTCAAATGTCAGGTACAAGGACTGGACTAAAAGTGTGAGAAATCTTTGTTCCTGACATATTTGTAGGTGCAAAGTTATTCTTCACATATTTACAACTCAAAATCAGCTTTGTTTTTAATAAACACTCTGCACAGTTCGGTAGTAGCTACAGTATTCATGTCATTAAGCCTTGTTTCAGTTCATGTGTCGCCCATTCAGTCCAGAGAGCTGAGTCAGGGATTATATAAAGGCAGTAAACATATATATTTTAAAAATATGCATTTTGCATGTAGAAGAGCTTGCGTCTGCCAGTTAAACCATAAATAATTCTAAATTAAATTCAGATTTCTCAAGTTTTCATTTGACCAATAAGTTTCTTATAACTGGAAATTACTTAATTTGACAAGACTTTAAGACATGTTCAATTACAAAAATATATATTTATTTAATTCATAGATGTTGTAAGATAATTAGCACAAAGCTATATTTGTTGTTGTTCAAGGGAAGATATGACCCTTAAGCAAAGACTGACACAAGAGGAGGATTCAGTGGGTTTTATTGTAGTTCTTCAAATTATTCTTTGACATTTGGTTGCTAAAACCTGACTGAACTTTAATGGCTCAGGTCTCAAAGAGAGAAAGGTTTGTTAGTATTGGGTGAGTTTAAATTCAAAGTCCAAATCAAAATTAAAAGTCTTCTTCTCCAGGTTTCAAAAAGGTAAGTAACTGACCGGTAGGTAGATCTGCAGATTTCTTTCGGTCTTCTCCAAGCTAGTGGCTGTAGCAAGGAGTGGATGAGTATGACACAAAGTCGCTGGTCCAGGCAGGTATAAATCTCAAACAGAGGAATATCCGTATGAGAAAAAGACAAACTACCTTCATTAAATCCAAGCCTTAACAAAGGAAACCTGAACAAGCAGCAGTTGATGAATGAGTCGCAGGTGGAGATGATCAGCCATTACTGCTCTGCCTGCAGCCATAACTGCAGAGAGACGGGGACAGATAAGGGAAAACAGGCAGGGACAGAGGGGAAGGGGAGCAAGATAAAAAAGGAAAGGGAAGAAACCTCAGACCTTAACAATATTCATGTCTCCACTGAAATCTTGGCCAACTACTGTACTTCCAACATGTGCAGGCCTTTGAGGGTGAAAGGTTTATCATACTTTTGGTTTATCTCTGGACTCTGGCTGGGCATTTTCTGATGTTTCTGATGATGGATGTTTTTGGAGAGAAATAGCTAATCATTAGCATCTCAAATATAACATCTGAACCTTTTGTTTGTCATTTCCAACTAGAGGAAGCTGACTGGTCAAATAAACATTAACCATGAAACAAAGTGTAGTATGAGTATGAATAGTTAAGGTATTAAATTTACCCCTTAATGTGTGTGGATTTGCTTGCTTGCCACAAGACCGTAGGACTCCTGTCAGCAATGGCAGAACAACACACAACATACTAACAAATGAAAAATTGCGTGATTGATCTTTAAGTGCACACAGACTCATCTTTTCAATTTTAGCACAATCACCGCTGTATATGGTGTGTTTTTATTCTTCAGTTTACAGATTTTTCTCTGCAGATGGGCTCAGTTGTCTCTTTATGATTTTGTCATGCTGGTACTGGGTCCTTCAATTTCTCTGGGGACCAATAAGTTATTTTTATAAATATAACATATTTTTTCATATGACTGTCCATTATAAACAGTTTTTTTGTCATCCAAAACAAGAATCTAAAGCAAGAGAATGTACAATGCCAAAATTATTTTACAAAATGATAATACAAAAAATGATATAAAATCTAATCTAAAAACAGAAATAAAGACATAAGTGGTTTTATGATTTATTTTGGGCAAGTGTAGCTGAAATTCAGCTGTAGAGATAAAAAAAAAAAATCACCATAATCAAATA